>NC_142879.1:911590-1214621 GCF_051225735.1 Oryctolagus cuniculus | reverse complement strand
CTGGGACCCACCTGCAGCACCGGGCTGTTGTCAAAGTTGTAGGCGCTGGGCCTCCCCTCCAGCGTGGAGAAGGCCACGTTGCCGCCGGTGAGCGGGGAGATGTCGCTGAACTCGTCGGTGCACAGGGCCTGCTGCTCGTCCTCGCCCGTGCGGATGAAGCCCCGGCTGGGCCTGGAGTAGGTGTTCTCGCAGGAGCCGCTGTAGTACTGGTAGGGGACCCAGGGCCCGTCCTCCCGCGTGCGCTTGTAGATGGCGAAGCTCTCGGGGCGGCTGGTGTGGAACTTGAGGCGCACATAGGTGATGTCGAAGGCTTTGCCTGTGGGGCAGACGGTCACAGGTGTGAGCCACACGGGTGGACGAGGGACACGCCCATCCCAGGCTGTTTTGGGGCTCAGCAAGGAGAATGCGCACGGTATGAGGCCGCGAGAGCCCACAGGGCAGTTCCCACAAACCACGCAGGCCACTCCCCTTGATGAAGAGCCAGCAGGTAAGAGGGCCCCTGCCAGGCCAGGTCTCAAGGCTGGGCTCGTCTGACCATGCCCTGGTCACCACGCCCTGGTCACCACACAGCACAGGGTGTGTCAGGCACGAGGAGTCATGACCGGTGGTCACTGCCCAGACACGGGTCCCAAGTTCAGCCCCGGTCCCATGACATCCGCTCTGCAGCAAGGTCAACCGTGGTTAACGGTAGGCTCCACAAGGACACGAGGTGTGATGGAAAATCCCGGGCTGGGTCCCAAGTGTGTTCACGCAGGAGGCCACGACCCTATGGGGCAACTTGGTGCAGCCGCCACTGCACAAACACGACCTTCCACATGGGATGCGGCCACACAGGCACGGGTCACACACCTCCCGACAGCCTCTTCTCCACGTTGAGACAGGACGCCCATCTGAACCAGGTGAGGCCACAGGGTGGTGTGGGATGCTTCCGCTACCTGCACATCACACACGCACTCACTCCTCTGCTGTTCCCGGACACAGCCGGGGCTGGCAGGAGGAGGCGAAGCAGACCGGGGGTCCCGCACCCCAGCCCAGCAGCCACACCACAGAGCCCCAGGCAGACGTCCAGAGGGCGGCCTGGCCTGCAGGTGCCAGCCTGGCTCCATGGGCTCTGCGCCTCCTCTCGGAGCTGCCCATGCAGGGCTGGACGTGGACACGGAGCTGGTGGCATCTGTGTGGCGGCTGACACTTCCTCCCTCGGGGCCGCCTCGTGCACAGCCTGAGTTGGCACAGCTGCCAGTGATGACCTGACCAGAGGGATGCGCCCCACCCTTGGGGGCACAGACCTGCCAGGCCAAGGCTGGCTTCCGAGAGGAGGAGGCAGCTAAGCCCAGGACCTGAGGGTGCTCAGAATCCGCACCCGGGGATGGGCTGTCCAGCAGATGAAGGGCAGAGGAGGGCTCGCTCAGGGCAGGCGACAGCGTCATGCAGAGCGGCCGCAGAGAAAGGTGGGAGGCACCGGCCGGAGGGCAGGACAGGGAGCGGCTTCAGCTCCAGGGCGGGGCCCTTCGACAGGCAGTGCGTGGCCACCCTGAACGCTCAGCGGGGGCACGGTGCCTCGGCGGGTCAGGCCACCGTTCGGCATACCCACATCCTGTATCAGATACCTGGGATGAAGCCCAGGGACTCCCCGTGGCGGGAAAGCTGCCTCGTGGCCTCCCGCCGCGCAGAACATCCCAGAACAGACACGGGACAGGAGCCGAGGGCTACAGCCAAGTGAGGGGCTGTCGGCTGCAGAGAGCACAGGGGCTTGGCGGGCACAGAAAAGGAGGGGCCTGGCAGTGTGCAGACGCCGCGGAGCTGTGCCTGTCCGCAGCGGCACCCTCCCCCAGGCCGCGGAGGACAGCGAGCCGAGGGGCCTCCGGTTACCGCAGGGGTAAACAAGGATGCAGACAGGAGGCGGGTCAGGCTGAAGCGACCAGGAAAGACCGTGGCAGTGGCTGGGCTCATCCAGCAGCCCCCTGGGAGCCAGCGCACTGCCCGCTCTCCTCCGCGGGTCCCACTCAGCCCATGTGGACTCCCAGGCCAGCACCTCGCGTGCCGTCACCACCCCAGGGGCGCTCACGGGGACGCATCCCATCAACAGCGGGGACGCATCCCATCAACAGCGGGGACGCCCGTGAGCACGGCTCTGCACGCATTCCAGCCGCCGCACGCTCGGCCCGTCCAGCCGTCCTGCCAGCCCCGGCACATGGAGCCCGACCTGGACCCGCACTGCAGGGCAGCCTTCCACTCCTGCCAAAGCTCTGCCGCGGCCCCTCCGCCTGCACATTCCTCCCATCAACAAAAAGCCTCAAGTGCAGATGTTTAGAGCAAAGCACAGAGAATTAGCGAATGCTTCCGGCTCCCTGCTCCGGTCACACCGCTGGGGGGAGGGGGCGGAGCCCAAGGAGAATCCAGCCTCTGTCCACGCCGGGCCGGCCTGGAATCCTGAGGCCTCCTACGCAAAGGGCTTCTAATCTCAGGGCCGGGGAGGGACTTCCCGTCTGGGGGCCTCGGCCAGGACTGACCGCTAGGAACAGAAGCGCCTCTCTGTGCTGTGCAGCTCGGAATTCCAGGGGCTCAGCCACAGACAATGGAGATGACCAGCTCGCGCCACAGCACCAAATTAGGAAGCCAGGAGCAGAGCTCTCCTGACGGCCAGACCTGAGCGTCCAGATGCAAAACCTTGACCAAAGCAGCTCGAGGCCAGCAGACAGGCGCCTGTTTAGGCTACTAACTGGGGCTCTCCAAACAGTCACCACAAACAGTAGCCAGGGAGAGCAGCTCTTTGGAAACGTTCTCGATTTTGTTGGCATAAGCGCTGGCTGGAAACGGAGTTCCCAGGACAGAGCGTCCAGCTGCACCCCAGCTGCTACTGTTCACCTCGACAGCCGAAGGCACAAACAGAGCCTCAGCAATTAGGATCACTCAGGGCCAAGTTAACACTGACGTGGGAGCCTCGGCAGACACACGCGGTGCAGGGAGCAGGCCCGGGCCACACTCAGCCCTGCCGTTGTCTGCTGGAGGGCGAGGTCGGAACTCACCGCGAGGTGCAAGGCTGACTGCCCTCACGAAGTCCCCCCCGCACGACGCGCTGGAAGCACATGGGGGTGGGGTGCGGAGGACACGATCCAAGGCGGGCGCGTCCCCACGACTCTGCAGACCTTAACTTCTTTTTGAGAAGTTTTTAAGAAAACCTTTGTTTACTTATTTGAAAGGCCGAGAGACAGAGCTAGAAAGACCTCTTCCATCTGCCGGTTCACTCCCAAATGGCCACAATGGCTGGGGTGGGCCAGGCGAAGCCAGGAACCTGGACTCCATCCCGGTCTCCCACGCGGGTGCAGGGGTCCGAGCACCTGGACCGTCCACTGCTCTCCCAGGAGCAGCAGCAGGGAGCTGGGTCAGACGTGGAGCAGCCGGGACTCCAACCAGTGCTCCGGTATGAGATGCTGGCACTGCAAGGCGCAGCCTAACCCTGTGCGCCTCCATGCCAACCCCAACATCAGCTTCTAACTGAACGACCTACAGCGCGAGCAAAGGAACCCACAGTTCGAGAAAGCGCCCCTCCAGGAGGAACAAGCAAGTGGCTGCAGCAGCCCCTGTCCCCAGCACACGCTACAGCGCTTCCTATCACACCCACGTCTCGGTGACAGGGACGCGGGCTGTCACCAAAAACACGCAGAGTGGGCAGATGAAGAAGAGGCAAAGACAACGACATTCTACAGTTTTTGGAAGCTCACAGCATTCTATGCCAAAGGTCTCCGTGAAGACAACGGCCCAGCTAGGACCTCGGAGCGAGAGGAAAGCCACTTGGAAAGAGAGGGCATGAGCGGGGGGGAGGAACCTGTGATCTCTTAGGGGAGCTGGAGTTTTTCCCGAGGAGCAAACTTAGCGTCCAAGCGCAGAACACGGCGCCACTCCCTCCCCGCTGTCTCCAGGCCGAGCAGGCCGGTGGTGCCCACGTGGTGCTACAGGCTTCCCGCCACGCGACCTGACCCAGCAACGCTACAGGAGACGGTGAGATGGCAGGATGTGAGCAGAGAGAAGTCCTAACCCTTGGAGGGTAACTTCAAACAGGTGCAAGTTACTGTCGGCGGCACTGTCCTTTATCAAAACACAAGACAAACGCATCCGAACCTCTGCCGTCTCATTTGATCTCTTCACAAGAGACAGTCCCGGGTGAAATCCCAAGCCGAGGACCTGGGCCCGTGCCTCACCCGCCCTGGGTTCCTGTGCACAGGACTCGGGCCAGCCGATCCAGGCTAGTAGGTCACAGACAGGCCTGGGAGCCTGCGCTGGGCTCAGGCACGCGGCCAGTGCTCACTCCCACTCCCCGAGCTGGGACAAAACGTTCTCACAGCTGCACGAGGCCCAGGTTCCAACTGCAGGGGACGGACTGACGGGAGGCACACTGTCCCCGCGAGAAGCCAAGTTACCAGGGAAACGCAGAAGCAACAGGCAAGGAACACAAGCCACACACACACACGTACAAGGAAAAGGTCGCTGTAACCGCACAGAACACGCTTCCAGGGCAGACACACACGCGTTCCTGAGGTCTGGCTACAGGCTGGCGTTCGCCTGCAACAGAAGCGTTACAGTGGTAAGAGACGACAAGAAAATAACCTGGCTGCCAAGAGAGACTGTAACCGGCAGTCACCGGGGCTGGGGGCGGTGGGCCTCAGACGTACGTAGGGCGGCCTTCTCCCCCACTGTAGCTTCCTGTGCCACATGTGTGACCTTGCGGCTTTAATCGCATCTTCAAGTCAGCTGCAGTCTTCCACCCAGAGCGAGCAGAGGAGGGGGCTGAGCCCCTAAGGGGAGACCCCCACTGTCTCCATGAGCCCCAAACCAATCAACATACAGCATGTGAACCCCGCCCCGTCCAATGGGCACCCCCAAGAATGACCCAATGAACAGAGCAATGCCTTAAAGACCCGGGACACTTCCTCAAAGCCAGGGCCCGCTCGGCCACTCTGCCTGCTCTCCTCTCGGGCCACAGGCTTCACTGACACTTGCCAATCAAATCAAAGTTTCCACCTCTGTGAAAATTGTTTCCCGACTTTTTGTTTCAATACTGAGCTGAGGAAAAAAGAACCCACGAGATTCGCTCCGGCAACGCCTCCCCTCTTGGACCGGTACCACACCCCAACAGTGCCCTCCTCACACATGAGGCGACAACGCTAACCCATAGTGCAGTGCTTATTCAACAGCCACCTGCTGAGCGAACACTCACAAACACCCACCATGACATGCTGACCAGAACATTCTAGTCCATGTGCCAGCAAGTCTCTCGCTCCTAAGGAACCTGCCCCCCAGCACGCAGTCTGTGCCCCCGGCCTCAGAAGGAACAACCACAGGTACTTGGGACATCTTACCGCTAAAATGTCTTTCTCAGGCCTCACGCCACCAGGTCAAGGTTAATGGCCATGACCAGGCTTGCTCAATGCTCAAGTCCAAGCTCAGCCATTCACTGGACACATATGGTTACCAAGCACCCACCACGCCCCAGCCGCTGCTCCCGTCCAGAGGCTGAGGTCCCAGGGTCTGCAGTGCAGCCGGGAGCAGGAGTGAGTAGGGGACAGAAGCAAAAACAAAAATACAAGCCATCTGGGTCAGACGACAGTGGACTGACAGGGACAGGGAGCGTGGGACAAAGAGCGCCACTCACCACAGCATTATATATCTGCATATTAACTACACAGCAGCGTCAGAGGCAGTCTCCCTGACCAGGGAGGTACCAGAGACCCCAGCAAGAAAAACAGCAGTCGGCCAGACGGGCAGAGCACCTCCTGCGGCCCTGGGCAAGCTCCCACCAGCCGGGAGTGTCGGGGTCTGACTACAGCTTCCACCAGTGGGGAGTGTCAGGGATCGGACTACAGCTTCCACCAGTGGGGAGTGTCGGGGTCGGACTACAGCTCCCATCAGTGGGGTGAGTCGGGGGTCGGACCATAGCTCCCACCAGCCAGGAGTGTCGGGGTCGGACTACAGCTCCCCCTAGCCAGGAGCATGGGGGGTCGGACTACAGCTCCCACCAGTGGGGAGTGTCGGGGGTCAGAACTGTAGCACCTGCCAGCTGGGAGTGTTGGGGGAGGGGCAGAGTCGGACCGCAGGTCCTGTAGGGACCTGAAACTTGGTTTTGACGCTGAATGAGGTGAAAACCCACAGAAGTCAACACAAGGCAGCGCCGTGCTCTGCCCTCCCTAGACAAGGGCACCGAGGGCACGCCAGGGCGGCGGCTAGGGGCTCTGCAGTAATCCAGGGAGACAGGGCAGTCTGCCAGAGAAACAGCGGGCAGTGTTGAGTGCAGCTGTACCCGCGGGCAGAACGGACCGGGCTCACGGAGGCACTGGATGTGGACGGAGCACTGGTTTACGCAGCTGCCGTTCACTGAGGCCAGACAAGGAAACCGGCAGTGAATTTAGGACACAGTGAGCGTGGGATGCCCACGGGACGTGAGTGGAGACGTCATGTGGGCAGTATGAGGCACCTGTGCAGCATGGCAGTGGGGAGAACCTGGGGTCACCACCGGCTGTCTCATCTCAAGGTCACGGACTTCTACGGACGGGGCACAGGGAGGACGCGGCCAGGAAGGCTGGAGAGCAGCACCCACCGACGTGGGAAGCGGGGGACAGCAGGGACTCTGGAGGCAAACGCTCCCGCAGGGTGGAGAGAGAGATGCGGCGCTGGCTCCTGAGTGCAGCCGCCCCCGGTTACTGCTGACCTTACGAGAAGCTGGCTAGAATGACCGGGTACGATCCAGACCGTGCGCAGGGCGGGGCAGGAAACAGACAGCTATTAATACAGACAATAAAGACGATTTCCCAAGGAACTGTGCTATGGAGAACTGGGTAGCTGGAGGGAAGAGGCGGCTTCTTAAAGTCACAGCCGCAGCCTGCATTCAGGTGGTGCTGGACTTGCAGGGACAGCGAGGGCTCCTCTAGTGGAGAGCAGGCGGGTTTCCCAGAGCTGCCTGGGTCCATGGGGCAAGGCCAGGCCCAGGGCTACTGAGGGTGTCCAGAGCCCAGACGTTCAGAACCCGTGGGCCATTGGGGGTCGGCCTCTCCGGCAGGACTTCCTGCCCGGTGGTCCCCACAGCCTGGCTGGCAGCATCCCTGGAGAGCTGCTCGGCCTCATCGCCACCAGTTCCACCTGGCAGGTTCCAGGTGCGGCCCCTGCACCTGAGCTCAAGCATGGAAGGCGGTCACATCGGGGCAACACTACCCTACGGCGGACTCCGGCTCCTGCGCTGGGCTGCTCTGCAGGGGGCCCGGGCTCTCCCGCACGTGCTCCAGGGCGCTGCGTTTCCACGGCAGGGCACACGCAGACAGCAGGACGTACAGAGTGGACTACAGAGAGTGCACGTGGACAGACAGCACTGTCCACTTCCTCCAGGACACACAGATGGCAATCATGTGAACCCAACTCCCTACGTTTTCCTCTGGGGAAATTTCCAGCCCGCTCGGCCTGTACCCCAGGCTCGCGGAGAAACACTCTGAGGGTTAGAAACCACCTCTGCCGGCGCCCGGCCCTAGGCTCCCGCCCCACCTTCCTCTCCCCTGGGCCCCACCATCACTGGTACTTCGTAAAGCAGCACGGGACCCCAACAACCGTCCTGGGCGAGGGGCAGGCCAGGAAGCAAACGGCAAAGCCAAGCTTCAGTGCACTCCGTCTGCAGGCCTGCACCCAGCTAACCCTCTCGCGGGGTGGAGCCGTGCGGGGACGTTCACTTTCCAGAGAACTCCAGGTGCTTGTTTTAGTGAACATACAGAATACAGGGGGCTCAGGGGGAACGCGCCAGGAGCTGCCCTGGCCACGATGGGGCGGGGGGGGGGGGCGGCTGGGAGACGAAGGGCTGCAGACGTCTGTCCCCCAGCACTCGCACTGACCTACAGGCCACACTGCTGCAGTCACCACGGGAACACCGAGTCCCTGAGCCCACCTCCTTCCACTCTTTAAACACAGATTCGTCCATTTATTTGAAAGGCAGTTTTACAGAGAGAGAGAGAGAGAGAATCCTCCATCTGCGGGTTCACTCCCCAGATGGCCTCAAGGTCAGGGCTAGGCCAGGCTGAAGCCAGGAGCTTCCTCCAGGTCTCCCACATGGGTGCTGGGGCCCAAGCACTTGGTCATCTTCCACTGCTTTCCCAGGCTCTCACCTGAGCCTTGACAGCTCAGTCTGGGACGCAGGGGTGAGTGAGCGACCTTCACAGCCAAACGCAGAACCCACCACCTCCGTGTACAGTGCACACAGGCACCGCCCGGCACAGCCATGGTGGCTGCTCTGCCTACGAGGCGGGGCTGAGCAACCGTGGGAGACCCTGGGGGCCCACAGGGCCGGGAGATGGACTCTGTGGCCCTGTGCGGGGGAGGGCTGCTGATTCCTGACCTCAGCCATCAGAACAGCAGCGACAGCTTCTGCGAAGCCTCGTCCGCCTGCTGCTGCGGCGCTTGCCACAGACACCCTGGTCCAGGGAAGTGGGTTCTTCCTCTGTCACAGCCGCCGCGTCGGCTCGGAACTTCCACAAGGCCAGACGTGGCTGAGACATGGCTCCCACCCAGGATTACCTGCTGTCCCACAGGAACCAGGACGCAAACACAATGGCCGTTACACGGTGAGGGCACACCGAGTGGACGCCTCTCAGAAGCAGCTCTGGCCCCCTCCACCCCCCGCGATTCACCCAGTGAAGCCGAAAGATGAGATCAGCACTGGGGCAGAGGCTCCACCCCCACCCCCCGCACCCCTCCCAAGCCCACCCCAGCAGGAGCAGCCAGCTGGGAGGGGCTTCGGGCAGCTCTGGATGGCCCCTCCCTGGACAGGTCTGCTCGCAGACCTCTGACCCTCAGTGGACAGCCTGCCAGCTGGCAGTGGGTGCACGTGCACACCTCTTCCACGCTGTGCTTGGGGCGCTGCGTGTCTCTGACCGAACCCCCATATCTAGGAAGCCGCTCAAGGCCCTGCACGCTCAGAGGCCAGCGTTCGCTTGCTTCTGCTGGTAATGCAGATCAAACACCAAAAGCGTTCTGGTACGGCCTGAGCATTGGCCCCGGCTTCCGGGTGAATCAACGCTTCTGGTGTACGTAGTGTTATGGATTCAACAGGCTTCTAACAAAAACCCTATTCATGGATTTTAAAGACAGAGTGACAGAGAGGGGAGAGAGAGATCTTCCACCTGCTGGTTCACTCCCCCAAGTGCTGGCAACAGCCAACGCTGGGCCAAGCCAACGCCGGGAACCAGGAGCCCAGGAGTCTTCTGTGCGAGCAGCAGGGACTCAGCCACTCGAGCCGCCCCTGCCGCCTGCAAGGCCCACTGGCAGGAAGCCGAACTGGAAGCTGAGCAGCCGGGAGCCAGGCCCAGGCCCAGGCCCAGGCACAGGCAGAGGCAGGGCCTGGCTTTGAGTTCTTCCCCTAGTTAAACCCCTCTCTCTAATGCACATCACTATTCGGGACTTTGTTTCACATTTCTCTTCCACTGGGAAGCAGCGATAAATGAGGGACTTCTGTGTGATGGCTCCGCAGTGATTTCATGAATGTACCCACGCCGGATTCCTCCGGAACGGGCGGGGGCCCAGACGGCACCTCCGGACAAACGGCTCACGTGCGTACCTCAGGCGGGCCGCGCACTCCAGGACTTCAGACACACCGGCACTTTTCATCTGCTTTCCCTCCACAGCGAGAGCAAACACTGAGCAGTGCTATCAGGAGGAGCGCTCTTCCAACCGTCCTGTTTACCTTCCGAGAGCGGCCCGCTCTGCAGGCTTCCTTTGAAGTGATGCCAGAGACCTGGTATCCAACACCCACCTGGGAAACATTCCCTAAGGACTGGAGAGCGGCAGGAGGCAGATGGAAAACCGGCTAGAAGCCCAGCTGAGCTCCCGCCTCCTCCGCGGAGGCGGCCTCGCAGGTCCCGCGATCCAGCGTGGGCGCCGTGCTGGGGCTGTTCTTACCCAGCATTCTCAGGTCCGAAAGGCTGGGCTTCAGCTCCCACCTGGGAACCACCCTCACCTCCCCAGCGTAAACTGTGCCCCAGGCTCGCACCTGCGTCGCCCACGCCGCCTCCGGTCCATTCTCCTCCCAGACCCCCGCCTGTCTCCCGGGCGTTACTCTGGGGCCGGAGTCCAGGGCATCACGCTGCCCTGCTGGGCGTACAGCACCCCTGGTCCGAGCCACAGCACCCACCTCCTGAGGGCCGCTCCTGCCTCAACGAGAGCCTGACTTACTCAAAGGCCAGGAGCGTCTCGGGACTTTCTGGTGCCCTCTAGAGAGCTTTTGCCAAGCTTTTCTGACCACAGCACAGGACTGCATCACTAAACAGGCACACAATTATCACTCAAGTCTGGTAAAATCCGACGTTCTCTGAGGAAATGCTGGTCCCAGCTCACCAACCTGACTTCACGGCAACAGCAGGGTCTACCGTGCATACATGCGGTCTCCAGGCAGCCTTGCCGATGATTTTTTACAAAGGTCACAGAGGGGCTGGTGCTGTGGCGTATGGGTTAACGCCCTGGTCTGAAGCGCCGGCATCCCATATGGGCGCCAGTTCTAGTCCCGGCTGCTCTACTTCCGATCCAGCTCTCTGCTATGGCCTGGGAGAGCAGTAGAAGATGGCCTGAGTCCTTGGGCCCCTGCACCCGTGTGGGAGACCTGGAAGAAGCTCCTGGCTTCGGATCAGCACAGCTCTGGCTGTTGCGGCCAATTGGGGAGTGAACCAGCGGATGAAGACCTCTCTCTCTCTCTCTCTCTCTGTGTAACTCTTTCAAATAAATAATTAATCTTTAAAAAAAAAGTCACAGAATAATATTTTCAAAAAATCAGGCATAGATTTCTGAATTTTTTGTACCTAAATAAATTTAATTCCATTTTCCCATGAATTTTTGGAGTACACTTCTATCTGAACCCTCCAGCCCCACACAAAGCGAACTTCGGAGAGGCACCACCCCAGCAGCGCTGGCTCCTCCGAGAACCCCCACGGCGTGGCCACGCGCCAATGCCGGCTCCCACAGGCGTGCAGGGGATCTCCTCTGAGGGAGATGGACAGAGGCCCCCGTGCGTGGGCACAGGTCTCCACTGAACTAAAGGGAGCACACGGGGCATTTACTGGGAAGCTCAGCTTTCCCTGCCCCGTGCCTGTGGCACTTTTTCCGTGGGATTATCAGTATCTGGAATTATCTCTCTTTTTTTTTTTTTATGACCTATTTGAAAAGCAAAGAGAGAGAACTCCGATCCTCTGGTTCACGTGTCACACGTGTGCCAGGGCCCGGTCAGGGCTGAGTCGGAGCTGAGAACTCACGCACATCTCCCACGTGGGTGGCAGGAGCCCGATTACCTCAGTCCCACTGCTGCCGCCCACAGTGTGCATCAGCAGGAGGCTGGGGTCAGGGGCCACCGTGGGACACGGCACCTCGACTCGGGGCAGCGCCCGCTCCTCGTTCACTCCTTCACTCCCTGCCCCTGCATGCACAAGGCCCCCGAGGCTTCGGAAGGCCAGACTCCGCCTCTGTCCCCGCTTTGCTCTGGGGGACACTGCCGCCCGGTAGGACGAAGCACCGCCTGCTGAAAGCGGCAGCCGTGGACAGGACCACGAGGGCCTCCCTGGCTCGGGTCATTCGTTCAGTGACTCATACGTTTTATAAACACATCCTGGAACGTACCGTGCGCCACAGGGCACTGGGGACACAGAAGTCTGGGTGGGCCCCGGCCCCAAGGGGACAAGGTCATGAACACGCGACGCTGGGTCCCTGAGGAGGAGCCGGGGCACCCCCTGATGGCTAGCTCCCCACATTCACCTGTCAATCACCCCCCTCCCTGCATCCTACGCCGCCACAGCGAGGACCCGACGGGGCCAGCTGGCTTGCAGCGAGGCTCAGCGGCAGGCCACGGACACTGGGAGCCACGGTCACGAGCTCAGCCGGTTCTCCGTGCCCGGGCAGGTGGCCTGTGCGGAACAACGAGTGCAGGGAGACAGGCTGAGGCTCTGCTTCCAAGGTGGGGACTTTCTAGTGCCCAAGCTCAGGGTCCTCAGGCAGCCGTTCACTCTGGGTTTCCAGCTTCAACGGCCAGGCTCCACGCGGGACAGCTGCCTGCGCCCAAGCCACGCGGGACAGGACAGCCGCCTGCGCCCAAGCCACGCGGGACAGCTGCCTGCGCCCAAGCCACGCGGGACAGGACAGCCACCTGCGCCCAAGCCACGCGGGACAGGCTCCCAGTGGACGGGACAGCCGCCTGTGCACCAGACCACGAGGGACAGGCTCCCCAGTGGACGGGACAGCCACCTGCGCCCAAGCCACGCAGGACAGGCTCCCCAGTGGACGGGACAGCCGCCTGCGCCCCGGGCCACGCGGGACAGGCTCCCCAGTGGACGGGACAGCCGTCTGCGCCCCGGGCCACGCGGGACAGGCTCCCAGTGAAGCAGGATGGGGGCTCGGGTTCTGTCCTGGAGGAGGCAGCATGGCGTGGAAGTGACGGCACGCCCGGCATGCTCAGCCTTGCGGGCTCCGTGCTTCCTCCTCAGGTCTGGAACAAAGACCCCATTGAGCCCGGCGCGGGGGCGGGCCAGCCCTGGAGCACACTGGCTCGGCTCGGGGTTGCGCGGGGGAGCGCGGCAGCCGCCCCAGGCCTGCATGCCTCCTGCAGATGCAGCTCAGCGAGTCTGCCCCGTGCCACAGTGCAGGAGCTGAGCACGAGACAGGCCCGTTGTGCTGTACTCGGATACGGGCACCCATCCTGTATCTGCCACCCAGGGCTGGGCACCCATCCTGTATCTGCCACCTGGGGCTGTCCCCAGCCTCCCCAGGCTCACCTAGAAGGCTGGGTCGAGTGGACCCAAACGTACGAATGCATGTCCGGCGAGAACAGAGAAACAGGCCGTCCCGGAGGGCCCTGGGCCCTGGGCACGGGGGCCAGCCTTCCAGCCGCACCTATAGCCCCTGTCTGCGCGGGAATCGGGCAGCAGCGGCGCCCGAGTCCGAGCTGATGAAGGAGATCAGATCCCTCCCCAGAGCCCGTGAGGAAGGCCGGGGCGGCTGCGACACACGGCCACACGTGGGCCCCCCAACGGCGCAAGTGCGGAGCACATTCACACGGAGTAGAATGCAAAGGGGCGCTGCTGGCCCCAGAGCAGCTGCGTGGACCCCACAGCCTGAACTTCCTTGCCAGGACTCCCGGCTTCCCACAAATCCCCATCAGGAAACCAAACTAGCTTGAGGAAACCCCAAATGACTCATGTTTTGGAAACTGACATAGGACACGCATGGAAGGGCTTCCGCTTTTCAAGAAGCACCCAGATTCACACGGTCACCTCCAGGGAGGTCACAGGTCACTCCTCCAGGGAGTCGCGGGGAAGTGCTGAGCGTGCCGGGCACCGGGCCTCTGATGGACACCTGGAGGCAGGAGGGCGCACGTGGTGCCGGAAGACTCCAGGCACAAACCAAGGGGGCAAACGGGGAAATGGGCCGTGTTACAGGAGCAGTGGGGGGGCCGAGAGGGAAATTCAGTGACCACAACCTCACCCAATCTCCAAATGCGCTGTGTCACAATCGGTCACAAAAACGAGCAGGACAGGATCTGAAGGACGCTGCCGATGGCCACGATCAGCTGCACTGGAGACGCAGAAGGAAGCACCAAAACTACGCCATAGCCTCAGAACAGGGGCCGGCGCTGTGGCACGGTGGGTGGAGCTGCCATATGGGGACTTATATGCCAAGGTGGGGCCAGCATCCCATATGGGCACTTGTCTTGAGTCTCGGCTGCTCCACTTCCAATCCAGCTCTCTGCTAATGCAGGAGACCCAGAAGAAGCTCCTGGCTCCGGCCTGGCCCAGCCCTGGCCATGGTGACCATTAGGGGAGTGAACCAGCAGTTGGAAGAGCTCTCTCTCTCTCTCCCCCCTCACTCTCTGTAACTCTGCATTTCAAATAAATAAAAATAAACCTTAAAAAATAAAAAGACTCAGCACAGACATGAAAGTTGATACAGCAGCATCTGATTACGTCGCCTAGTAGGTCCCTAAATTTTTTATATATTTAAGCTGGCAAAAACCATCTTTTAAAAATCTTTTAAAATGGCAAAGGGTAAACAGCTACATGGGGCTGCCACACACGCGTACCAGGATGAATCTCACATGGGGACCTGCAGACTTCAGGGCGCACACAGGGGCTCCGCGGGAGGGCCTCGTGTCCAGCAGGCGGCCTCTCCCCAGGATGCTTTCCCCCGTCCACGGGGAGCGGGTGCCTGGCTGAGCCACTCCCCCCTTCTCATCTCATTCCTACTTCACAATAGCAAAGCCAGTTCCTTGTATTACTGCCTCATAATTTTTGTTTTGTAGATGTAAAGCTACTCTGATTAAAATGTTGAAAGGAAAAACGCCTTCATGTGTCATGGGGACAAAAGGCAGAGCGGGGTTGGCCTTTGGCAGAGCAGTGAAGACGCTGCTCCGGGGCCCACATCCGGCATTGCAATCCCTGGGTTCGAGTCCCAGCTCCACTCCCGATTCCAGCACCCACGTGGGAGACCCGGAAGCAGCTCCGGGCTCCTGGCTTCAGATCAGCGCAGCTCCAGCCGTTGTGGCCATCTGAGGAATGAACCAGGGAATGGAAGACCTCTCTCTCTCTGTCTCTCCCTCTCTGTCTATAACTCTACCTCTTAAAAAAAAATAGATAAAATCTTAAAAAAAAAAAAAACACACAACTCAGGTGACGGAAGAGTGCCAGTGCTGCTCCCACGTGAACAGCGCATCTGCACGTCCCACACTGATGCAGAGCGAGCCCCAGGATGAGGTGTGGAACCTGAAGGGAGCCCTCCACCAGACCCCCGCCCCCACCTGCCTGTGCACACACACCCTGCCCCCGACACACGTCAGGGTCTCTTGCACGCTGAAACCCACAAGTCATCAGAAGTGCACCCCAGGCACCAGCCCCTAGGCCTCAAAAGCATCGCTGCCCTCACTCACAGCGGCGTGGCAGCTTCTTGCAAGACCAAACGGTTCAGCCCAGACTCCGCACTCACAACGCTGGGCTTGGCCAAGCAGGTTAGAGAGTGTCGTACACACAAACCCTGCACACGTACGTGTGGACAGCTTTATTCACAATCAGTAAGCGAGTGAACAAACATGCCATGCACAGACAACAGTGTCAGGGATAGAAACACGCAGTCAACATGGAGGAGCACACACGCGTGCTACCAATGTGGACAGGCCACCTGCCGTGTGGCTCCAGCTCTCAAAGGCGGGACCACAGAGATGCTGAAAAGGTCATTGTGGCCAGGGCCAGGGACACTGACCACTGCCCACCGTTCAGATCCACAGAACGAGAGCCGGCCTGCACTGGGGACTTCAGGACCACGGTGTGTGCCGCGGGGGTGGCGCTGTGGTGGGGGAGGGGCAGGACGTGAGCCACTGTGCTTCCACTGTTTGTGAGTCTAAAAACACCCTGAAGTCTGTTCATTCCAAAAGGAAAGAGCATCCGTGGAATGTCCGAGAAACCTGGTAAACGCCCAGCCTTTCACAGGCACCAGCAGAACGTGAGCCGGCACTGCCCGAACGCGGCCAGCGGCCGGTCACGAGCGCAGCTGGCGCTGAAGTCCTAGCCACAGACAAGGACTGAGTTAACAGTACCGGTGGAGCCTCCACTAGCTACTGTGTTGGAAAAACTAACACCCCAGGCTGAGCATGTGTTCCCTCACTGTCGCTCCCCCATCTTCGTGGAGGAACGACACAGGACCCTGCGAACGACACAGGACCCTGCGTTGTTCTTTTGTCTGCTCGGCCCTCCCTAGGTTTGCTGCTGGTTCTTCCCGGGTTGGCACGGAGGTGGAAGGGCGGCTCCCCCTGCCACTTTCCCCACTTCCGCGGGGGAGCGGCACACCGCCGGCCGGCTCTCTCGGGGGCTGCTCAGATGTTATCCGGATGTTCCCCTTAGATGTTCCTGGTGCATGTTGTCTCTCTCCTCCTTTATAGTCCTCTTCCACCAATCCCAACTCTGCTACCCACACGCCGAGTACGCTGCTCTCCTCCAATCAGGAGCAGGATCAGCTCCTGCAGGTTATTGGTCGAACTGGAGGCAGCTGTGTAGAAGCTGTTTACTCCTCTCTCAGCGCCATATTGTGGGAGAGCAGATGCATAGAATAAGTCTTAATTCCAGTAACTTAGTCTAGTCCGAGTTGCTCCCCACACCTCACTGCGCCCGAGCTGAGCACACGTGTTCCCTCACTGCGCCCAAGTAAGCACGCGTGTTCTCTCACTGCACCCGAGCTGAGCACGTGTGCTCCCTCACTGTGCCTGAGTGAGCACGCGTGTTCCCTCACTGCGCCCAAGCTGAGCACGCGTGTTCCCTCACTGTGCCCACATGTTATGCACACGCACATCTCATGACTGTTTAGCTCTCTGGGAATGATGCTGGACCCAGCCTAAATAAAACTGTACACGGACACCTCAAACACCCCCCAGGGAGGGGAGCTTGGTGCTGCAGCCTCCTCACAGCACCCCCGGGACAGGTCCCTGACTTAGGAAACACCCAGGATCTGGCCGGCGCCGCAGTGTAGTAGGTTAAGCCTCTACCTGCAGTGCTGGTAGCCCGTTGGAGTCCCGGCTGCTCCACTTCCAATCCAGCTCCCTGCTCATGTGTCTAGGAAGGCAGAGGAGGAAGGCCCACGTCTTTGGGCCCCCACACCCATGGGGGAGACTGGAAGAAGCTCCTGGCTTCAGCCTGGCCCAGCCTGCATCCTTGCAGCCACGGAGGGGAGTGAACCGGCAGATGGAAGACCTCTCTCCTTCTTTGTACCCTGCCTTTAAAACAGAGAAAAAGGAAATGCCTAGGACCGCGTCTCCACCTGGCAGGACCCCAGGCAGCCATGTAGACACTGGTGTCTGTGGCGGTGTCCACACATTTGCAAGGCCAGTTTCTCTCCGCCCACTGAAGTCCATGAGGCTGCAGGGCAGTGGGGCACACAGCACAGAACACTGCAGGTGCAGCTCCACTGACCCAGAGCCCACAGCTGCACACAGCACAGACCACTGCAGGTGCAGGTCCACTGACCCACGCCCCAGAGTGCACACGGCACAGACCGCCGCAGGTGTGGTTCCAGGGACCTGTGTCCCACAGTGCACACGGCACAGACCGCCGCAGGTGTGGTTCCAGGGACCTGTGTCCCACAGTGCACACAGCACAGACCACCGCAGGTGTGGTTCCAGGGACCTGTGTCCCACAGTGCACACGGCACAGACCACCGCAGGTGTGGTTCCAGGGACCTGTGTCCCACAGTGCACACGGCACAGACCACCGCAGGTGTGGTTCCAGGGACCTGTGTCCTATGGTGCACACGGCACAGACCACCGCAGGTGTGGTTCCAGGGACCTGTGTCCCACAGTGCACACAGCAGACCACCGCAGGTGTGGTTCCAGGGACCTGTGTCCCACAGTGCACACGGCACAGACCACCGCAGGTGTGGTTCCAGGGACCTGTGTCCCACAGTGCACACGGCACAGACCACCGCAGGTGTGGTTCCAGGGACCTGTGTCCCACAGTGCACACGGCACAGACCACCGCAGGTGTGGTTCCAGGGACCTGTGTCCCACAGTGCACACGGCACAGACCACCGCAGGTGTGGTTCCAGGGACCTGTGTCCCACAGTGCACACGGCACAGACCACCGCAGGTGTGGTTCCAGGGACCTGTGTCCCACAGTGCACACGGCACAGACCACCGCAGGTGTGGTTCCAGGGACCTGTGTCCCACAGTGCACACGGCACAGACCACCGCAGGTGTGGTTCCAGGGACCTGTGTCCCACAGTGCACACGGCACAGACCACTGCAGGTGTGGTTCCAGGGACCTGTGTCATATGGTGCACACGGCACAGACCGCCACAGGTGTGGTTCCAGGGACCTGTGTCATATGGTGCACACGGCACAGACCACCGCAGGTGTGGTTCCAGGGACCTGTGTCCTATGGTGCACACGGCACAGACCACTGCAGGTGTGGTTCCAGGGACCTGTGTCATATGGTGCACACGGCACAGACCACCGCAGGTGTGGTTCCAGGGACCTGTGTCATATGGTACACATGGCACAGACCACTGCAGGTGTGGTTCCAGGGACCTGTGTCCCACAGTGCACACAGCACAGACCACCGCAGGTGTGGTTCCAGGGACCTGTGTCCTACGGTGCACACGGCACAGACCACCGCAGGTGTGGTTCCACAGACCTGTGTCCCACAGTGCACACAGCACAGACCACCGCAGGTGTGGCTCCAAAGACCCACGCCCCACAGTGCACACAGCACAGACCACCGCAGGTGTGGCTCCAAAGACCCACGCCCCACAGTGCACACAGCACAGACCACCGCAGGTGTGGTTCCACAGACCCACGCCCCACAGTGCATACGGCACAGACCACTGCAGGTGTGGTTCCAGGGACCTGTGTCCTACGGTGCACATGGCACAGACCACCGCAGGTGTGGTCCCACAGACCTGTGTCCCACAGTGCACACGGCACAGAACAGCACAGGTGTGGATCCACTGACCTGTGTCCTACGGTGCACACGGCGCAGACCACCACAGGTACAGCTCCCCTAACCCATGCCCCACAGTGCACATGGCACAGATCACACCAGGTGTGGTCCCACAGACCCACACCCCACAGTGCACATGGCAGGTATGGTTCCACGGACCCATGCCCCATAGTGCACATGGCACAGACCATAGCAGGTATGGTCCCATGGACCCACGCCCCACGGTGCACACGGCAGAGACCACAGCAGGTGTGGTCCCACGAACCCATGCCCCATGGTGTGCACAGAACAGCACAGGTGTGGTTCCTGACAGGGCAGTGGTCAGGACAGTGGGAGCAGTCCCCACCCAGGCCTGTCCTCGTGACACACCAGGCCCCGGGGGGCAGGGCTGGAGCGCAGGAGCCAAGCAGTCTCAGGCCAGCTTCCACAGGGCAATGCCAGCATTCTCTAAAAATAATCAGACTGGGCTAAAATTAGGGTGCTCTCCCACAGAGCACCAGAGATGAACATTTTTACTCTCTTACTCTGTTTCTCTTTTCAGCTTCAGTCCTTACTGTTAGTGAACTCTGAGCTCAGCCCCTTAACCTTGCACTGTGGCTGGCAAACCAGTCCACGGGCTGCAGCTCTCCCTGGACTGCACACGACGAAGTGGGCTTCCAGCAGGAAGCGCCGCTAACACAGAACCAGCTGCAGTGGGAGACCCTCAGTCGGCGCCTCATACCCAGGTGCAGGAAGCTCAGGGCGCAACAAAGTCTCTCCCGACACCTGGATTTAGCCTGTGTCTGAGATACCGGGAAAAGCCACTAAAACGCATACACATGTGCGAGAAGGCAGAACGCTGCATTTAAAGGATAAGAAAAATAGAAGCCAGGGTTGACTGAGCGGAAGGGAGAACTCTGCACCCGAGATAAGTGCACTCCTAAGAGACAGGAGCCGGGGGCACCCGGGCCGCACGAGGCCGGACAGAGGTGCCCTGTGAAGCGGGCAGCTCAGCTGACAGCTGTGCCACGAGCGCCCCGTCTGCCATGGCCCGGCAGGACCGCCCTGGGGACCTCTGTGCGGAAGGGCTCCTGCCTCCCTGAGACAGCCGGGGAGGGCCAAGGGTTCTCCCTCTCGGGGGCCCTTCTTCTCCCTTCAAACCACACAGGAGCTGCCCAGGCTGGCCGTCAAGCACGGACGCGCTGTTCCAGACGGCCGCAGAGGGAGGGCCGGCTCCCTGGCCTGCACCAACCGCCTTCCGCTCAGCTAGCTGGGCACAGGCTCACCTGTGCGCAGGTATCGAGGGCAGGGTTGTAGACGGTGAGAAGGAACCTAGCAGACCTCCAACGGGAACAGGGACTTCTCATGCACACGAGTGTTTCCATGCTAAGTGATTTTCTATAAAAACATCCATCAAGGCTTCAAGATCCAGTGGTTGGCCGGCGCCGCGGCTCACTAGGCTAATCCTCCGCCTGCGGCACTGGCACCCCGGGCTCTCGTCCCGGTCGGGGCGCCGGATTCTGTCCCGGTTGCCCCTCTTCCAGGCCAGCTCTCTGCTGTGGTCTGGGAAGGCAGTGGAGGATGGCCGAAGTGCTTGGGCCCTGCACACCATGGGAGACCAGGAGAAGCACCTGGCTCCTGGCTTCGGATTGGTGCAGCGCACCGGCCGTGGTGGCCATTTCGGGGGTGAACCAGCGGAAAAAGGGAAGACCTTTCTCTCTGTCTAGCTTTGCCTGTCAAAAAATTAAAAAATAAATGAAAAAAGACCCTTGGTCAGCCTCTGACCTCATGCTGGAGACAGCGACCAGTGCAGGAAGGGGTAAGGATTGAAGAAGCGTTTATGGCTAATAAACAGTCACATGGCCTGGCTTTTTAATCAGGAATAAATGAGATGCCGCTTCACATCCGAGACCTACCAAAACAACGCGTCATCAGGGAGGTGAGCCAGTCCACCGGCACTGTCTGGCACTTCCGAGCCTCGCCAGCCACTGGGGGTCCACGCCACATGCGCAGGTGTGGCGCTCAGTCCTCTGACATGGCCCTTGTGGAGCCGCCGGGCCACGTGCATTTCTTCCAAGCTGGCCGTGAGCATGCAGCTCCTACAGCCCCCCAGGGACAATGGTCAGCAGAAACCCCACACTGCCCAGGACGTCGCACAGGGTGCAGACCAGGAACAGGGAGCAAGGAACTATGTAGGGAGAGGGCTGGACGCAGCGGACACGAGGCCCTGCCGTCTCCCCGAGGGCTCTGAGTGCATCACCCTCCCGAGGCGCCGTGGTCTGGGTGTCCACGCTGTGACACTGGCAATCTCCACCTCCCCGGGGACCCGGTGGCCGAGCTCCGAGTCTCTAATCACACGGAGTCTTCCTGGTGACCATGCCCCCACTGAAGCCCTCGAGGGCCCACCGTGAATCACCGATCCACAGAACACACATTCTTGTTATGTGGAAAATTCCAGAGGTTTCTGAAACTCTGCGCCAGGAACCAGAGACAAAGATGGGGCAAATTCTCATGGCACCACACGCAGTGTCATTGACGACCTCCATGCTGCAGTCTGCGTGAGCTGCAGATGGCCAGACTCGACGTGGACTTCATTTAGTAACTTTTACGGAAAAAAAGACTCCACAAAGCCAACCACAGCCGCTTGTCCGGGGCCTGAGCTTGGGCGGAAGCTGCGGCGTGACCCCGACGCCTGCTCCACGCGCCTCCGCCAGCTACTCGGAACGTGTCAGCATTTCTCTGCCGTGTCACCTCAGAGCCCAAGTTCAAGACCTGCTACTCTGCTTCCAGCCCAGCTCCCTGCTAACACACCAGACAAGGCCCTGGGAGACGGCCTAAGTGCTTGGGCCCCTGCCACACACGTGGGAGACCCGGATAAAGCTCCTGGCTTTGGACCGGCACAGCCCCAGTCGCGGCAGCACCTGGGAAACGAATCTTGGTTAAAAAGGTAAAACCCCACTGTCAGTGCTACTCAAGCTAACTCCCAGCAGTGATGCTGACGCCACACCCAGTACTAACAGGAACGAGGAAAGCTCCACGCCCCGGCTCCAAGTGACGAGGGGTCCCCACCATGTACGGTAACAGCTGAGACGCAGCCGTCAGCTGGACCCTGCGGAAGTCCAAGAAAGTCAGGGTCGGGACCGGCACTGTGGCCATAGCAGGTAAAGCCGCTGCCTGCAGTGCCGGCACCCCATATGGATGCTGTTTCTAGTCCCGGCTGCTCCTCTTCCAATCCAGCTCTCTGCTATGGCCTGGGAGAGCAGTGGAAGATGGTCCGAGTCCTTGGGCCCCTGCACCTGTGTGGGAGACCTGGAAGAAGCTCCTGGCTCCTGGCTTCGGATCGGCACAGCTCCAGCCGTTGCGGCCAACTGGGGAGTGAACCAGTGGATGGAAGACCTCTCTCTCTCTCTGCCTCTCCTCTCTCTGTGTAACTCTTTCAAATAAATAAATAAATCTTAAAAACAACAGCAAAGTCAGGGTCAGCCGAGGACCCCGCCAAGACCACATAAATGTCCATGCTCCACCGGGGTCCGCCGTGTGCTGTGACTGCCCCGCAGGCGGTCTCCACGCCCGTCCCCACCGCACATGTACTCCAAGTTGAACAGCTCTTTTCCTCTTCAGGATGTAATTTTGCTTACATTTTAAAAGATGTAAAAGTCCTGCAAGTTCTCCCAGATATCTGAGCCACGCTCGGGACTGGTGAGCACCCACTGGCAACGCCCATTCTCCTAGTTCCTCTGCCCCAGAGCCGGACCAGGGAGCCTGGAGCCACGGGATCAACCCGCAGCCTTGTGTCATGCGCTTCTACTTAAATGCACCTGCTCCACGGACACTTGTGCATGGACAAGGAACTCGCGGCCAATAGCACCACCTCCCCACACGTGCACCTCCCGCGCCCCAGGAGCCTGGTGAGGCAGGGGCATCGCTGGGATGAGGCACAAACTGCACACTGAGGCACCCCACACACCAAGCAAGGAATGCCCTGGACCACGGCGACAAGAGAGGCACAGCTCCGCGCCTGCCCCAGACACCCGCGGGTGACACCCAGGCAAAGCCGCACACACTGAGGCTGCACGGGGGAGTCCACACCCGCACCCCGAGAGCTCCTGCCGAGCTGTGGTCTCCTCCCTCCAGAGTGCAGAGAAAAGGCACGCGGGCTGTGCGGCACCCAGTGCCACTTCTACACCTGTGTCTGCACTCAGGTTCCAGCCCCAAGTGAGACCCCACAGGGCAACAGCTGCGGAACACACGTCAGTACTCCCCTCCCCGTCAGGCAAACCTCCACACACAATTCCAGGCTCCTTGGCAGCCCCTTCCTGTGCCAACCCCCATGCCCTCACCCACCCCCACCCACCCCAGCTCTGCGCCAGGGAGCTCTGAGGGAGGCTTCCTGGGCCATTCTATTGTGGGACACCCCCAAAACCGGCTTCCTGACCCGCCGATTTCCTAAACAGCCTTTGCAAAGTGTTGTTACTTTGTATAGGACACAGCAGGTGGCACGCCAGGATCAAACAGGAAATGGCACAAATGTCCCCCATGCATTCCCAGAGCAGCCAACTCCCGTGGCTGCAGGGCCACCGGCCACCATCCTAGGAGCTCTGTCCTCCAGCTCACCCCCGCCCCGCGCTCAACCACTGCATATTCACACCAGAAGGCTGTCAAGGGTGACTGTGACAGAAAGGGAACTGAAAAAGACCCCAGGGAATTCAAGGTGGTGACGCCTTCCTAGGGACAATACTGACTCCACCCACAGCTTTATAAAACTTTAATGGGTGCTTTTATCAGAGATCCAAGTGGCCCGATCAGTCCAACACTGGGACAGCTGTGAGATCATGGCCCCGGCAACAAGGAGGGAGCACAGTGCAACCATCACCCCCAGAACTGAGAGCAGCCCAGGCTGCGGACGTCGGGACCACCCTGAGCCAGGACAACACACCAAGAGCAAAGCAAATCCCAACAGAATGCGCTGGTCTCGGCCCTGTGCCCAAACCTCAGCCGTGGGGCGGGCATTCGGCCTGGCGCTCAACACACCTGCCCAGCTTCTGACCCGCTTCCGGCTCATCCACACGGGAGGCAGCAGTGATGGCTGAGTACCGGGTTCCTGCCACCCACACTGGACCCCGACTGTGTTCCTGTCTCCTGACTGAGCTGCCTTGGTCCCGGCTGCTGCACACCTCAGGGGACAACCAGTGGACACAGCACTCTGTCTCGCCGATGCTAGAGTGGACAGGCAGGGGACGACACGGCAGGGGACTCGGCCACCTGCAAATGCAACCCCCGGGTCACAGGCAGAGCTGACGGCTGAGGATCTGCTTCCCAGCGGGCAACAGCAGGCGCCTGGCAGACAAGAAACCCAGTTCTGGGAGAACACAAGCCCCGTCACTTCATCCTGGCCTGGAGCTTCCAGTAACTTCCCCGAGCACCTGGATGCAAAGCCCTCATCACCTGGCACACGGGTGCTCATGGCTGAGAACAACCCCTGCCCTACACGGTGCCACCAGCACGCTCATCCCTCCGTCCACACTGCACCAGCTCACCCATCCCTCGTCTACACTACTCACTGCCACCAGCACACCCATCCCTCCTTCTACACTGCCACCAGCACACCCATCCCTCCGTCTACACTATGCACTGCCACCAGCACACCCATCCCTCCGTCTACACTACACACTGCCACCAGCTCACCCATCCGTCTACACTACACACTGCCACCAGCTCACCCATCCCTTCATCTGCACTGCCACCAGCACACCCATCCCTCCGTCTACACTACGCACTGCCACCAGCACACCCATCCTTCCATCTACACTGCCACCAGCACACCCATCCCTCCATCTACACTACACACTGCCACCAGCACACCCATCCCTCCATCTACACTACACACTGCCACCAGCTCACTCATCCCTCCGTCTACACTACACACTGCCACCAGCTCACTCATCCCTCCGTCTACACTACACACTGCCACCAGCTCACTCATCCCTCCGTCTACACTACACACTGCCACCAGCTCACCCATCCCTCCGTCTACACTACACACTGCCACCAGCACACCCATCCCTCCGTCTACACTACACACTGCCACCAGCACGCTCATCCGTCTACACTACACACTGCCACCAGCTCACCCATCCCTCCGTCTACACTACACACTGCCACCAGCTCACCCATCCCTCCATCTACACTACACACTGCCACCAGCTCACCCATCCCTCCGTCTACACTACACACTGCCACCAGCACACCCATCCCTCCGTCTACACTACACACTGCCACCAGCACGCTCATCCGTCTACACTACACACTGCCACCAGCTCACCCATCCCTCCGTCTACACTACACACTGCCACCAGCTCACCCATCCCTCCTTCTATACCACACACTGCCACCAGCACACCCATCCCTCCATCTACACTACACACCGCCACCAGCTCACTCATCCCTCCATCTACACTATGCACTGCCACCAGCTCACTCATCCCTCCGTCTATACTATGCACTGCCACCAGCACACCCATCCCTCCATCTACACTGCCACCAGCACACCCATCCCTCCTTCTACACTACACACTGCCACCAGCACACCCATCCCTCCGTCTACACTACACACTGCCACCAGCTCACTCATCCCTCCATCTACACTACACACTGCCACCAGCTCACCCATCCCTCCGTCTACACTACACACTGCCACCAGCACACCCATCCCTCCGTCTACACTACACACTGCCACCAGCACGCTCATCCGTCTACACTACACACTGCCACCAGCTCACCCATCCCTCCGTCTACACTACACACTGCCACCAGCTCACCCATCCCTCCTTCTATACCACACACTGCCACCAGCTCACCCATCCCTCCTTCTATACCACACACTGCCACCAGCTCACTCATCCCTCCATCTACACTATGCACTGCCACCAGCTCACTCATCCCTCCGTCTATACTATGCACTGCCACCAGCACACCCATCCCTCCATCTACACTGCCACCAGCACACCCATCCCTCCTTCTACACTACACACTGCCACCAGCTCACCCATCCCTCCATCTACACTGCCACCAGCACACCCATCCCTCCGTCTACACTATGCACTGCCACCAGCACACCCATCCCTTCATCTACACTGCCACCAGGACACCCATCCCTCCATCTACACTACACACTGCCACCAGCTCACTCATCCCTCCGTCTACACTACACACTGCCACCAGCTCACCCATCCCTCTGTCTACACTACACACTGCCACCAGCTCACCCATCCCTCCTTCTACACTACACACTGCCACCAGCACACCCATCCCTCCGTCTACACTACACACTGCCACCAGCACGCTCATCCGTCTACACTACACACTGCCACCAGCTCACCCATCCCTCCGTCTACACTACACACTGCCACCAGCTCACCCATCCCTCCGTCTACACTACACACTGCCACCAGCTCACCCATCCCTCTGTCTACACTACACACCGCCACCAGCACACCCACTCATCTACACAGCACACTACACACTAGCACACCCACTCATCTACACGGCACACTACACACTAGCACACCCGTCTGCCCTGCTCTAACACCCCCACCAGCCAGCACCCCCGCGCTCCATCACTCTGAGCAGCCATTGCAGGGCACGGGGCCATCCCAGCCCCCAGCGTCCTCAGCAAGGCCGCCCTCCTCCCACCCACCGTCTACCTGGAAAGCCCTTCCTTCCCACCTCGCTCTACTTCTGGTTCTGGTAGAAGCTGAGGACCACTAGTGGTGGCTACCTTCAGAGCCTGCTTTAGAACGTCCACAGACAGGACAGAGGCCAGCGCTGCGGCGTGGTGGGCTGGGCCTACACCTGCAGGGCCGGCATCCCATACGGGCACCGGTTCTAGTCCTGGCTGCTCCTCTTCCAATCCAGCTCTCTACTGTGGCCTGGGAAAGCAGTGGAGGATGGCCCAAGTGCTTGGGGCCCCGCACCCTGAGGGAGACCCAGAAGAAGCTCCTGGCTCCTGGCTTCAGATTAGTGCAGCTCTGGCTGTTGCGGCCATCTGGGGAGTGAACCAACGGAAGGAAGATCTCTCTGTCTCTCCCTCTCTGTCTCTGTAACTCTACCTCTCAAATATTTTTTAAAAAAGCCTACAGGACACAGCACCCAGGCTGCACAGGGGACCGGCGCGGGCGCGGGTGCCGGGAGCAGCCCTAGACTCGGAGTGGCTGCTGCAGGCACACACCCGAGACTCCCACGGGCCCGTGCTCCACTCTGACGCCCAGCCCCGACCCCGGCCCCCCACGCCCCTGCTCCAGATCCATCAGGACGGGGACAGAGGAGACTGAACACCACGAACTGGACCGGGACCTCCTGTGGACAAGGGCCTGGGTTTGCCTCTCCCGGGCCTCCCGCTGCACAAGCTCAGGACGTGACCCACACTTTAACGCTCCCCTTCACGCCGGTGAGCAGCCGTCGCCGTCACACCGCTCACAAGCCGGAGCACACCGGGGAGGCTCACATCCTGGGGTAGCCGCCGACACACAGGCGTCCCGAGGACGCCAGTGCCCAAGGGCCCTGGCCAGCCCAAGGAGCCAACACTGCCCGCTGCGCCCTGGAGGTGCCAGGCACAAGGCGGGACTGCGGCCCGTGGCTGACACCCCTGCCCACAGCCACGTCAACGCCTGCGCTCAACGCCCAGCTCGCCTGCTGCAGCTCTGCGACGCACGCCCTGGGAGGCCCAAGAACGCCGCACGGGCCTGGGCCCCGCCGCCCCTGCGGGACCAGGAGAGGGTTCCAGCCCCGGTTCGGCCCGGGCAGCGCCAGCCGTCGCGGGCCTCTGGGAGGGAGCCAGCGCGTGTCAGATGCATCCAGTCCCCGCCTCCCCGCAAACCCGCCATTCACACACGTGCATCGTTAACACAGAGAAACACAAACAGCTCAGCCGAGCGAAGGTCGGCGGTCATTTTCGACGACGCCTAACAGCACAACGGAAGCCTGCCCCGTCACCCCCGCCACGTCCCTCAGAACAGCAACGGCGCCCACCGCGTTCACGGCCCCCGCCAGGCCCGCAGCCTCCGCAGCGCCAGCTCTGCGTGCTCGGGCCCGCTGCTCAGGCGAGTCGGGGGCGACACGCGCAGGGGGCACGCCGGCCCGGGACCTGGGGGCTGCGGCGGGAGAGACCCCGGGCCGGCGCCGACGGTGTGCGCAGCAGGGACAGACGCAGGTAGGGATTCCCGAAATTCCCCAGACCGCCCTAAGGGCGGGTCACAGCGCACACCTGCCCGAGGAACGCAGCAATGGGACCGTCACGAGGGGACTCAAGGGGAGACGAAAGCATGGCACCCGCAAGCCTCTGCGCGTGTGCGGCACCGGGGCTCCGGGGCGCATGCGTGCTGGGTGTTCCCGCGCTTTCTCCTCAGCCGCGGGCACGGGGGCGCATGCGTGCCAGCTATTCCCGCGCTTTCTCCTCAGCGGCGGGCACGGGGGCGCACGCGTGCCGGGTGTTCCCGCGCTTTCTCCTCAGCCGCGGGCACGGGGGCGCATGCGTGCCAGCTATTCCCGCGCTTTCTCCTCAGTGGCGGGCGCGGGGGCGCACGCGTGCCGGGTATTCCCACGCTTTCTCCTCATTGGTGGGCGCAGGGGCGCACGCGTGCTGGGTGTTCCCGCGCTTTCTCCTCATTGGTGGGTGCGGGGGGGCACGCGTGCCGGATGTTCCCACGCTTTCTCCTCATTGGTGGGTGCGGGGGCGCACGCGTGCCGGGTGTTCCCGCATTTCCCTCAGCGAGGAAGCCCCTCGGAGTCTGCCGTCGGAGAGGCTCTTTAACCAGGCCCTCCTGGTTGGGATTTTCAAGTTCACGCCAACTCTTTGGCAAAACGTGAGGCGAAGCGCCACGGGCTGTCCCACGCCGGGGATGTGGGCGCGGGTTAGCTCGGCGCCAGCCTTCGTTAGAGGGGAGCCCGCCGCGGGCCCTCGGGGCGAACCGCACGCGACAGCCCCGGCCCCGCAGCGCACCACAAACCCCGGTTTCTGCTCCAGGTGCGCAGGGTCCCGCGTCATCGTGCGCCCGCACCAGACAGCGCACGCGCACTTAGGCAACAGGCTTTGGGGCAGGCTTCTACAGAAGGCACACTCCACAATGGGTTGGGTGCTGAAACTCGGTACCCGCAGGCGAGCCTGGCCCGGCGCCAGGTCTCACAGGGAGCGACGCTGGGCTGACCTGCTGGCCCCGGGACGCTGGGCCCCAAGGCCCTCGTCTTCAGGACGGACAGCTGCAAAGCACGCCATCTTCCTGCCCTCGCTTTCACCACAGAGCACCATGCACGAGCTCCTACCAAGTCCTCCCTGCCGCCATGGTGCCCCACACCGCGACGCCACGGTCACCCCCACGAGCCACGCAAGAGCCAGAGGGCTGCTGGCATCGAGCTCCCCACGCCGCGGGGGCCAGCAGACAGGGCGCTGCGGCAAGGAAGATGCGCCAACTGAGTTTTGCAGCAGAGTGGTCAACCCCGGGGGGTACAGCGGGCTTCTCCCCTAATGAGGACGAGCGCTTTCACACTGCACCGACCAAGCCAAAGGACCTAAAGCAAGACGGAACAGTGTAATGGGTCGAAGGTTGTCTATTTCTGAGAAAAATCCCAGAGCCTAGCACCAGGTCCTCGCGGTGCCTGACAAGGTCCCGCGTAGGAAGGACGTAAGATCGTGATTGCTTTAAAGCCTTACTGGAAAATACAATCCCACTGCGCAAACACCGCTTCCCAACCGAAACGTAAGCTACGGCGGACCCTTGGGACAGACTTCCCTGTAATGCCAGCCTCAGGGAATCACACGCCCGTGAGTACAGCAAGCCCAGCTCAGCGCCCACGCCGGAGAGGCTTTCAGGACAGCGCCTCAGCCCGCGTCCCCGTCACCCCTCCCGGGGCGTCCACTGTAGCCCCTCAGAAAGGGAGTAAGCTGAGAGGTGCCCCTTAAACCACCCGGATGCACTCAGCACCCCCCGCGTGCCAGGCACTGTGCAGACGACTTGGAGGGAACCCCAAGCGATCATGAAGCCTGGCTGAGACTCACTCCCACGCAGTCATCCCACAGGCGTGCTCCCCTGGAGGACAGACTTTCCCTCGTGGACTTAAGAGTAGCCCGGTGAGGTCACGTCTAACTTTACAAATGCGCAAACCCAGACTCCAGGTCAAGAAACTTGGCCAAAGGCACGCACACTGAACCCACGCTGCCCAGCTCCACCTCCACGTCCTCCACGTGGCGTTCACGTCCACGCTGCCCCTGCACTCTCCGCTCTTCTCAGAGCCCGTGCTTGAGAACGGTCAAAGTCCCGCGAACAGGGCCGTGACAGGACTGACCGGAAGCCGCCGACTCCGAGTGAAGCGAGGGACCTTCCACAGCGGGTAGGCCTCGTCCTGTCAGCGGCCTTCAGAGCAAAGTCTTAGGTCCCCGAAGAAGGGATTCTGTCCCCAGACTGTACCGCAGAAACCCTGGCCAAAGTCCCAGCAGCATCCACTCTCCGCCAGCTTCAGCCTGCTGGTCTGTCCTACAAATGTCAGACACGTCAGCCCCAATGTCATGTGAGCTAACTAAACTCTCGATGTATGTAGAACCCCTGGGGGATGCGTACATCAACGTATATCCCACTTACCCCACTGGGCCTGTCTCTCTGGAGAGCCTGAACCAATACACACATTTTCAATGTATTACACGTAAAATGTGGACCATCAGCTGCAATAGCTCACACAATTATCTCGTTTTCATGCAGACCTTGGACAAACTCTCCTTCCTCGTGTGGTATTTCTGATCATGGTGCCCTTACTTAGGTATCCCACGCGCTCGTCTTCCTGTAAACTCAGTCCAAGACCTGCAGTGAACACTCACTATCACTGCCGACCTTGTCCCACCCAATGACAGGGAGAGGGTGCACGCACCTGCCTCAGCTCGAGCGGCCCCTGTGCACTGCTGAGCTTCAGCCACTTGGCTTCTGACACTTTAATAATGGATTTCAACCTTTGCGTATTACTCTCTGTTATGGTTACAGCCTGACAATAAAAATATAAGTACTCTGTCATTCAAAGTAAATCACCACGGGGCCGGTGCCATAGCGCAGTAGGTTAATCCTCTGCCTGCGGCGCCGGCATCCCATTTGGGCACCAGTTCTAGTCCCGGCTGCTCCTATTCCAATCCAGCTCTCTGCTGTGGCCTGGGAAAGCAGTAGAAGATGGCCCAAGTCCTTGGGCCCCTGCACCCGCATGGGAGACTGGGAAGAAGCACCTGGCTCCTGGCTTTGGATCGGCACAGCTCCAGCCATTGCGGCCATCTGGGGAGTGAACCAATGGAAGGAAGACCTTTCTCTCTGTCTCTCCCTCTCAAATAAATAAGTAAAATCTTAAAAAAAAAAAAAAAACTCAAAGAAACAAAGTAAATTGCCACAAATGATCCACATTAGAAGCAAACATCCAACAAAAGATAGAAAACTGGATCATGGATTGCCAGTTTGGTGGCTAGAGGGTTAAGCCGCCAGCCGGGACACTTGGTCTCCCATATGAGCTCCAGTTCAAGTCTCAGATGCTCCACTTCTGATCCAGCTCCCTGCTAACGCACCAGGGAAAGCAGCAGAATATGGTTCAAGTACTTGGGCCCCTGCCACTCACGTGGGAGACCCAGACGGAGTTCATGGCTCTTGACTTCGGTCTGGACCAGCCCTGCCCTGGTTGCTGCAGCCATTTGGGGAGTGAACCGGCAGATGACGAGACCGATCTCTATCTCTACTTCTCTCTTTCTCCAGTAGATGGAAGATCTCTCACTCACTCACTCTGTAGCTCTGCCTTAAATAGGTCAGTCTTTTTAAAAAAGGAAAAACTGCACCACGTAGGATGGATGAGCAAGGCATCATGGGAATAAAATGCACAATAGTCTCACAACCACACCGGGGAATCCAGCATGAGCGCATGCTGGCACTGGGCGGGCCCCTTCAATATGGGAGCTGACTGAACTCTAATCGCCTGAGCTGACGAGACAGGGGGCCTCCTTCATGCTAGCTTCTGTAGAAGCCAAAGGAGGCAGACTTGGGGGACCCTGGCCTAGAGGGCACTGTGATAGGAAAGGTCACAGGAGCAACATGGTCCCTGAAAGGCAACTCGCAGACACAGGTCTCATGGTCAGCTCTCATGACCAGTTCTCATGGTCAGATCCAGTGGCCAGTCCTAGCTGTCATTTCTCATGGTCAGATCCAATGGCCAGTTCTCGTCATTCTAGTGGTCAGGGCTGACGCCGCGGCTCACTAGGCTAATCCTCCGCCTTGTGGCGCCGGCACACCAGGTTCTAGTCCCGGTCGGGGCGCCGGATTCTGTCCCGGTTGCCCCTCTTCCAGGCCAGCTCTCTGCTGTGGCCAGGGAGTGCAGTGGAGGATGGCCCAAGTCCTTGGGCCCTGCACCCCATGGGAGACCAGGAGAAGCACCTGGCTCCTGCCTTCAGATCAGCGCGGTGTGCCGGCCTCAGCGCGCCGGCCATTGGAGGGTGAACCAACGGCAAAGGAAGACCTTTCTCCCTGTCTCTCTCTCTCACTGTCCACTCTGCCTGACAAAAAAAAAGAGAATATTCTAGTGGTCAGGTCTAGCAGTCAGTTCTCATGGTCAGGTCTAGCAGTCAGTTCTCGTGGTCAGGTCTAGCAGTCAGTTCTCGTGGTCAGGTCTAGCGGTCAGTTCTCATGGTCAGGTCCAGTGGTCAGTTCTAACAGTCGATGCTGAACGTCAGATGCCAGCACCTCTCAGAAGGGCGGATCTCACCCTGGAAGTGGTCAGGGTTACTAGGCAGCTCCTCAAGGACTCACCATCCGGGGGGCTACACCCACACATAACAATTTCTTTTTTTTTTTTTTTTAAGATTTTATTTATTTATTTGAAAGAGTTACAGACAATGAGAAGGAGAGACAGAAAGAAAAGGTCTTCCGTCCGCTGGTTCACTCCCCAGTTGGCCGCAACGGCCGGGGCTGCACTGATCCGAAGCCAGGAGCCAGGAGCTTCCTCCAGTCTCCCACATGGGTGCAGGGCCCAAGCTCTTGGGCCATCTTCTACTGCTTTCCCAGGCCATAGCAGAGAGCTGGATCAGAAGAGGAGCAGCCAGGACTCGAACCGGTGCCCATATAGATGCCGGTGCTGCAAGCGGAGGATTAACCTACTGCGCCACAGCACTGGCCTCACACATAACAATTTCAACCTTTTTTTTTTTTTTTTTTTTTCCAGACCTGGGTTTGCTTTTTGCAATGTGCTGTCTTAATATGTCAACAGCTTTTAAAAAAAATCACTGTGGTTGGGCCTGGGGTTGTGGCACAGTGAGTTAAGCTACCACTTAGCATGTTAGCATCCATAGGAGTGCCGGTTCAAGTCCCCACTGCTCCACCTCCGATCCAGCTCCCTAAGAATGCACCTCAGAAGGAAGTGGAAGGTGAAAGTACTTGGGCCCCTGACATCCACGTGGGAGACCAGACACCAGGCTCCTGGCTTCAGCCGGGCCCAGCCCTGGCTGTTGCAGGCATTTGAGGAATGAACCAGCGAATGAAAGATCTTTCTCTCTCTCCCGCTCTGCCTTTCAAATAAATAAATAAATCTTTTAAAATATCACTCCTGTTGCTAAGCTTCCTTCACTGCCTGTCTCTGAAATGAAACACAAGCACCGACTGGCCCATCTTGCTGAGCAAGCGAGCTCCAGGCCCCCGACGCTGAGATCGGCAGGAACGCGTTCACTTGGACACAACTGCGAGAACTCGGGTGGCCCCCCACGGGCCTGGCAATCAACTTTAACCCAAGTGCTTACTGATAATCCTTCAGGTTTTCTGGATCAGTGCAGCCGAATGCTACCCTGAAATTCAGAACAAGCCGCTCAGAAAGCTAGTGGTTTAAAGACCCAAATGTGACTTCCAGCGTGTTCTGACAAGAATGTTCTGACAAGAAAACATCGTAAATAATATTGATGCAGCCAGAAAGCAGCTATTAGAATTTTCATATCCACATGACTTTGAACTTGTGTTTTGCAAACAGAATACACAGATGAAATCCAGTGCACCGCGTGCAATACGTGTACACAGCGAAGCCCCACTCCACCCATCTCTCTGGGCAGGGGGCTCTGCTACCAACGTGCAGAGGCAAACAGCAGACGGGTCCTGAAAAGACATGGCTTCCTTTCCTGCCCCGCTCTGCTCAGTCGTGCAGAGAGGAGTGGCAGCAGTGGCCCACAGCCTTGGCTTCCCTAATAAGGCAGCTCGTCCAGGTACTCGACCAGCCCCTGCGCACAGGCGAGACGAGCCACGTCTGAGCGGCCCAGCCAGGGACAGGAAAGCTCTCACCGGCCTTCCCTTCCACGTCCAGGGAACTGGTCCGTTCAATCAACACAGAAACTCCCAGCAAACCCACGTCTGCCCGGAACTCCCGCTGCCGTCCTTCACAACCCGCGGAGAGGGACCTTACAGAGACACCTGGGCCGGACAGAACTTCTCAGATCGGGCAGCCGAACGGGGGCCCGGGGGGCCAGCTCCCAGAAGCCCCGACCAGCTCAGAGCCGGGCGGCTGCTGAGGGCACTTGCGCTCCCCTTCAGCCCTCAGTGCAGGTTCAGGATTCAGGTGGAGAGAACTGCACTCCTGGAGGACGAGGGGCGGCCTTGGCAAAACAAACTGTGAGCCCCATGCGCGGGTCTGAGGGGGCGCTGCCGAGCGGGGCAGGGGAAGGCGCACACCCGAGGCTGCGTGTGCTGTGAACACTTCCAGCCTCGTCTCGCCGCGTCACCTGACCCGCTGTTCCGGCCCAAGCCCTCTGGCCACCGGGTGACCTTGCCCTCTGCTCTCTGACCACGTTGCCTCCCTAGCCACCAGCTCCAAGGGCCCCTCTTGTCACACGGTTCAACCTGGGTGTGCGTCTTCTGTCTGTCTCAAACAAGCCTCTGCTGCACACGGCCCCTACCCAGCCCCCTCCACGTCCCACCAAAACCATGGCACTTTCACATGCTGGGCTTTGTCCCCACTGATGCACAAGCCGAGAGTCCCATGTGAGGCCAGCGTGTGCGAGACCGCACTGACATTTCTCTGACCGGGAGTGCTGGCATGCACAGCGCGTCTCCACACGGACTCCATCCACGCTTCGTCATGCTTCGTGCTCGCACGCAGACACCAGGATTCTGTGTCACATGCACACGCCTGTGTCCTGACTGCGGCCCGTCACTTGCAGCGTCACGCTGCTGCTCAGACTTGGAATCAAGGATGTCCCGCTGGCGTCGCTCAGGCGAGCCTCTCTATTTCTGCTTCTCTCACTCATCCGGTCATGCAGGCATCTAGGGGCACCTGCAGGCGTCTGGAACACAGACGTGACTCGGCCCCGTCCTCGACCCCAGGAATACGAGCATGACTGAGTGAGTCAGATGTGCAGACACAAGCTGGACACTCACAGGCAACTGTGGCAAAACAGCAGCAGCAGGGAAGGGCTGGTGCCTGGGCAACAGAGCCCACAGAAGGGGCTGGATGGCCCCGGCAGAACACAGGAGGGCGGCGCATCCGAGTTCCAGGCCTGGCAGGAGTCAGCACAGAGCGGGAGCAGTGCTGGTGCCAAGGAGGAGAGCCTGAAGCGTAGGGCGGCGTGCTCAGATGCGAGGCTCTCAGCTCTGCCCTGCAGGGGCACTGGGGGTCCCCCGTCCCTCCTGGCTTCCCCGGCTCCTGATGGATCCCCTCGTCCCACCGGCACTGCCCTGGTCTCTCTGGTCCATCTACCCTGGGAAGCGCTCAGGGTGGCCACGGAGAGCTGCTGACTCACCCCGGCAAGTCACCCACCCTGGCTGGGGGAGTTTCGGGAAACAGGCTGAGCTGAGGAACTGCGAGGGGCTCTCGAGGGCCACTCCCACTACTGCCTGCCTCCCACTCAGGACCCCTCCCGGGCCGGCCACGCTCAACGGTCACCATCCCTGTCTGCAAACACAGCTCGCAGCAGTGAAGACACAAACGAACGGAGGCCACGCTGCTCCCGGTGGCTGCAGGGAGAGCCACGGAAGCTATCGGCCACGCCCGATTTCCGGGGCCAGAGGGCAGCGTGGGTCCTGCCCCGGCCCAGCCATCTCTCCTGAGCGTCTTCTGCCTTCGAGACCCCAGGAGAAAATCTCACCATTAGGGAAGCAGAGCGACGGCAGAGAGCGCCTTGCCGGGCTCAGGCGGTGGCTGGCGGGCCCTCCTTTAAAACATAAACACGCGTGTGCCCTCGTGCCCACAGCGCCTCCTGCATTAATCACCTTCTCTGTCCCTCCAGGGAAACCAAGTAGGTGGGCAGATTCCTGGTGGGCAGATTCCTGGATGTTTTCTGGAAAGTTCTCAGGACACCCACAGACACAAGAACTATTTCCAGGCTACATAAACAGTCTTGGGAGATGATCTGGCTAACAAGAAGCACTGTATGAGTGGAGAGGAACTATTTACCTGCGGGGACAGAAGGCGCTACAGGAACTCAGCTAAGATGTATCTGAACAAGGAGACTGGAAGGTGGCTGCCGGCCCACGTTTTCTAACAACGCACACACACACCAGACCCCTCACAAAACCCACCACTCTTCACCTCAGCCAGGGCTCCCCGGGGAGAGGAAACAGAACCAGTCTCCCCCATCAACCAGCAGCGGCGAAGCAGCAGGACCAGACTTGAATGTGCGCCCGCCAGGCAGGGGGGTGCGTCAGAGGCAAAGGCCCCCGGCCGCAGGTGTGACATGCCGTCAGCCACGCCCCCACATCCACACACCCCGGAGCAGGCCTCAGACCAGACCTGGAACGGCTGTGTTTAGAACAGAAGTGAAGCCGCCAGTACAGGCACTTTTGGAAAACTACATCACAGACAAAAAATAAATGGTCTCCCACATCGCGAGAGAATGAGGCGCCTCCTTCTAGAAGGCTTGGAAATACCCAGCGACTTATTTTTAGAAAGAGATGCAGTCTGCTATTATTGGCCAAACAAAGGCAGATCCCTCTTCCATCAAAAACACATTTGATGTCTACAGATATTTATACAAGCGGAGAAAGAAACAGCAACAGAGGGTAAGCGACGGTGGAGTACTGTGTCACACACACTCAGGCTGCCTCTGCTGTGTCTCCACGGCTCAGGGACACAGAGACAACGCGGTCCATCTGGAGCCTGGCCTGTCGTGACGCCAAAGACGGTGCCCAGACAGAGAGGCTGCCACAGGAGGTTCTGGCCCATCCAGAGAGCCATGTGGTGGGCACCACTGTGGCCTCAGAATAAGAACACCTACCACCACCCAACGCCTTTCCCCCGGGACGAGGAGGTGAGGGGACCCAGACCTCGGCGCTGCGCAAGCTCCCCTCATTCCCCAGGGGTCCCAGCTCCCTCCTGGAAGGCACAAAGCTCACAGGGGGTGCTTGGTGAATATACGATAGTCCACCTTTTTCTCTTAAAGATTTATTCATTTATTTGAAAGGCAGAGAAAGAGGCACATGGCCAGAGCTGAGCCAGCCAGAGGCTGGGAGCCAGGAACTCCATCCAGCTTTCCCACGTGGGTGACAGTGGCCCAAGTCCTTGGGCCATCCTCTGCTGCCTTCCCAGGAGCGTTCGTTGGAGCTGGATCGGAAGCAGAGCAGCCGGGACCGGGACCAGAACCGGTGCACCAACACGGATACCAGCAGTCCAAGTGACAGCTTAACTCACTGCACCGCAACGCTGGGCCCAGGAGAATCAATCCCGTGTTGAGACCGTATAAGAGCATGGCTCAAACACCCCTCGACCCACTGAGGCAGGACAGGGGCAGGGCTGGGTGCAGGACACCAACCCAGGAGAGGCTCGGGCTTGCGTGGGCTTCCTGTTTTGTTTCTTTCTGGCCTGGGCTCTCACGTGGAGGTGGGCGCCCATCTGGAGTGACGGCCAACCTCGGGCCACTGCCACTCCCCGGGTCTCGGTTCAGCCACGTGCAAACCAAGGCAGCCAGAGCCAGCTGAGCGACTTCCAAGGCCACAAGCCCCGGGGACCTGTGGACTGAGCACATGGCAGCGAGGCGTGGGGGGACGCCTGCTCAGGGCAGGCCTGGGAGCCCTGTCCAGTGGCGGCACACAGCAGAAGTGGCCCAGCCACCCAGGAGAGACGGGACAGAGGGCGCCCGCCCTCAGCGTCATGCACAGGACAAGGAGGCGGGGGCTGTCCTGGCAGCTCCGTGCTCTCTGTCTCGGCACCCTCGCCAGCCGGGTTCCACCCACAGCACCACACGGCCCCTCCCCCACGCCGGGCAGCCCCCCCCCCGGGGGGGGGGCCGGGGCCAATTCCAGCCTCTGTGAAACCGCTGCCGGATTCTCACTCCACACAGGTGACATGGGGGACAAGGGAGGCGTCAGGGAGCCTCACCTCCCTTCAGAGCACTCAGAACACCAACCCCACGGGACTTTACAGCAGTCGGACAGAACCCAGGGCTGCTCTGAGAAACTGCTCTCCTAAAAAAAGAAAGGCATGCAGCTGCCCCGCGGCCCTGGAAGGCACAGAGCTCCCGGCGGGCCCGGCTCTCCCCGTCCCCCTCAGGCAAGCCTGCGTTACTGCCGTCCAGGACACCTGGAGTTCCGAGAAGCAGACCTGACCCCCGCCAAGCCGGGTCAGCGACTGCAGCCCTCCCGAGACCCCCAGAGCCGTGGTGCTCAGACCGAGTCTTCGGTGCCAGACAGCCACCCAGCGCCCCTGCTCCCTGACTGAGCAGCGCCTCGGGCTCCCAGCCGCAGTGCACAGTGCGCCAGGCAGGGAAACAAGACAAGGACACATCACAAAGATCCGGGGGACAACAGGTGCGCGGGACCTCCGAGGGCCACACCAGCCCCGTCGCAGCCCCGAGGGATAAACGGGGACAATAAAACCCAGAGGACAACACGACGTGGCTGGGTGAAAGGTGAGGGACTCTGCTCAGGTCAAGAATGACGAAGGAAAAAAGCTGCCGAGTCGTGACCGCCAGCGGAGGTCCCAGGGCTGGCGCGACCCTCCACAGCCACCCCGCGAAGACGCCCGCAGAGGCGCCTGCGACAACACAAACCTAAACAGATGTGGGAGAAGAGTGGGGGGGGCAGCCAGGGAAGACAGACGTCCCCCGTCACCTGCTGCTGTGTGACAGGGTTAACTCTCAGTCCAGAAAGGGCTCAGAGCCGGGGCGCTGTGGGGGGCAGGTAAAAGCCACTGCCTGGGACGCCAGCATCCACATGGGTGCCAGTTCTAGTCCCGGCTGCTCCTCTTCCGATCCGGCTCTCTGCTATGTCCTGGGAAAGCAGTGGAGGATGGCCCGAGTGCCTGGGCCCTGCACCCGCATAGGAGACCCAGATGGAGCTCCAGGCTCCTGGCCTCCGCCTGGCCCAGCCCCGGCCACTGCAGCCATCTGGGGAGTGACCCAGCAGATGGAAGAGCTCTCTCCTATCCTCTGCTGTGTGTGTGTAACTCTGCCTTTCAAGTTAAATAAATCTTTAAAAAAAAAAAAAAAAAAAAAAAAAAGGATTTGCCACCTGCGAGGGAACGCCGAGTCAAGCGAAAAGCTCTGGAAGCCCAGCTGGGTCAGTCCCTGAACCGCAGGATCGCACCCAGGACACGGCCGCTGGGTGGTCTGGCGCAGGCCCATGAGTCTCACTGGATAGTGGGTGACATCGGGGCACCACCAGGTCCCCTTGTGCTCGGCGGGCTCCCTTGTCCTCGGCGGGCTCCCTTGTCCTCGGCGGGCTCCCCTTGTCCTCGGCGGGCTCCCTTGTCCTCGGCGGGCTCCCTTGTCCTCGGCGGGCTCCCTTGTCCTCGGCGGGCTCCCCTTGTCCTCGGCGGGCTCCCTTGTCCTCGGCGGGCTCCCTTGTCCTCGGCGGGCTCCCTTGTCCTCGGCGGGCTCCCTTGTCCTCAGTGGGCTCCCCTTGTCCTCGGCGGGCTCCCTTGTCCTCGGCGGGCTCCCTTGTCGACAGCAGGCTCCCCGCTCCCACCCAGCCGGGCACGCGCTGAGGTCTGGAAACAAACCTGACAGGGGCCGTGCAGGTGCAGGAGGGTCAGAACCAGCAAAGCGCCCGCGGCAGGTGAAATTCCACCAGCCCACAGGGACGACAAGGAGGCGGGCAGAGACGCAGGGAAGCCAGTGCCCGGGCCAGGTGGCCAGCCCGGACCCTGGGCTGAGGCATCCACAGAACCCGCCCATGTGCCACGAACCCAGGGCTCCTGCTTGTTAACCTTCCAAGATCAGGACACACGTGGATGGCAGGACCCTCGGAGGCTGCCACACAGACAGCGGGGCCACGCTCGTGCGGCCTCTGCAGCGCCCTGTGCTTGGGCTCCGAGAGCAGGCCCGGGACCTGTGACTCAGTCTCCCCGTCCGCCACCGCTCAGCAGTCAAGACTGCGTCAATCCAGCCCCTGGGCCCCTGCCACGCCCACCTGCTGCCCACCAGGGCTCAGCCGCGGTGCCACCCAGGCCATTCCTCCCAGAGACAGAGCCCCTTCCTGTGGTTACTGCCACCGACGCCACACCCGTTTCTCCCCGAGCACTAGCACTAAGCCCTAACCGGGCTGGGAGCTGGGCGCGGCCCAGAGCCGCCTGGACGGTCCCCTGCGGATGCCTTCCTGTCCCTTCTTTGTTCCCCGGGACTTCCTGTTTGAACAAGCACACGCTCGGGCATTCAATCGCCCGCGTCCTCTCCTCACCATAAAAGGGGCCTGGGGAAGCCGCCGGGCAGCTGGACGCGACGGGATGCGAGCCGGAACAGCTGTGTGTTAGCAGGGGGCAGGGGACACAGGGACCCTGGCCTGTTTAGTCAGGCCCGGCAGAGGGCCGCCCAGCCGAGCCACCACACGGCCCCAGGGGTGGGAATGAAACCTCCGGAGCTCCTTCTGGAGCCCCCCGCCCGGGGACAAGCTGCCTCCACTCTCCCCACAGGAACGTCAGCCCGGAGTCACCGGTGTCACACAAAAACCTGCTGCCAAACGGATCTCCCGACCCAAGCAGCCGACAGTGAAGGCAGAGAGAGCGCCGCCCTGGGCAGACACACAGAGCACATGCGGCCCTGCAGACGGGCCTGCCTCCCCGACGCCAGGGCCGGTGCATACGCGGGGGGCCGCACTGACCACTAGGGTCAGTGCCGGGCACGGGGGCCGCAGCAGGGACGCAAGTCTGCAGCAAGCCTTGGCGGAATGGCCACAAAGCCGCGCGGCCCCCATCCGCCAGGGTTGGCACACAAACGCTGGCAACGGCAAAGCCACGCCCGTTTGCGCCTCCAAAGCAGTCCTGATAAAGTAAACAAGTTTAACCTCAGCTGTGTTACAGATGTTCCCAGACGTTCCTCATCCGGAAAACCCTAAGAATGCAGCGGCCAGCAGGCTCTCTATCCCACGCACCTACCTGGAGTGCTGACCGCAAATCCCAAGCTACACACGGAGCCGCCCCCAACACCACCTCCCCACAGAGAGGTGGTCACGTGACCAAGGCAGCCCAAGGACACACTCGGACACCCCCCCCTTCTCATCCTCGGCCCCTTGCTCCGCCCACCTCCACAAAGCTCCAGGATGCGGCATCAATCTCAGCCTGCCACTCAAAGCACCACCACTAAAAAGCTGGGCCACTGGGAGGCCACGTCACAGCCCCCACCAGAGTCGGGCGCGGGAGGAGGCCGAGCAGGAGCAGGTGCGCAGGGAACTGCCGACCCGGGGCAACCGCACCTGCGGCTGCCTGCCGAGAGACTAAGCAGCGCGAACCAGGATCCACTCAGGACACCTTCCTTCCACTCCTACGCACCGGATCTTGCCATTCCCATGGGCGCCACCTGGAACACCACCCACTGGGGTAATTTACAGACAGCAACATGTCCGCCTCCCGCTCTGCCGGCCGAGCAGGCCAGTGGCTGGCGAGGGTGTCCTGCCACGTCCCAGGGGCAGCGGGCACCGGAGGGCCCAGGAGCAGGGCTCCCCCTCACCGCAGTAGCAGGCCCACCCCGCGGCAAGGATGGGAGGCGCCCCTGAAGGCCCCACCTCCCAGCCCACTGCCCGGGGATTCAGCGCGCGACATGGACAGATTGCAGCGGCCACATGTGACGATCCAGGGTCCAAAGTCTCCACTTCCGGAAAGAACACCTGACACCGCCAACAACCTGCCATTTGCATCTTCTTTTTAACTTGAAAGGCAGACGAGAGCGCTCTGGTTCACTCCCAAATGCCCACAACAGCGGGGGCTGCGCCAGGCGGAAGCCAGGAGCCGGCAACTCAGCCCAGGTCTCCCAAGTACGCGAGCCAGCACCTGCCCTGGCCCCCAGGGCTGCATCAGCAGAGCCGGAGCTGGGAGCAGAGCCAGGGCTGCGACCCGGGCCCTCTAGCACGGGCCAGGGGCGCTGTGACCACTAGGCCCTCCCCCTTTCTGGACGTCCGACCGCGGTAGATTTTCCTGCCTCTATTAGGATCTGTGTTTGCATCACTTCCCAGTCCCTGCTGGTGAGTGGAAAACTCAAAAACAGCATCTGACTCAGCCCGGGCGTTGCCTCCACACCCCCCACAGGCCGGGCGGCCTCGCGGGATGCGCCAAGGACCGCCCACTCCTACAGAAAGCCAAAGCTGCACAGCCGCCCTCGGGGTCCACGCTTCTGAACTCCAGCAACTGGCAACAAGGGGGCACCCACGCCCAGCACCCAGCACCCAGCACGGCAGTGGGGCCATCCACCGGCCTCCTCCGCAGGAGGGAAGGCAGAGCCTGCAGCTTGAAGACCCAGCCACACGCACACATGTGTACGGGAAGGCGGGGTGATGACGGAGCCACACGCACACAGAGGCACACACGTGTACGGGAAGGCGGGGTGATGACGGAGCCACACACACACAGAGGCACACACGTGTACGCAGGCGGGGTGATGACGGAGCCACACGCACACAGAGGCACACACATGTACGCAGGCGGGGTGATGACGGAGCCACAGGCACACAGAGGCACACACGTGTACGCAGGCGGGGTGATGACGGAGCCACAGGCACACAGAGGCACACACGTGTACAGGCAGGCGGGGTGATGACGGAGCCACAGGCACACAGAGGCACACACGTGTACAGGCAGGCGGGGTGATGACGGAGCCACAGGCACACAGAGGCACACACGTGTACGCAGGCGGGGTGATGATGGAGCCACACGCACACAGAGGCACACACGTGTACGCAGGCGGGGTGATGATGGAACCACACGCACACAGAGGCACACACGTGTATTGGCAGGTGGCGTGACTGGGCCACACACTCACGGGAACACACGTGTACTAGCATGTGTCTAAGGGAAGCAGAGGGGCAGGGCGTGATCAGCCAGGGCCCACCTGTGAAGCTCCAGGTTCCAGGAGGAGGAGCTTCGGGTTTGCCTGAACGGAAGAACCAATGCTGAGTGCCAGGTTCCCGAGGGGCTGGAGCAGCAAAGACCCCCTGCAGCCGCGTCGGCCTGGGGTCAGCCTCAGCCCAGCCAGGCAGGGGGCGCGCGACGACCGAGTCACAAACTCGCAAACACGGAAATCAGGCGGACGCAGGAGGCCTGGGCCTGGGAGAGGGAGATGGAGATGGAGACGGAGATGCTCTGGGTCGCGGTGACTGAGCCGTCGGCAGAGGCGACTCTGGGCCACGGTGACTGCGCTGTCGGCAGAGGCGGCTCTGGGCCACGGTGACTGCGCTGTCGGCAGAGGCGGCTCTGGGACACGGTGACTGCGCTGTCGGCAGAGGCGACTCTGGGCCACGGTGACTGCGCTGTCGGCAGAGGCGGCTCTGGGCCACGGTGACTGCGCTGTCAGCAGAGGTGGCTCTGGGACACGGTGACTGAGCCGTCGGCAGAGGCGGCTCTAGGACACGGTGACTGCACTGTCTGCAGAGGTGGCTCTAGGACACGGTGACTGAGCCGTCGGCAGAGGCGCCTCTGGGCCACAGTGACTGCACTGTCGGCAGAGGCGGCTCTAGGACACGGTGACTGAGCACTGTTGGCAGAGGCAGCTCTAGGACACGGTGACTGAGCACTGTTGGCAGAGGCAGCTCTAGGACACGGTGACTGAGCACTGTTGGCAGAGGCGGCTCTAGGACACAGTGACTGAGTGCCATGGCAGAGGCGGCTCTAGGACATGGTGACTGAGCACCGTCGGCAGAGGCGGCTCTAGGACACGGTGACTGAGTGCCATGGCAGAGGCGGCTCTAGGACATGGTGACTGAGCACCGTCGGCAGAGGCGGCTCTGGGACATGGTGACTGAGCACCGTCGGCAGAGGCTGCTCTGGGACACGGTGACTGCGCTGTCGGCAGAGGCGGCTCTGGGACACGGTGACTGAGCCGTTGGCAGAGGTGGCTCTGGGCCACGGTGACTGAGCGCCGTCGACAGAGGTGGCTCTGGGACACAGTGACTGAGCGCCGTTGCAGGCCTGAGCAGAGCGGGAGCGGCGGGAAGGTCAGCTCTCACCAGAAGCACAGGCCCTCCAGGCACCGCGGTGGAGGCGGTGAGCCATGCGGCCACCTTCCGGACATAGGCCGGGCACTGCTCCTGGGAGCAGACGCTCACAGAGCCCAGGCCTAGGCTCTGAGACCCAGTGAACTCCTAGAAGCGTTAACCACAACTCCAGTACAAGGACCCGAAACCCGAATTCTCCCACTGAGGACAGATCTGCAGCTTTCGCAGGCACAGTGCAGGTCACCCCCCAACGCAGGGCAGCAGAGCGCCGGGTGCCCCATCTGGGCTCCAAGGAGCCACCCTCCAGGGGCTGGGCCTGCCTCGTGTCACTCAGCACTCAAGCCCCGCCCCCAAGGCCCCAGTGTACCGCAGGAACCACAGAGCACCAGCCAGTGCCACCGCTTCCGCCAGCTCCCCGGACTGCCCCAGGCTTCGCCCGCGCCAGGCAGGTGCTCCCGAGGACGCAGTCCACGGACGAGGCCTCAGACTCTGCCTCCTGAAGTCAGCACCCCTGTGGGTGACTCAGCCCAGGGCCCTGCACCACAGCTCCCCAGACGCAGTGAGGACCTGCTGCCTCGCTCCAGAGGGGCACAGCCCACCCTGCTAGGCTGCTCCACTCCCGACCCAGCTGCCTGCCGACACACGAGGGGCCCTCCAGTGCCGGGCCGCACCCCTGGGGAGACCGGGAGAGGCTCCTGCTGCGGCCTGGCCCAGGCCTGGGAGTTACAGTCACCCAGGGGTTTGCTATCCCACCAGTGTCCCAGCGCAAGAGGACAAGACAACAGAAATGCAAAGAACAAAGCTCCAGTGTTGACTGCGGGCCACAGGAAGCGGCCGCACAGCTGGAAACCAGGAATCAAAGAAGGGGCGGAGACCGCCGGTGCTGGTCCCGGCCCCGGCCCTGGACCAGAGCGCGTGGGCCCAGCTCCTTCAGGCTGCGCACGAGGAGCCCACGGCGGGCCTCCAGGGCCCAGCACTGGCTCACAGGGCACTGGCCAGTGCGAGGCCTGAGGGAACTGACCCCTCTCCACCCGCGGATGCCACCAGGACCACACAAAGGTCCTGGGACAGTGACCGGCACTCACAGCACCAGCACTCAGCACTGAGCACCCAGTGAGGAGCAGCACCCAGTGAGGAGCAGCACCAGCACTGAGCACCCAGTGGAGAGCAGCACCCAGCACTCAGCACCCAGCACTCAGCATCCCAGTGAGGAACAGTACCCAGCACTAAGCACCCTGAGCACCCCAGTGAGGAGCAGCACCCAGCACTGAGCACCCAGTGAGGAACAGTACCCAGCACTCAGCACCTTGAGCACCCCAGTGAGGAGCAGCACCCAGCACTGAACACCCCAGTAAGGAGCAGCACCCAGCACTCAGCACCCAGTGAGGAACAGCACCCAGCACTCAGCACCCAGTGAGGAACAGTATCCAGCACTCAGCACTCTGAGCACCCCAGTGAGGAGCAGCACCCAGCACTCAGCACTCTAGTCAGGAGCAGCACCCAGCACTGAGCACCCAGTGAGGAGCAGCACCCAGCACCGTGCAATCTACCCTCTGCACAGATTAATCCTCATTTTCAGTTTCCTCAGGAATTCTAAGCAGTAAAAGCACACAACGGCTCTGCAGGAAACAGTGACACTTTTTCCAGACCCCGACCCACAGCGGGAGAGCAGTGTGGCTGGGCTGGGCTGGGGCCTGCCTGTCCTTAGCCTCTGCCTGGGGTGCCCTCCACAGCCCTGCCTTTCTCTCCCCCAGCGGAGACTTAACAGAGACATTGCTGCAATGTCCCCTCACCTGCCTGTGACCCCTCAAGAGTTCATTTCAGGGGCCGGCGCAGCGGCGTAGCGGGTAAAGCCGCCACCTGCACTGCCAGCATCCCATGTGGGCGTGAGTTTGAGTCCCGGCTGCTCCACTTCTGATCCAGCTCTCTGCTGTGGCCTGGGAAGGCAGCAGAAGATGGCCCAAGTCCTTGGGCCCCTGCACCTGCGTGGGAGACCCGGATGAAGCGCCTGGCTCCTGGCTTCGGATCAGCACAGCTCTGGTCATTGTGGCCACTTGGGGAGTGAACAGCGGATGGAAGACCCTCCCCTCGCTCTCTGCCTCGCTGTAACTCCACCTTCAAATACATAAATGAATCTTTTAAAAAAAAAGCTATTTCAGCAATGGCAGCACGTGTGTGCTTTAAATAAAATGTGCTCACGTAAGAAACCAAATTGACGCTAAAACCTCAGCAAACGTTCGCGTGAGAACCCTCGAGCAGCTTCCTCAGGACACTCGCCCGGGCTCCCGCCACGCCCGACAGAGCCTGCTCTCTCCCACGACAGCCACAGATCTTGATCCACTCGCTCCAGGCCTCACTGCGTTCTGACAGAAATGAAACCACGCACCACACTCCACATCAGCCACTAACTGTGGGGAGCAGCCCGGACTGGACTGAGTTACTGGAATTAAGACTTATTCTATGCATCTGCTCTCCTACAATATGGCGCTGGGAGAGGAGAAAACAGCTTCTACCCAGCTGCCTCCAGTTCAACCAATAAACTGTAGGACTTGCTCCTGATTGGAGAGCAGCGTACTCGGCGTGTGGGCAGCCGAGTTAGGATTGGCGGAGGAGGACTATAAAGGAGGAGAGAGACGGCATGCACCAGGAACATCTAAGGGGAACATCTGAAGGAACACCTGTGCAGCCCCCCAGAGAGCCGGCCGGCGGTGTGCCGCTCCCCTGCGGAAGTGGGGAATGTGGCCAGGGGGAACTGCCCTTCCACGGAGGTGGAAGGGATAGTAGCCAACCCGGGAAGAACCAGCAGCAAACCCGGGGAGGGCCGAGCAGACGAAAGAACAGTGCAGGGTCCTGTGTTGCTCCTCCACGAAGAGGGGGAGCGACAACTAACACCTCACGAAAATGAAGAGCCGCGTGGACAGAAACAGGCTAGAAGCCGGCTCTGACGGGCTGGGCGTGTGGCAAAGCGGCTGGAGCCGGCTAAAATGCGTGTGGCCGCCTGGGTTCAAGCTCCCACCCTACTGACCCGGCTTCCTGTAACGGGCACCCTGGAGACAGAGGTGATGGCCAAGGGTGTGGGCCCCAGCCCCCACATGGAGACCCAGATGGAGTTCCTGGCCTCTTTCTGTCACTCTGCCTTTGAAACAGATAAAAATAATAATAGTAATAATAATAACAACAGAAACAAAAATGCTGATTAGAAGAATCCAAACTGGCCAGCTCTGGGGCCAGTGCTGTGGAGTAGAAGGCCAAGCCTCTGCCTACAGTGCTGGCCGCTCCACTTCCGATCCAGCTGCCTGCGAATGAGCCTGGGAAAGCAGTGGAAGGTGGCCCAGCATGCAAGTGGGAGACTCGGATGAAGCTCCTGGCTTCAGCCTGGCCCAGCACTGGCCATTGCAGCCATTTGGGGAGTGAACCAGAGGATGGAAGACCTCTCTCTCTCTCTCCTTCTCTTTCTGCACCTCTTTGAAATGAATAATAAATAAATAAATGTTCACATTGGCCAGCCCCAGGGGTCAGGAGCATCACCGTCCGCTCCCACCCTGCGGCCAGGGCAGCAGCAGGACCGCCCACCAGTGAGGCCAGCACTGCCACCGCCCCGGGGCGAGAGGCCGCCCACAGGGGGCAGAGGTCAGGAGGGAGGCAGGGAGCGGAGCCCTGGTCAGAGGCGGTCAGCGCGGTGCGGGAGGCAGCGGGAGCTCCACTGCCCATCACGCAACAGCGCTGAGCTGGGTCACGGGACTGACGGACACGGCCTCAGACACCCAGACGGACCTTGGCCAGCGGCCTCCAGCCCTGGAGAACGGCAAATCCAGAAACGCAACACAGAGCCTGCAGGCAGGACGGGGCGTGGCAACCTGGGAGGACAGGGACAGGACAAGCCCAGGCGGTGGCCTCTCTGAGCCAGCAGGGATGCAAAGGCCTCTGGGAGTGGCCCTGGAGAAATCCCCAGAGCCTCTTCAGAGATTGTCAGAGACAAGCGGGGGGGGGGGGGGGGGGGGGGGGAGGAGGAGGCAGGGGCCTCCCCACAGCCTCAGCCTGGCCCCCCTGGGGGCCCTGCCCAGGACAATGGGGGGCGTGACCACCACCTCCAGAGCAAGGGCTGGGACAGGGCTCTCAGCAGAGGGCACCCAACTTCCTGAGGGCTCAGCCTCAAACAGACTGCTCCCCACAGGGGCCCTGCCCCCGCCCCGGGGTGGCTTTCTCCCAGCATGCCCGAGAAGCATGGAGCCGGCGGGAGGCCGGGGCACTGCGGGCGGCCACTTGCAGACTCAAGTTGAAACCTGCAGTCGCACACCAGGCCTCAGAGGCCATGGCAAGAGTGTCCCCGGGCCCTGGAATACCAGCGAAGTCAGCGCGGCTCAGCGACAGCCACACCCACCTTGTGAGGCCTGTGGGGGAGGGGGAGCCCAGCGAGGGCCCGGGAACAGAACGCGCTGGGCGTCCATGCGCTGGGCGTCCATCTCCGTCCGCCTCCTGAGCACGCCCACAGGCTCAGGCGCTGCTCACTGCGGGAGCGCCAGCGGCCTGCAGACCCACCCCGGCCCCCGCTCTGCGCTCGAGAGCCGTCTGCTTCTAGCAGGGACAGGACCATCCTCCAAGCACCAGACCCGTCCCCCAGTCCATCCACAGCCCCCGATAAGAGGCAGTCCGCAGTGGCCACGTGACTGCCAGCTCCCCAGTCCATCCACAGCCCCTGATAAGAGGCAGTCCGCAGTGGCCACGTGACTGCCAGCCCCCCAATCCATCCACAGCCCCGATAAGAGGCAGTCCGCAGTGGCCACGTGACCGCCAGCTGCCCGGCCTCCCTCCACGGCTCGGAACCCACCCACGCCAGCAGGGAGCACCCGCAAACCGGGGCAGGATGAGAAAGACTTTCTGGGCAGGGGTGCCTGGCCGAGGTTTCTCCCCACAGGCGTCCGTGCCACAGCACACCTCCCCCGTGGGCACGACTGTGGCCGTGGATCTGCACCTGCGGGGGCCACGTCTGAAGGGCGTGTGACTGAGCCGCCTGGCCGCCGTGTCCTTACACGCTCTGTTTCATCTGTATTACGAAAACGTGGCTGAAACACACGTGTTTCAGTGACCACTCCCGCGTGGCCTGACCCGGCTGGTGTGACTGCGCTGCCTTCCAGGTCTGCCCCAGAGAAAGGCCGGCCCGGTGGGGCTGCACGCGGCTCCCGGGACCCTGGGAAGCACGCCTCACTTGTCCGAGGGTATGTGAAACCAGCCAATGGCTGCACACGGCCGACACGGTCCCTGACTCCGTGGGAAACAGCCACAGCCCAGGGAGCGGCTGCAGGGAGGAAGGGAATTCGCTGAGAATCAAAACACAGGGGCGCACGCAGCCTGGCCTGCCGGCCACACACTGCCGGCCCGGGCAGCGCAGCCTGGACCCCGGTCACTGAGGGGGGGGAGAGGGGGGAAGAGGGAGGGGAGGGAAAGGGAGGGAGGGAAAGGGGGGAGAGGGAGAGAGGGAAAGGAGAGGGAGAGAGGGAAAGGGGGGAGGGAGGGAAAGGGGGGAGAGAGGGAAGGGGGAGGGAGGGAAAGGGGGAGAGGGGGAGGGAGAGAGGGAAAGGGGGAGGGAGAGAGGGAAGGGGGAGAGGGAGAGAGGGAAGGGGGGAGAGGGAGAGAGGGAAGGGGGAGAGGGAGAGAGGGAAAGGGGGAGGGGGAGAGAGGGAAAGGAGGAGAGAGGGAGGGAAAAGGGGGAGAGGGAAAGGGGGAGAGGGGGAGGGAGGGAAGGGGGGAGAGGGAGAGAGGAAAGGGGGAGGGAGGGAAAGGGGGGAGAGGGGGAGGGAGGGAAGGGGGGAGAGGGAGAGAGGGAAGGGGGAGGGAGGGAAAGGGGGGAGAGGGGGAGGGAGAGCGGGCTGCACGCATCTCCTGCCTCCCACCTCCAGGACACCACTTCCGATCCGGACCGAGCGGGTAATTTCGCCTCCATCTTCCCAAGCCGCTAACGGCCGCGCCCGCAGTTCACCCGCCCCTGCGCGGAGCAGCCGCACTGCCTCTCTGGTCTCCAGGCTCGGCCCCGCGAGGCCGGGGTCGGGACGGAGGGGTCTTCCCGCAGAGGCAGGTCCGAGCACGCGCCGGCCGGGACGCGGGGCCTGCGGCCTGCCGGCCACCCAGCCGCTCCAGGTCCGCGCCTCCGGCCCGCGCCGCACCACTTCCAGTCCCATCCCACGGCGGCGCCTCCGGGAAAGCCCAAGACCCCAGAGGCGCTGGCGGCCACACGCGGCAGCCGCGAGTCGACGTCCGAACTCTCAATCAGTGCAAACTCGGGGCAGCCGGGACGGGGCGCCGAAGGGCAGGGGCGCAGGCCCAGGCCGCCCGCCTCGCCCGAGCCCGCTGTCCCCTCGGGCCCCGCTTCGGGCGCAGCCGCCGCAGACACCACGGAGCTCGCCGCGAAGGCGCTGCCCGGGGCTCGGCCCGCGCGCCCCGCCAGCCCGGCGGCCGCTCCTCCCGCCCCGGGCCCGCCGGCCCCGCGCTCACCGAGGTGCAGCGTGAGGTTGATGGCGCTGGGGTACTGCACGCCGGCCAGCATGGTCTGGCTCTGCCACCAGGTGGTGTCGGCCTGGTTGTTGTAGTCGGTGAGGAAGGCGGCGCCGTGCCGCAGGTGCGGCTGCGCGGCGTCGCACAGGTGGCAGGACTTGGTGACCCCGGTCACCCCGGTCTGCACGCAGTACTCCTCGGGCGGGCTCCCGCACGTGTTGGTGGCCACCACCGTGGCGTTGAAGGCGGCGTTGACGAACTCGGGCATGCAGCGCTGCGGCCGCCCGCGCTCGTCCGCGCACTCGTCCATGGCCGCCCGCGCGCAGCCCGCCGCCGCCGCCGCCAGCACGGCCAGCGCCGGCCACAGCGCCCGGGCCCGCATGTCCGCGCCGCCGCTCCGCCCCGCGCCCCGCGCCCCGCACACCGCGCCCGCGCCCTCCGCTCGCGGCGCCCACCCGGCCCGACCTCCGCGCCCGCCCGAGCGCGCCGGGAGGAAGAGCAGGGGGTGGGGCCGGCAGGCGGGTGGGGTCGGCGCGGGAGGAGGAGGGGAGGGGAGGGGAGGGGAGGGGCGGAGCGCAGGCCCGGCCCCGCGCCCGCCCCCGCCCCCGCCCCGCGCGCAGCCCGCACTCGCTCGGCGTCGGGAGGGGCGCCGGGGCAGGGCCGGGGGCGCTGCGGAGGGGGGGGCGGCGAGGGATGGGGGGGCGCGGGCAGAGCGCGGAGGGGGAGGGGCGCGGGCGGTGCATGCCGGGAGGGCGGCGGGGGCGGCGGGGACCCTGCGCCCCGCCCCGGCCTTTCTCGGGGTCCTCCGGGAGGGGCTGAGGGGCGCCGCGAGCTCGGCCCGGGCGTGGGCGCGGCCTCGGCGTCCCCGCCTGCTCCTCGGCCCTGTTCGGGGCTGCTGAGTCACGGGGCTCGGGTGGGGGACTAGGCCCGCGGGGCCGAGCCCCGGGCCGGGAGTGCGCCTGTGAGTGCGCGCGTGACAGTGAGATGGTGAGTGCGTCCGTGGTTGCGAGATGGTGTGCGTCAGTGTGATTGTGAGTGTGAGACGGTGATTGTGGCAGACGGTGTGAGAGTGTGAGCGTCAGTGAGCGCGTGACAGTGAGATGGTGAGTGCGTCCGTGGTTGTGTGAGGTGGTGTGTGTCAGTGTGAGTGATTGTGAGACGGTGTGTGAGTGTGTGACAGATGATGTGTCTGGTTGTGTGAGACGGTGTGTGAGGGTGAGAGTGAGCATCAGCGCGCGACAGATGGTGAGTGCATCCGTGGTTGTGTGAGGTGGTGTCAGTGATTGTGTGAGATGGTGTGTGTCAGTGTATGGTGAGTGAGTGTGAGCATCAGTGAGCGTGTGACAGTGAGATCGTGAGTGCATCAGTGGTTGTGTGTGAGGTGGTGTGTGTCGGTGTGAGTGATTGTGAGACAGTGTGTGAGCGTGTGACAGTGAGATGGTGTGTCTGGTTGTGAGTGTGATGGTGTGTGTCAGTGTGAGTGATTGTGAGACGGAAGGTGAGGGTGAGTGTGAGCATGTGACAGTGAGATGGTGAGTGCATCTGTGGTTGTGAGTGCGATGGTGTGTGTCAGTGTGAGTGATTGTGAGACGGAAGGTGAGGGTGAGTGTGAGCATGTGACAGTGAGATGGTGAGTGCATCTGTGGTTGTGAGTGCGATGGTGTGTGTCAGTGTGAGTGATTGTGAGACGGAAGGTGAGGGTGAGTGTGAGCATGTGACAGTGAGATGGTGTGAGTGTGAGACGGTGTGTGAGTGTGAACGTCAGTGCGTGACAGTGAGATGCTGAGTGCGTCCGTGGTTGTGTGTGAGGTGGTGTGTGTCAGTGATTGTGTGAGGGTGAGCGTCAGTGAGCGTGTCAGGGTCACAGTGCAGGAAGGTAGCTGTCCATCGGGACATGGGTGTGGCTGAGGGAGTGCAGTTGTGTCTGGGTGACCGTGGGAGGGAGTTGTGTGAGTGACGGTTGTGTGTGCAAGTGTGTGTGTGTGAGAAACCGTCCGTGTTTTGGGGCCTTACTGGCAGATTGAGATAACAAACAAGGGAACGCACAGACTGCAGGTGGCTGGCACCCGGGGGGGGCGTGTGAGGTGTGGCCCCCCACGTGTGGCCCCCGCGGGATTTCTGGCCTGAGGTGGGTGCTGAGCCCGCGCCCAGGGAAGGAAGCTGTGCTGGCTGTCACAGCGTTTGCCGAGACAAACTGCCCGGGCACGCGTCGCACGCAGAGGGGTGCTGTGTCTCAGTCTAGCACCCCAGGGCACGGGAGGGCGGCGGCCAAAGACAGGATGCCGTAACTAAAGCTGCAGCTCTGGTTTGTAAAAATTGTTCTTATTATTTATTTAAAGGGGGAGAGAGAGAGAGAGAGAGAGATCTGCCATCCACTGGTTCACTCCCCCAAATGGCCATGACAGCTGGGCTGTGGCGGGCCGAAGCCGGGAGCCTGGGGCTGCTTCCGGGTCTCCCACGGGGGTGCAGGGGCCCAAGCACTTGGGCCACGTTCTGCTGCTTTCCTGGGCCATTAGCAGGGAACTGCATGTGAAGTGGAGCAGCCGGGACTCGAACCAGCGCCCATATGAGAAGCCAGAATCCAGAATCACAGGTGGTGGCTTAACTGGTTACACTACAGTGCTGGCCCCGAGCTACAAATATTTTATTAAATATGTTCATGCGTCTTCCTGGTTATACACGCTCAGGACTTTATTCAGTACCGAGGAGCCAAAGAAAGACGGCAAAACCAGCGTGCATGCCTTTCCTTGTGCGGCTGCCTCCTTCACGCTGCAGCTCCCGACCACGGCTCCTCGCACTCAGGGAGCACAGGAGCAGGCCTGGCTCGGCTCTGGACTCTGCCACTCCCGGGAACAGCTCACAACGCCACTGTGCCGCGTGACACAAAGCGTGCGCACTGTTTGGACGCTGAGTCAACACACAAAGGTGTCGTTTGTTTTAAATTTGTTGTGTATGGGGCTGGCGCTGTAGTGTAGCAGGTAAGACTGCCGCCTGCCATACCCGCATTCCACATGGGCGTCGGTTCAAGACCGGCTGCTCCGTTTCGCCTCCAGCTCTCTGCTGTGGCCTGGAAAAGCAGTAGAGGATGGCCCAAGTCCTTGGGCCCCTGCACCCGTGTGGGAGACCTGGAAGCAGCTCCCAGCTCCTGGCTTCAGATCGGCACAGCTCCGGCTGTTGCAGCCAATTGGGGAGTGAACCAGCGGATGGAAGACTTCTCTCTCTCTCTGCCTCTCCTTCTCTTTGTAACTCTTTCAAATAAATAAATCAATCTTTGAACAATTCGTCCTGTATTTTTAAATTCCCTCCCGCAAGTATCTTAACACGAGAAAATGAAGGCGTACAAGCAGGAGTCAGGGTGGAAGGGGTCCGGGCAGGCCGGGGGCGCGCACGCCAGGAAAGGTGAGTGGGCTTTGGAGGCGTCCGCGCCCCTCGGCCGCCGTGTCCTTGCCCTCCGCCCAGCCCGCTTCCCGCCCCCTGCCACTGGGCACCTGACCGATTACCCGGAGCTCGGCCTAGGCAGACAGTCTGGGGAACCTGAACACACACTGGATCTTGGTGATGCCAACAGATCAATAAATCCAGGTGGCTGGAGACGCCGCGGCCTACTAAAGACTTGCCTTTTTGTGTTTATGCAGGGGCGTATGAAAGTTGCTGGTTCTGTTTTTTACCTTTTCCCCAAAGTCACCCTGTTTTGAAAAACTCCAGAGCCTTTTCCACACATGTGCTTGACTGCTTGGAAGGCCCGGTCTGAACAGACATCGCGAAGGTCCGCGGAGACTCGTGGCTGCTCTTAGTGCCCGGAAGGCGGGAGAGGTGAGGAGGGCCAAGACGCAGGGTCCACGCGAGAGGCTACTGCAATCCGGAGAGAGACGCTTTCTCCCTCAGGGTCTGTGCGGTGGTTTCTGGGGAGGATGCTCTGGGGAGCGGCTGGTTCCAAGGCCAGGCGCCAGGCGGGGTGTCCCCCCAGGGTGTCCACCCAGAGCCTGTGGTGCTTGGGACAATTAGAACATCTGCGCCCGCCTTCCAGGCCTGCAGCTCTGTCCTTCCTTCCCCTTGAGAGCAGTCTTCAGTCCTCCTGACCTCTGCTTGGAAGCCGAGGGTGAAGGGGGCCGGCCTGGGGTGCCGCACCTTCCCGATGGGACTGAAGGGGGTGGGGAAGTTGGGCTCAAGCCAAGGGCCCCTTGGGGGACCCCAGAGCCCCTCCGCCCCGCCTGTCGCCTGGGTTTTTAGGTCATCAGCTGGGAACTTAGAATCCGGGAAGAATGCATGGTGCAGCCCCACACAGGACCCGCCTGTGAGGCAGGGCAGCGGCAGGGGCGTGGTGCAGATCCCAGGGCAGCGAGATGAGCCTCCTCCACGCTCAGGCGCTCAGGCGAAGGCGGACTCGCCAGCCCACCCAGTGCCCCCGGGAAGTCACAGCTGGTGGGCGCTGAACCACACAGGGTCTTCACAAAACACGGAAATGCGCAGAATGAAAAAAATGCATGGGTTTCAAAATTTTTGCACCAAAACGAACTCTTTTAATTCCATTCTACCAACTTTCTGAAGGTCGCTTGTACAAATAAAAAAAAAAAAAAAAGCATTTCCAAATCCCACCCCAACTCCCAACCCCACCCAGATCTTGCCACTGAGCTCTCCCAAGTTTTCCTATTGTGTTGGCCAGAGCTGCACAGCAGGAGATGAAGGTCTTTTGTGTGCAGATCTGGCGGTTATCTATCCTGGGACTCAACCTTCCTTAGCAAGCGGTTGGCTCAGACTGTTAAGAGCAGTTACTCTGAAGCCAAAGTCATTTTTAAAAAAGATTTATTTTGCATTTGAAAAGCAGGTCCCAGAGATCTTCCATCTGTTGGTCCACTCTCCAAATGGCTGGAGAGGCCTGGGCTGGGCCAGGCTGAAGCCAGGAGCTGGGAGCGTCTTCCTGCTCTCCACGAGGGTGGCAGGGATCCACGCACTTGGGCGTCCCCTGCTGCTCTCCCAGGCCCATCAGCAGGGCTGGGTGGGAAGCAGAGCAGCTGGGCTTGACCGGGTGTTGTGGTGGGGACGCCGGCATCAGGAGCGGCAGCTTCTGCCCCGCGGACCCCTTGACCCGCAGTTACTGCCGTGGGCGTCCTCCACGTTCCGCTGCCTTGTGGTTGACTGCACCGCTCCACCACAGAGGCACAGACCAGCAGGCCGGGGAGAGGGCGCCTGGAGCCGCGGCGCTCAGATTGGCTGTTCCCAGCTGTGGCAGGGGATCGCCCGGGGTTGTGCCAGAGCCCACCCGTTTCCAGCTGAAGGCACCATGGATGACGCAGGATGACGCAGAGCGCCAGGGCCCAGCGCCTGTTTACGTGTGGTCTGAGCAAATGCTGACTGTTGCTTCTCGCTCCACTTTTATTTCTTCTAGCAACCAATCTGGCTGGTGCTGTGGCATAGTAGGCTAAGCCTCTGCCTGTGGCGCTGGCATCCCATATGGGCTCCGGTTCATGTCCCGGCTGCTCCTCTTCCCATCCAGCTCTCTGCTGTGGCCTGGGAGAGCAGTAGAAGATGGCTCAAGTCCGTGGGAGACCTGGAAGAAGCTCCTGGCTCCCGGCTTCAGATCAGCCCAGCTCTGGCCGTTGAGGCCTTCTGGGGAGTGAACCAGTGGATAGAAGACCTTTCTGTCTCTCCCTCTCTCTGACTCTACCTCTCAAATAAATAAAATCTTAAAAAACAATTTAAAACGAGCTTTCTTAGGAATGGGCACTTGGCCTGGGGTTAAGACGTCCACGTCACACACTGGAATACCTGGGCTCGGCTCCTGACCCGGCCTCCCGCTCACACACGCCCCGGAGGGCAGCAGGGATGGCTCAAGTGACTGGGACGCACAGGGGAGAAATTCTCTCCCTCGCTTTCTCAAGCCCTCCCTCCCCTCAGATACACAATTTTTAAACGACAAGATGTTTTTCACAGGACAACGTGAGATAATTTTTCAATCGCAGAGCGCCTCTCCTAGCCAGCCCCTCCTGACTGTGGTACACGCGTCACTGACACAGCTCACCTGCGGAGAGTGCCGGGAGCCTGAAGTGCTTCGCAGAGCTGCGCGCCCACTGCCGGCTCTGGGAACGGCGCAGAACCCGGCCCGCCCGCCGCCCGCCGCCCGCCGCCCGCCGGCCCAGAAGTGCCGCTTTCTGTCTTGCTGGTTTCCCGGCTGAGCTGCAGCCCGATGAGGTCCCTCCTCCCGGCCCGCGTGTCCCCACGCCGGCCGCCTCCCCTCCGCTTCCTCAGCTTTTCTCATGGGGACATCCAGGTGTTAACAAAAGTGCAGAGTTGTGCACGGAGCCCCAGCTTCCACAAAGGGTCCTGGCCACGCTTACCGGCTGCGCACGCTCCGTCCTCCACCTCTCTCCGACCACCTTGTCGTTATTTTGTAGTAAATAACACAAAATATGTGAGGAAAACTCCCCATTTTAGTGTAATCCAGGTAGAACTCGAGGGTTAACAGTGCTTGTATTCTCATTTAAGAAATCTTGGGGCAGCGCTGTGGCACGGGGTGGGGGGGTTAAGCATCCCATGTGAGCACTGACTGGAGCACATGCTGCCGCTAATGCAACTGGGAAAGCGGTGGGGGAGGCCCCAGTGCTCAGACCCCTGCACCCGCGAGGGAGACCCGGATGGAGCTCCTGGCTCCTGGCTTCAGCCTGGCCCAGCCTTGGCAGCTGCAGCCATTTGAGGCGTGAACCAGTGGACGGAATCTCTCTCTCTCTCTCTTCCTCTCTGTGTAACTCTGCCTTTCAAATAAATAAAATGAATCTTTAAAAATATATACACAAGCCAGCACCGCGGCTCACTAGGCTAATCCTCTGCCTGCGGCGCCGGCACTCCAGGTTCTAGTCCCGGTCGGGGCGCCGGATTCTGTCCCGGTTGCCCCTCTTCCAGGCCAGCTCTCTGCTGTGGCCCGGGAGTGCAGTGGAGGATGGCCCAAGTGCTTGGACCCTGCACCCCATGGGAGACCAGGAAAAGCACCTGGCTTCTGCCTTCGGATCAGCGCGGTGCGCCGGCCGCGGCGGCCATTGGAGGGTGAACCAACGGCAAAGGAAGACCTTTCTCTCTGTCTCTCTCTCTCACTGTCCACTCTGACTGTCAAAGAAATATGTATATATACACACACAGAAATCTTCAAGGACCTGGATACCCCCCCCAACGATGCGCCCGCCAGCCTTTGGTGACTGAGACTAAGCGCCCAGCACAGGACACCCATGAGGAGGGAGTGGACTACAGTGTATGGCTCTGGGGTCCACGTCCAGGGGCTGTGGAGCGTGCGCAGAGCAAGGGCCCAGGGGGAGCTGGGGAGCAGAGAGGCAGGGGGCACGCTTGTCATCCGTGCCTGTGTGATCTCTCCTTGTCCAGCCACGGGAGCTGGCCGTGGGGGTCCACCCCTACACTAACGCAGCCTGGTCACATCTTAGAGCCCCGGCCGTCAGGCACCATTCGTTAACAGGACTAAATTTCTACCCTCAATCTATTAACCTTAACGCACAGCTGGTCTGCCCGCCACAGCAGGGATGACCCTGGGATTCGGTTTCACCTGTCACAGGTCAGTCTGCACCCGGCAGGAGCTGACTCCCGTGTGGTGTGGGGTGGAGGCCACGCTGCATCCTCACGGCTGCCCGGGGACAGCCCCTGAGTTTCCCGCCTTCCTCGAAGTGCGACCTCCCCACCAAGAGCTGCAGGGCTCTGTTTGGCTCCACGGTGGCCTTGTGGGCTTCACCGTCCAGTTGGTTAGATTCCCCCAGCATCTGCGCTGGGCCCCTCTGGCCCTCTGTGCTGCCATTGACCTTTAGAATTTTCAGCTGGCTTCTCAGTTTCCACCAGAAAGAGGCGACCACGGATTTCACTTGTGGCTGCCTCAAATCTATGCGATGCTTTTGGAAGAAATAACGCCCATACGTGCTTCCTCGTGCGACGTCTGCTTCCTGAGGTCTCTGTAGATGTCCTCAGGAGTCTGATTTGCTACGCAGAGCACGGCACATCTTTCATTTAGTGTGTGGCTGGTGTGTGCTTCTTTAGCCGATTGTTTGTGGCTAGAATGTGGAATACAGTTGATTTTTCTGTACTGGTCTTCTGTCCGATATCCAACAACCTTGCGAGCTTCACTACTGTTCTCCATAGTTTGTGAATTATTTTCGAGTTTCCACCGGACAATCAGGTTCTCTGCGCCCGTGACAGCTTTGCTTCGTAGCTGCCGGTTTAAATTCCTTTAAGTCCTGTTTCTCGTCGACTTGCACTGGCGAGGATGCTGGTATAGTGCGGGTAGGGAGGACGCGAGGACTCTGTCTCGTTCCTGAGCTCTGAGGGGAGGTTTTCAACGCCTCGTCTTTAAGTAAACTGTTCGCTGCACACCCTCTGAGTGCACGTGTTCTTACACTAGATTCCTCGGCACGCCAGTGCGAGAACAGGTTTTGTAAAAGCACGAGTGGATTTGGAATTGGCCGTAAGTTTTCTCTCTACTCAAATGCTCGTGCGATGTTTCTTTCACACACATTATGTGATATTACAGGTTCTTCTTGACTTATGACGACGAACTTGTAAATGGAAAATATTATAAATTAAGAATGCGCTTAATAACCTGCCAAGTACACTGCTCAGTGTGCGCGTTCTGAAATGCGCCTGAACTGGGCCGGATCTTCTAACACAAAGCCTGCGTCACAACAGAGCCCAGTCGCTCATCACTGATTGAACACCTGTATCCAAAGGCTACAGGCAACACAGCCCACTGTCTCCCCTCCGGCCAGGGGGCTGGCTCAGAGCTGCACCTGCTGCCCAGCACCAGAGAGACGCGGCCCATGCAATCACACACCCCAGGCACAGTTCCCACTGCACTGCATCAAAAAGCAAACCCATGGTGGGCCAGGGACCGCCTGCACTTGCTAACGTGATGGATCACATCGAGTAGTGATTAAACACTCACCCAGCCTCACACCCTGGGCAAACCCACTGCAGTTTGCTGTTGACGCTTTGCCCGCCCCGCGATTTCTGGTTCCTCACATTTTGTGTGGATTTCGATCTCACTTAATGAGGGATATGTCCCTGGTGTTGTCCCTTTCTTCCCTCTCTCGTTAGACACGCTCCTCGGGATTTCATAGCCAGATCATGCTTGCTGCCAGGCGAGTTAGACAGCGCCTCTCCCTATTTTCTGGAAGAATATTTTACGTGTTATTTGATCTTTACTCCTCAGTAAAGCCGCCTGGGCCTATTTTTACTTATTTTAGGGGCTTTGGGGAAACTTCTATTTCTTTACTTAGTACAACATTTAAATTTTCTAATTCTTCTATAATCACTTCTAATACGCTGTGTCCTTCAAGGAATTTGTCAATTTCATCTCTATTTAAGATTTATTTTCACAGAACTATTTGTGTCTTTTAAAATATTGATATTTATTGAGAGACAGACCCTTCCTCTCCTGGTTCACTCTCCAGTGCCCACAAGGCTGGAACTGGAGCCGGGAACACAAGCCAGGTCGCCCACGTGGGCGGCAGGAACGCAGCTCTCCCATCACGGGGCTCGCGGGGCTGGGGCGGGAGCTGAGAGCGGGCGTCCCACGTGGGCTGGGGCGCCTCGACCAGCTCTGCAGTGCTGGGCTGTGTCTGCCGCTCCTACCTGTGTCCTTCTCTCCTTTTGTTTAACTTATTTGAGAGGTGGGGGTGGGGGGAGGGAGAGACAGAGATTCAGAGGTTCGGAGAGCTCCCATCCGCAGTTTTACTCCCCAGATGCCCACGATGGCTGGGCCTGGGCCAGGCTGAAGCCCGGGTTCTGGGTGAGTGGCAGGGACTCGAGCTCTGGGGCCATCGCCTGCTGGCCCCGGGGTCTGCACTGGCAGGAAGCTGGGCTCCAGGACCAGAGCTGGGAATTAAGCGCTAGCACTTACCTGTGGGACAAGGGCAGCGCCCGGAACCCCCCGGCTAGCTACGCTGCCCGGTTCTGGTCTCACTCACTACACTACCCGGTCTGGTCTACTCACTGAGGCACTAGCTACGCTGCCCAGTTCTGGTCTCACTCCCTGAGGCACTAGCTACGCTGTGTGGCTCTGGTCTCACTGAGGCACTAGCTACACTGCCCGGTTCTGGTCTCACTCCCTGAGGCACTAGCTACACTGCCCGGTTCTGGTCTCACTCGCTGAGGCACTAGCTACGCTGTGTGGTTCTGGTCTCTCTGTGGCACTTCTACTTGGACCCATAGGCTATTTACAAATGTGTTGCTTAATTTCCAAACATCTGGAAGTTGCTGTTACTACTAGTTTTGCTATTACCCTGTTTGTATTACATTGTTATTTAAAAGTGAATTCTTGCTTGGACCATGGGCTCTGCACCAGCTGTGCACTGAAAAGATGAGAAAGAGGCCCCTGGTGAGAGCAGATGGGGCAGGGCCGGCAGCACCTGCCCCGGGAGCACCAGCAGCACCTGCCCCGGGAGCACCAGCAGCACCTGCCCCGGGAGCACCAGCAGCGCCTGCCCCGGGAGCACCGGCAGCGCCTGCCCCGGGAGCACCGGCAGCGCCTGCCCCGGGAGCACCGGCAGCGCCTGCCCCGGGAGCACCGGCAGCGCCTGCCCCGGGAGCACCAGCAGCGCCGGCCCCGGGAGCAGCGCTGGCCTCCTTTCAGTAGCAGAGGGCACTCGTGGGACAGCCACCCCCGCTAGGGCCCTGAGTGGCCATGCCACGGGCACCCAAGGAGTCGCTGTCCAATAACGAGCAGGAGACGTTTGCCACCGCATCACTGCCAAGTACACGTGACCTGGAGTTTCGCTCCAAGCTGGTGAAATCCGATATAATACTTCCGGCTTGAAATCATAGTCATCGTTAGGCATTCCATGTGATGTGTGCAAAACGTGCATATGATTTCCACGTTAGGGTTCCTGTGAAAACAGGACCCCTCGCTAGCATCCCCCCAGCGGCCCCTGTGTGCTGGGCACGCCTCCACGTGCTGGCCTTGCTGGGTCAGCCATGTGTTACCACCATCTTCAGATGAAGACACGAGGCCGCTGTTTTGTCTAGGGCTGTCCACAGTCACTGTCCACAGTCACGACCTGACAGCAGGGGCTGGGCGCTGGCCACTGCTCAGGATGCCTGCGCCCCAGGGCAGGGTGCCCTCTCAAGTGCCAGCCCCGCTCCCGACGCCGACTTCCCACCAGTGCATCCCGGGAGGCAGATCTAAGAGCTTGGCCCCCCCCCCACATGGGAAACGCAGATGGAGTTCAGCACTTGTGGGCATTCGGGGGGTGAACCAGCAGGTGGGATCTCTCTCTGTCCCTCTCTCTCCTTCCAAGTGGGTAATAAATGAGTAAAGGTGTTTTTAAAGACATCGAACACCGGCACCCAGCTCTGCGATGCCGGCAGTCACGAGTGCCCCCTTGGCGTTTTCGGTGTAGCAGCGGCATTTTAAGTGCTCAATTTATATTAACTCACTCAATTTTGCCATAAACCAGGGAGATACGGGCTGCATAGACGTGCAAGCAGAGGCTTGGGGGGGGTCAGAGACCCAGAGCTGAGCACTCGCGGGGCAATCTGACCATGCGGTGGCCTCTCTGTCCTCGCCGTCACTTGGAGGTCTGCAGGGGTCAAGCTTCAGGTCACCAGGACCATCCCACTGTCACCTGTACATCAGAAATGATGGGACGTGGATCTCTGCACAGATATTCTGCCCATAAATAAGATCTTAGTAAAGTGTTTTCACATATTTAAAATGTAAGAACATATCTTACAGGGGCTGGCACTGTGGCGTAGCAGGTAAAGCCTCCGCCTGGGGCCCTGACATCCCATATGGTGCCAGTTCAAGTCCCAGCTGCTCCACTTCCAATCCAGCTCCCAGATAACAGCCTGGGAAAGCAGTGGAGGACGGCCCAGGTGCTCGGGCTCCCACACTCACGTGGGAGACCCAGAGGAACCTCGTGGCTCCTGGCTTCAGATTGGCCCAGCTCCACCACTGCAGCCATTTGGGGAGTGAATCAGTGGACGGAGGACCTTGTTCTCTGTCTCTCCCTCTCCTTGTCTGTAACTCTGGCTCTCAAGTAAATAAATAAATATTTTTTAGAAAAAAAAAACCCATACCTTTGAGGCACAATAGAAATATGGTGCAGGGGTGGGCACTGGGCACAGCAGTTGAGACCCTGCTTGGGGGCCCACAGCCCACATCACAGCCTGGGCTGCAGTCCTGGCTCCATTTCCTGTTCCGGCTTCCTGCGAATGTGCACCCTGGGAGGCCGCTGGTGATGGGCTCCTGGCTTTGGCCTGGCCCAGCCCTGGCTGAGGCATTCGGGGGAGTGAATGGAAGTGGATGGAAGACGTCTGGCTCTCTCTCGCTCTCTCGCTCTCTCTCGCTCTCGCTCTCTCTCTGCCTTACAAATAAATAAAAATTAAAAAAATAATTTGCAAGCCACTGTACTGACAAGCATCGTTAGCCCAAGCTTGCGTTCTGTGACGGAAGAAATGACTGTATGGAGACCAGCAACCATGCGCATCGGGTTCTTCAGGGGCTGCAGCCGGAATCATTCCAGCCAGAAGTCGACACTCAAACCCCTGTGGGCTCTGTGCCTGTGCTGCCGGGACGGGCTGGGTCGGCCCGAGGCCACGGCAAGGGTGGCGGGGCCCTCACGCCTGCGGGGGCGCTGGCTGTCCAGCGCGGGGCACCTGCTGTGATCTGACCAACTTCAACTCAAGTCGTGACCATTCGCTGCTGAAGCTTTCGCCGCCAGCCTCTGCTGGGTGTGCATGACCCCCCCTTCCCGAGGCAGGATCCACCCCGAGGCCAACTGGCTTTACGGAGTCATTCCAGGAAGGAAGCGGAGCCCGAGGACCCCCGAGGGCTTCAGCATAAGGCTCCCTTGTTCCCTCTGCAGAGCGTCTGCACATCTGTGCTGGTGCAGCCACCGCTCCCTTGTTCTGCCCCACACAAAGGGCCTCTGTGACGTCACGGCAGCCAGAGGCCTCGCGGCCTCCTGCAGAGGAGGGACAGGCCCTCCAAGACTTCGCCACGCATTGCAACGCTGAGAGCCCGCGGCCACGGCCACAGCAAAGGCCCAAGTGAGGGAAGTACAGTCCAGGACGGGAAAAAGGAACTCGGCAAACCGGGGCCACACCTGACAGCCGCAGCGCGGCAAGGAAGCAGCCTTTGCGCGCCGGGCGGCTGCCGGCCACAGGTCCCTGCCGCCGCCTGGGCTGCGGCCCTCGCCCGGGTGCAGGGTCTGGAGAGGAGGTCGTGAGGGCCCTGGTCTGCTGGGATTCCGGCCTTCAGAGGAGGCAAAGGGGCCCTCGTGAGAACAGAGCCCCGTGGGCCCCCAGCAACCCTGCCATCACACTGCCCGGTCTACGGCGCGTGCTCGATGGCCTGCAGTGAGCAGAGACGGCGGGTGCACCTGCGCCGTCTCAGGAACCCCGAGGACTGACGACGAGCCCGCTTGATTCCCAAGTCAGCTGTGGGACACGAACACACACTGAGCTCTTTCTTTCTTTTTAAGATTTTATTTATTTGAAAGAGTTGCACAGAGAGAGAAGGAGAGGCAGAGTTAGAGAGAAGAGAGAGGTCTTTCATCTGGGTCACTCCCCAGTTGGCAGCAACCGCCAGAGCTGCGCCGATCCGAAGCCAGGAGCCAGGAGTTTCCTCTGGGTCTCCCATGCGGGTGCAGGGGCCCGGGTCGTGGGCCATCCTCCACTGCTTTCCCAGGCCACAGCAGAGCTGGGTCGGAAGAGGAGCAGCCGGGACTTGAACTGGCATGCATACAGGATGCGGGCGCTGCAGATGGCGGCTTTACTGCCATGCCACAGCGCCGGCCCCTGAACTGTTTCTGAATAAGCCCATTTGGTTACCACCTGACCATCAGTACCCTCACAAGAGAAGCAGCTCCTTGGGAACGCAGAAAGCTCATGGAGTCAGCCACAGGCACAGGACGCCAAGCCCCGGGCCCCACGGGGTGGCTCGGGGCTCAGAGGTGTGGTTTCTGGGCGCGTCCTCTGGCTGCGATGCCACAGAGCATTCCTGCGGGATGAAGTGGGCAAGCTGTGGAGGGCGCCCCCCGTCTGGGGTCCCTGTGACACTGCTGTGAGACGCCCCCTAAGACACTCATTGTAAAGACGTCACCCCGAGGTGTGCCTTGTCATCTCTTGACATCTGTCCCCAGCTGAGATGGGCAAGAGCCCCCCGCAACACCGACAGCGGCCCCGCTCCGAGCGCAGCTCCTCGGATTCCGGATAACGGATGCCCCGGGCGTGGGTGGGGCAGCTGAGGGAGGCGCAATGTCCTCGGGAGACAGCTCTGCCCGGTGTGTGTGTGTGTGAGTGTGAGAGTGTGTGTGCATGTATATGTGTGCTGTGTGTGTGCGGTGTGAGTGTGTGTGCTGTGTGAGAGTGAGAGTGTGTGTATGTGCTGTGTGTGCTCTGTGTGTTGCGTGTGCTGTGTGTGTGTTGTGTGTGTGTGTGCCATGGACTGACGAGGGCCAGGGTGCATATGTGTGTGTGTGCTCTGTGTGTGTAGTGTGTGTAGTGTGTTTTGTGTATGTGTGCTGTGTGTTGTGTGTGTGCCATGGACTTACGAGGGCCAGGGTGCATGTGTGTGTGTGTGTGTGCTCTGTGTATGTGTGTTGTGTGTGTGCCATGGACTGACGAGGGCCAAGGTGCATGTGTGTGTGTGTGCTCTGTGTGTAGTGTGTATGTGTGTGTGCTGTGTATGTGTGCTGTGTGTGTGTAGTGTGTGTGTAGTGTGTTGTGTGTGTATGCTCTGTGTGTTGTGTGTGCGCCATGGACTGACGAGGGCCAGGGTGTAGTGTGTGTGTGTGTGTAGTGTGTGTGCCATGGAATGTGTGTGTGTGTGCTCTGTGTGTGTGTGTTGTGTGTGCCATGGGCTGACGAGGGCTGGGGGGTGAACCAAGGCTTCCGGCTTGGTTGGCCCCGTGAGCGGTGAGGCCAGCGGCAGAGGCACAGAAGCAGTGCCCGCGCCGCGCCGGACCGGACCACCGCTCGCGCCGGGGGCTCTCGGGCCCCTGGGCCACGGTTTGCAGGATCTGTCTGCTGAGAACCCGCCTGCAGCCATGTTGGGGCAGCAGCTCGGGAAGCGCAGGAGCAGCCGTCACCCGCTCACCGCCCGGCCCGCTGCCTCCGGCCCGCCGCTCGCCGTGCGTGGGGCACGTGGGAGCCCCGCGGCGGCCTTGCTTCCTTCCTCGAGCCAAAGCCCACTCCTCTGCGCTCGTCTCACGTCCGCCCTCGGTCCCGGGGGAGGATGCGGCCTTTGCACCAAGACAACGTGTGCTAAACAGAACAGCAGGACCTCGGCAGCTGCTTCGCAGAAGGGACTCACACGTCACACAGTCGACGCTCTGTGTCTGAAGATGGCTCAGGTTGCACAAAGGAGCTTTGTTTCGGTCTTCGGTGGGGCTTATTGTTGGTATCCTTCACTTATTTTTAAAATGCATTTGAAAGGCAGAATGGGGAGAGAGAGAAGTTGAGGGCGAGAGAAAGACACAGATCTCACATCTGCTGCTTCCCCCCCAGACACCTGCAGCAGCCAGGGTGGGCCAGGCGGAAGCCAGGAGCCCGGAACTCCATCCGCGTCTCCCCTGTGGGTGGCAGAAACCCAAGCACTTGAGCCGTCACCTGCTGCCGGCCAGGGTGCGCAGTGGCAGGGAGCCAGTGCCGAAGCGGAGGGACTGGCTCTCACACCCGGCTGCCCAGTCCAAGAAGCCGAGAGCCGAACGGCATCCTCCTCGCTGGGCCACGCGCCCCTCCCGTCTTTGTGTTCTTCCGTGTGAGCGCATCTGTGGGGGAACCTGTTCTGTGATAAGAAACTCCAGATCCAACCCGCTTCTTCCCTACTTGTGTACAACACACCGTAAGCCACTCGGCCCTTTCACAGTTCAGTCCCTGGAGTGAACAGCGGAGTAACGTTCCTCTCTCTTACAGAAGTGGGCCTGGGGCCCACGCCCAGCGTGAACCATGGGTCGAGTCCCTGTCATCAGTGAGTCAGCCGTGGGTGCCGAAGACAGAAAGAGGAGTCACACAGGACGCGAGCCCCAGCGAACTCCCCACCTGGGCAGGGAGAGGGAGAGGAAGGTCGAAGGTCGACAGAAAGAAGCGCCAAGTCCCCCACTCTCAGTGCGTCACTGTGGGAGAAGAGTTGGAACAGGTGGCTCTGGGCTCTTTTCACCTGACCACGACAGTTCCCACGGTGGCGAGTGGGAGGGAGGCAAGTGTTCGAGCTGAGAACCATTTGTTAGCGGGACGCGGTGGGAAGCTGGCCCGGTGGAGCCCAGACTGGTGCACGACCTTGGGCAACGACACCCGACGCCCACTTACTGCCTCGCACTCCTCACCTGCACAATGGGAGTGGCCGAGGGCGTGGAGGTGCCTGTCAGCTCCTTCTGGGTCTGCCACAGTTCAGTTAGCAAACATTTAGGCATGGCCCACAATTAAATATTTTTTAATATTGATTTATTTATTTGAAAGTCAGAGTTACACAGAGAGAGGAGAGGCAAAAAGAGAGAGAGAGAGAGAGAGAGAGAGAGAGAGAGAGTGAGTCTTCCACTGGTTCACTCCCCAGATGGCTACAATGGCCGGAGCTGCATCAGTCCGAAGCCAGGAGCCAGGAGCTTCCTCCAGGTCTCCCACGTGGGTGCAGGGGCCCAAAGACTTGGGCCATCCTCCACTGCTTTCCCAGGCCACAGCAGAGAGCTGAATCAGAAGTGGAACAGCCAGGACTCGAACTGGTGCCCATATGGGATGCCGGCGCTTCAGGCCAGGGCGTTCACTTGCTGCGCTGGCCCCAAGAATTAAATATTATATATATACCCCAATGCCACTGCTTTTGACAAAGTCTGGAACGATTTCACCTCATTGAGAAATCAGAGGCCGGCGCTGCGGCTCACTAGGCTAATCCTCCGCCTGTGGCGCCGGCACACCGGGTTCTAGTCCTGGTCGGGGCGCCGGATTCTGTCCCGGTTGCCCCTCTTCCAGGCCAGCTCTCTGCTGTGGCCAGGGAGTGCAGGGGAGGATGGCCCAAGTGCTTGGGCCCTGCACCCCATGGGAGACCAGGAGAAGCACCTGGCTCCTGCCATCAGATCAGCGCGGTGCGCTGGCCACGGCAGCCATTGGAGGGTGAACCAACGGCAAAAGGAAGACCTTTCTCTCTGTCTCTCTCTCTCACTGTCCACTCTGCCTGTCAAAAAAAAAAAGACAGAGAAATAAGGAAAGAGACAAAAATTAAGCGTGGGCCATGAAGAAACTCAAGAACAGGGCGCGGAGCAGCATCTTGGGCTGTCGGCGAGCAGTGTGGTGGCACAGCCCAGCTGGGGTGGAGCAAAGGGCGGTCCACAGATGCCAGTGACTGACAGCACCACCCCCCCCCGGGGTGGCCGAGTGGGCCTAGGAAAACCACCCAGGGCCCCTGCACCTGCGTGGGAGACCCAGAAGAAGCTCCTGGCTTCTGATCGGCACAGCTCCGGCCATTGAGGCCACCTGGGGAGTGAACCAGTGGATGGGAGTCTCTCTGTGTAACTCTGACTTTCAAATACATAACATAAATCTTTTAAAAAAATAAAAAATAAAAAAGAGGTGGCACGCAGGAGGCAAAGCCAGTGAGCGGCTGGCTGCTCCCAGGTGCTGCGCTGTCCCAGCCCTGCTGAGTGGAAGCTGATGTGACCGGGGCAGGGGGGTGTTCAGCAGGGGCGAGCATCACTTCAGATTGGGCAGGGTCTATCAACTGGTACGTGAGGTTCCGGAACAGGTGAGTGAACCCAATAGGTGAGAACAGTTCAGGCCGTGGCTGCGCTGAGGTAACAGGCAGTCCTCGGTGTTATGGGAGACACGAGTTCTCAACCCTTTCCAATGCCTCCTTTTCACAATAATGTTTTTGGTAACACCCTTTTTATATTATTCTCCAATGAAATCTGTAATTTAGATAACCTGCCATACATCTTTTTAAAATTAACACATCCCAGCTGTGCCACGCGGGAGTGATCAAAAGAATGAGCAGTTCAACGTACGCTTAGCTCCACCTAGAAGACACCCAAGCCCGGTGGCCGTGTCTGCGTGTGGAATCACTCTGGCCGTGGTTCCAGATGTGGACACACAGACGTGTGGTCTTGAGGGTAAGTGCTGCATGATGTGACTCCCAGAGTGACCAGGCTCTGACAGCACACCGGACACACGTTTGCTTACGTGGCTTCACCCCACATGTTCCGTGTCAGCCAAACCTCACCAAACCCTGTGTCCCTGTGCTCAGTGTGCTAGTCCCAGGTCCCGGCTAGTATAGACAGGGCGTACAGACAGCGCCGTTTCTGGGGGCACTGGACGTTACATGACTGCGTGGGGCCATCCGTGAGCTGCTGTAGTCACTGTTTCTGGCCCCTGCCAACACATGCTGGCCACATCCCCATCTCCATCACCCTGACGTCCCCGCGTCTCCCCAGTCCCTCGAGCACAGTTCCCCTCCAAGACCTTTCCTGACCCAGGACAAGCCTACGGAGGACGGGACTGCAGGGCTGTGGGCGTGGCCTCATCAGTGGGGTCAGACGCACAGGGAGCCCCGAGGGCTGGTCCCCTTAGGTGGGCATGAGCAGCTGACGGCTGCAGGAGAGTGCTGGTTCCGAGAGGGGCTGACGCGGCTGCCTTCCCCGGGCTGGCGGCTCCCTGATGTCAGTGGTCCCGTGATCCCGGAGTGGCCGAGCCTGGCTGGGTAACTGGAGCACAGGACGGCAGGGCCCTGGGCGGGGGTGTAGCAGCAGCAGGGCTGAGAGCGCGTGGGAAGCCTTCCAGCCCCCGTCTCTGTCAGCCGATCAGGGGGACCTGCAGGCTCTGTGCAATCTACAAGACCAAACCAGCCGAAACCAGACAGCAGAGCCCCCTAACTGTCATTACGTCATCACAGTGCCACCCCAGAAACCCTCGGTTATCTAGACCAGCCCCACGTCACCCACAGATATAAGTGTACTGGGGAGTATTTTTCTTAAAGATTTGTTTATTTGAAAGGCAGAGTTACAGAGAGGCAGAGCAGAGAGTGAGAGAAAGGTCTCCATCCACTGGTTCACTCCCCAAATGGCTGCAACAGCTGGAGCTGGGCTGATCCGAAGTCAGGAGCTTCTTCTGGGTCTCCCACGAGGGTGCAGGGGCTCAAGGACTCAGGCCATCCTCTGCTGCTTTCCCAGGCATATTAGCAGGGAGCTGGCTGGGAAGTGGAGCAGCCGGGACTTGAACCAGTGCCCATGTGGGGTGCCGGCACTGCAGGCAGCAGCTTTAGCTGCCATGCCACAGTGCTGGCCCCGCACTGGCGCCTCTGAGCTGCACAGTCCCTGGGGACCCACTCAGCAGAGTTTGACTGGTCAGGTCTAGTTCACAGTGGGTCTCGACACAAATCCCCTCACTAAACCTGACCTTGGCGTGTGCTGGACAAACAGGTCTTAGAATCACAAGCTGAACGAGGACCAAGACCAAGCACCCCACCTTGTGCACACCGTTGGTCTATGTCAGCTGAAACCACGAGACGGAGCCGCTCCCATGTACCGGGGACGGCACCCCCTCCTTCATCTTAGCTGACGTCACATGCACCAAGAGCGGCCGCTGTCCCCCACAAGTGCACGGCCTGCCACCCCTGTGAAGAGCGGTCACCAGCGGCCTCCACACATGGGTTCCAGTTACTCGCGTACGTCAGGACGCTCCCTGCAGAAGCGGCGACACCTGGCTGCACCTTGCAGTCTGCCTGGGGAAGGCAGGACCCTTCGGGGCTCACTGCACTGTGGGGTTAGCGCGCGCCCCAAGTGCGTGCACAGCCCTGACTTCTCACTGAGGGCCCTGAGGCCACTGACTGCTGAGTGAGGCCCAAATGCAGGAAGGCACAGCTGCTCCAGGCTGTGTCCGAGGCCAAGGACACACCATGCAGGGACGGGCCTCAACCGGTGCTGTGTCAACGCCCTCGAACCCTATCGCACAGGCTCGCTCTCTCCAGCAAACAGCCGCTCCCCTCCCGCTAAGTCCCTCCCGACCAGCTATCGCGTCCTGACAAGGACTATGCTGACTGCAGGACACGAGCTGGGCGATTAGCCTGGTTACTCATCACCAGCTGGGTGTTTCAGATCTGATCCTCCCAGTGTCCCCCTGGGTGTGACCAGCACATTCCACCGCCACGCGGAGCCACCCCGAGCCTGGTCTGCAGCAGGCCCTCTGAGCCTCGGGGGAGGCTTACAGCGCACGTGCTCAGACCGTGCACCAGCCCCGACCGTGCACCGGCCCCTCCCTTGGTCCCCAGGCAGCGTCATCCAAGTCCAGTGCCGCCAGTCAGCTGAGGCAGGAAAAGTCTGACTTATCCATGAATCTGTAACACATGGTGGCACTGGCACGGAGCAGGCCTGCACCCAGCCACCTTCCTGGAAGATGGACAGTGACTGACGGCAGTGGCCGAGTGCAGGGGCATGGGAACAGCATGCACTGGATGCAAGAATGGCGCATCAGTGACAGGGGTTTGGAGGAGCTCTGGGGCTGGGCTCCGAGGAACACCAGTGGTGACTTCAGCACAGGAGGGTCCGTGCTCCGGCTGTCACCAGCCAGCGATCTCTAATCAGAGGAACAGGTGACCTCTGTGGGTCAGCCAGCTCCTTCTCCAGCCCCAGCCTAGTGGGTGTTTAATGGGCTCAAGCACAGATTAGCCAAGCCAGCACTGGGCATGGGCTCCACGGATACAGCATTAGAAACGGGCTCCCCGACCGAGGCTGCACAGGAAGAGCAGTGGCCTCGAGAAAGCAGAATCCCTCCCGTGAAAATCCCAGCGCCAGGGGTGAGCGGCTGCTTGACGCCTGCATCGGGATCCGTGTGCCTGGGTTCAAGTCCCGACTCCACCACGATCCAGCTCCCCGCTAACGCACGGCCTGGTTGGCAGCAAACAATGGCTCAAGTCCTCGGATCGCTGCCACCCACACGGGAGAGCACACTAAGCCCTGGCTCCTGGCTTTGGCCTGGCCCAGCCCCTTGCAGGCATTCGGGGAGTGACCGGGAGATGGAACACACCTGCCTGGCCGGCTGCCTCCGTCGTCCAGTGAAGCGGTTTTCCAGAACCCCAGCAGGACTCCAGGCCGACTCGGCAGCTTCAGCGTTGGAGGCTCCGCCATCTCCCCGCGTCTTTCAAAGTGTCCACCTCCCGCTTGCTTTCCTGGACTTCCTGGCGTGGTTCGAGGTGGATGCGGCGGCTCCCAGTCAGGGCCACATTTCTGCCAAGAGGAGGGAGAGGTAGGGGAAGCCCCCTGCCCCACTGGGGGCTCACGCTGGCAGCTGCACACCGCTTAGGCTCATGTCCCTTCCCTGAACTTCACCGTGAGGTCAAGCGGCAAGGGAAGCCGGGAAACCTGGTCTTCATGGGGCAGTCACGTGCACAACCAAGCGCTCCACTGTTAACAAACAACCTTGTGTAATCACGAGAGCACACACTGGGACCAGTGACTGGGCCGTCTGCTGAGCTGTGGAGCACAGACCTTGGGCTGGCCCACGTGCCCGGTGGGAGGGGGAGGCAGACGCTGGCCCCAACCCAGACGCTCCTTACCCTTCACACGCGGCTGCCGCACGGCCCCACCCCAGCACCCACAGCACGACGTCACTGTCCAGTACTCCCTGCAGCAGAGAGAAAGCGAGGCCATGAGCTGCTGGTGCCGCGACCTGCACGTCCCAGCCCTGCTTGCTGGCCTCGAGAGAGGAACGGACAGACGCAGATCTGGTGCGAGACGGGGGCAGTGGCCCTGCCCATGGTCACGCCCAGGGACCACTTCCAGCTGCGGCCACTCTGATGGTCTGAACGTCTCAGAGCGTGGAGGGGAAGCCATGTTGAGTGAGACGTGGAGCGCCACAGCGGCTGGACAGACAAGTGGGGAGCCGCTCCGTCGGCTCGTGGGAAGTCAGATCCCCGTGCCGTCCAAGGTTGTCAGTGCCGACCACCTGAGACAAATCCGTCAGTGAGGCGAGCTTCATGCCTGCAGAGGGGCACATGCGTGGCGACAGGTAAGGCATGAGGAGCCAAGGAACCGGCGGTCCTTTTTTACCCCCAAGGGGATGTGTCACTCCCCTTCGGCGGTTGGTGGAGACGTGAGGTTCACAATCCACGATCAGCTCAGTAGGACAGGGAGAGGGGAGTGTGAACCTGGAAGGCGACGTGGCCGAGTGACACTCAGGAAACCCTACAGGAACCACACTCCTTGTCGCTGGCGGGAAACCTGAAAGGTCCCCACAAAACAGCAGACCCGGAGGTGTTTTAATAGGAAGTCGGCTGTCTCACCTCCTTGAGACTGTCTTCTCCACACAGCTGAGACAGCCGACTGTGACGTCACACCCCGGGCCAGGGAATGGGCAGTCTGGACCTGGGTGTGCTCCTCGGACCACTGTGGACAGGACCAACAAAGGCACGGGGACCCCGAGACAAGGGTTGGGTCACCCTGCCTGGGGAGCGACCCTGGCTAGCTGTGGGGCTGCCTAGAGTCAGAGGAACGGGCCGTGCTGTGGAGTGGGTGGGGGCCCACCTGCAGAGACTGGCCAGCAGTGGCTGTGCAGGTTTGTCCTACGCACGCATTTACCCAAGGTGACCAGCCTTCCTCCCCCTTCCCTTCCAGCTCACGTGGCGGTGCCGATGGAGGGGAGTTTATTTCACGTGCTTGTCGGGAGTGCCTAACAGCGGGTGGTGAGCTAACCGACACAGGCAGGGCGGCACTCGGGGACGGATGCAGTGACCAAGATGGCCGGGAAGACGGTGCGGCTGCTCACGTCTCTAGGACACAGGCAGGACTCACGGCGTGTCGAGTGGGAATGTGCAGCTGGCAGAGGTGTGGGCGTGGGAGGAAGGGCGGTGGGCGCTGAGTGACCAGCACGCCGGGGCACACCCCCACGCCAGCCGTTCTCCAGAACGCAGAGGCCGGGAGGCCAGGGGCCTGGAGCTGGCAGCCGTGATGGACTCCAGTTCTTCCAGCAGTTCTCACGCTCACTACTAGGCGTCCACACAATGCATGCGGGAGCCAGAAAACAGAGGAATGACAGCGCACTGTCCCATCGTGACAGCTGTCCACCAGGCCAGGAGAGCCAGCTGTCCATGCTGGAGAAGGAAGCTGACCATGCTGTGGCCTTAGGCTCGTGCCCTCTGCCCCCTCCAAGTCCTGTGCAGAGACCCAACTCCCATGGTGATAAGGGGGTCCCTCAAGAGGCGAAGCCGTCGGCGGGGAGCCCTAGGTGTGGGATCAGTGCCCTCCTGAAGGAGGCTTGGGGGGGTGGGCGTTCGGCCCAGCAGTGGGGTGACCTCGACCTACATGAGACCGCCTGGACTCAAGTCCCAGCTCGGACGCCTGACTCCAGTTTCCTGCCAATGCCTTCTCTGGGACGCAGCAGTGATGGCTCAAGAATGCAGCTCCTGCCAGTCACATGGGAGTCCCGGATGGAGCTCCCAGCTCCCGCCTTGGGCGGAGCGCCACCCTGGCTGTCACAGGCATTGGGGAGTGAATGAGCAGAGGGCAGAGCTCTGTCTGTCTGTCTCCTCCTCCTGTCTCCCCAGCTTTCTAGTAAACAAAGCACGTTCCTTAAAGCAGAAGGCCGCATCCCTGAAGCAGGAAGCAGCTCCCAGCAGCCTCAGGACCTGCCGGTGCGTGGCCTTGCACTCCCAGCTGCAGACCACCTCCGTTGTGTGTAAGCCACCAGTCTCTGCACTCTGCCGTGGCCGCATGCTGCACACACTGTCCAGGAAAACAAAACCGGGCGTTACCTGAGTGGTTAGGCATTCGGAAAAACCTGTGGGGAACTGGGAGACGACCTGGGAGCCCGGCACAGAGAAATGGGAGCAGATGCAGGAGGAGGCGATTCTTGCCTTTAGGACAGGAGGAAGGTTCGCAGAGGCCGCGCGTCAATATTGCACCCTCCGCGGGCAGCAGTGGGCAGCATTCACACGCTTGGATCTGAGCGTATCTGAGGCTGGGAGGACGGAGGCGCAGACGTAAACTCCTGAGAGCAGCACAGGTAAACTAGAATCCCTGCGGAAGTGAGGGAGCCGCAGCGGACTGCAGAGGCAGCGGCGAGGACCGCAGTGGCTGCCGCGCGGTCGCTGGGGGCGGGCAGGGGCTCTGCTGCTGTCCTGTGGTAGTCTTCAGAGGCCAACCCGCTCACTTCTACCTGTTACCTGAAGGAGAGAAGCTTTCAATGTTTAAATGTTGAGAGAAAATACAAAAGTCCAGCTTTCTGCTCAACAAGTTGGAGGAAAATATATATCTCAGTAAGCATAGAGAGGAACGGACAAGGCCAATGAAAAGAACAGTAAGAGCCAAACCAAGATAACAATGCAGCCTAACCACTGAGGGCCCCAGTGACGCAGAAGGAATCTGCGGCGAGAATAACAGGAGAGGCACTGGCACTGTGGCGCAGCGGGTTAACACCCTGGCCTGCAGTGCCGGCATCCCAGATGGGCGCCGGTTCTAGTCCTGGCTGCTCCACTTCCCATCCAGCCCTCTGCTGTGGCCTGGGAGAGCAGCAGAAGACAGCCCAGGTCCTTGGGCCCATGCACCCACGTGGGAGACCTGGAGGGAGCTCCTGGCTCCTTGCTTTGGATCGGGGCAGCTCTGGCTATTGCAGCCAGTTGGGGAGTGAACCAGTGGATGGAAGACCTCTCTCTCTCTCTGCCTCTCCTTTTCTCTCTTTCAAATAAATAGATAAATCTTTTTTTAAAAAAAAAAGAATTAACGGGAGGAAAGTGGGCGGAAGTCACTGAACCCCACTGGAACAGGAGGGGTCGCCTGCCTGTGGCTGTGAGGCCGCACTTTCTCAGAAAGCACTGTTCACTACTGCGCAGAACGAGTCTGAGCAGCTGTTCGAAAGGGTGATTCTCCAGGACTGCACTGTGGGTGCTCCCTTCAACTCAGTGTCCAGGCAAAGAACAGAAACCACAGCAGAAACTGGGGTCTGGGGACAGGCCAGCTGTGTGCGGCTCACCCAGGGGCTTCAGCCACTGCTGTGCTGTCGAAAGCTTCAGGAGTATATGGTAACGAGTCTTCCCACCCCACTCCAGGAATCTGACTTCACCACGGTGCTAGTTCTAAATACAACTGCAGCACGCCCAGAGGAAAGCTGTGGGCAACAGCACCATGGAGCAAAGCTGCAAAAATACTAAAAACAAACAAACAAACACCAAAACCAAAACCACAAAACTTACATCGCAAAGTACATGGAGGATGAATACATTCTCTTAATTAGATTTACCACAGGAATATAAACATGCATCAACCCTACATAATCCAAACAAGAAGCTGCCTACACTGCCAGGTTAGAGATGAAAGAAAGTGACCCTCTCACAACATGATGGAAGAACACAATAAAATTCCACATCTGCAAAGACCCTTTCGTAAGGCAGGACAGAAATCAATAAAAGTAATTCTATGTTTGCTGTAGCAGACACCATATCTAATGGTGTGGCATTAAGTGTACCTCTAGTCCAGTCCAGAGAACACAGAGATTACTATCACTCACACTGGACGGGAGGCCCTCACCACTGTGGTAAGGAGAAAATGAAAGATAAATGTTGAACAAAAACAATTATCTATAGACAATGTGTGCCAATAATAACCACTTAGAAAACGTGACTGACGAAAGACTGTGGCAGAACACACAGAAAAGGCTGTACGAAGCCCAAGTTTACATCCACCGAGACAGCATCACCAGGGCCGGCACTGTGGTCCCGCAGGGGTAGGTGCTGCCTGTGACACTGGCACCCCACACCCGCTGGCTCCTCCCCTTCAGAGCCAGCCCCTGCTAATGGGCCTGGGAGAGTGCTTGGGCCCCTGCCACCTGTGTGGGAGACCTGAGTGGAGACCTTGGCCTGGACCAGCTCCAGCTGTTGCAACCATTTGGAGAGTGAACCCTGGGGCGGGTGATCTCTCTGTCTTTCAAATAAGCATGTATTTTTATAAAAAATCAGGAAGCCGGCGCTCTGGTGTAGCAGACTAAGCTGCTCCCGCAGCACAGCATCCCATACAGGCGCTGCTTTGAGTCCCTGTTGTTCCACTTCCAATCCCGCTCCCTGTTAATGTGCCTGGAAAAGCAGAAGATGGCCCAAGTGCTTGGCCCCCGCACCCATGTGTGAGACCTGGATGAAGTTTTCCTCGCTCCTAGCTTTGTTCTGGTCCAGCCTTGGCTGTTGTGGCCACTTGGGGAGTGAACCATCGGATGGAAGACATCTCTCTCTTTCTGTAACTGACTTTCAAATAAATTAAAATAAAATCTTTTTTTTTAATAAGGAAGTTGGGGCTGGCACTGTGGCTTAGTGGGTAAAGCTGCCGCCTGCAGGGCCAGTATCTGATATGGGCGCCAATTCAAGTCCTGGCTGCTCCATTTCCGATCCAGCTCTCTGCTATGGCTTGGGAAAGCAGTGGAAGATGGACCAAGTGATTGGGCCCCTACACCCACGTGGGAGACCTGCAGGAAGCTCCTGGCTTCAGACTGGCACAGCTCTGGCTGTTGCGGCCATCTGGGGACTGAACCAGCAGATGGAAGACCTGTCTCTCGCTCTGCCTCTGCTTCTCTGTAACTGCCTTTCAAATAAATAAATAAAATCTTTTTTAAAAAATCAGGAAGTTAACACTAAGATCTCCGCTGTTGACACAGGGCTGTCCAGAGCTGTGGTGTCTTCTAACGCACGCATCCCTCGGACCTTCTCCACGTTCGCCACCTGGACGTGTCCGAGTCACTGCCCAGGGGTCGCTGACCGTCTCCCTCGTGGGTTCAGACGGCGCACCGCTGTCAGGCGCACCACAGGGGTGCCGCTCTGCTCTCCTTCTGTCCAAACAGGGGCATGGAGTCTTCACTGCTCCCTGGCTGCTGAGGCCATTTAGGGAGCGAACCAGTGGGCGGGAGAGCACTCCCTCTCTCATTTTTTTCTTTCAAAAGGAAAAAGAAAGAGCTTAAGTCACTGCTTGGGACGCCTGGACCCGACTCCGCAGCGCTGGCTCACGTCCCAGCGCCCCCACTTCTGATCCAGCTTCCTTGCCAGAGTGCCTCGGAGGCTGCAGTAATGGCTCAAGTGCTTGGGCCCAGCCACTCCCATGGGAGACCCGAGGGAGCTCCAGGCTCCTGCCTTCAGCCAGGCCCAGCCCTGGCTACTGTGGGAACCTGGGGAGTGAACCAACAGATGGAAGGACCATCTCCCATTTTTCCCCATTGCTCTGCCTTTTCAAATAAATGAATCAGCCTTAACATTGTTTATGAAGAACAAGTCAACCATGTTTTTAAAAGCACAAATATTTTTATTTTTAAATAGGGATTGGGGCCGGCACCGTGGCTCACTTGGGTAATCCTCCGCCTTGCAGCGCCAGCATCCCATATGGACGCCGGGTTCTAGTCCCAGTTGCTCCTCTTCCAGTCCAGCTCTCCGCTGTGGCCCAGAAAAGCAGTGGAGGATGGCCCAAGTGCTTGGGTGCCTGCACCCGCATGGGAGACCAGGAAGAAACACCTGGCTCCTGGCTTCGGGTTGGCACAGCGCTGGCCGTAGTGGCCATTTCGGGGGGTGAACCAACGGAAGGAAGACCTTTCTCTCTGTCTCTCTCACTGTCTGTAACTCTACCTGTCAAATAAAAAAAATAACAAAAAAAATAAACATAGGCATTGACAGAATCTTTTTCTTTTTTTAAAAAAATGTGGCTTTATTTATTTGAGAGGCAGAGTTACAGAAAGAGAGAGGTAGAGACAGAGAGAGGTCTTCCATCTGGTGGTTCACTCCCCAAATGGCCACGACAGCTGGAGCTGAGCAGATCCGAAGCCAGGAGCCTCCTGCAGGTCTCCCATGCAGGCGCAGGGGCCCAAGCACTTGGGCCATCTTCCACTGCTTTCCCAGGCCACAGTAGGGAGCTGGATGGGAAGTGGAGCAGCCGGGACTCAAATCTGTGCTCACGTGGGATGCCGCACCACAGGTGGAGGCTTTACCTAGCACGCCACCGCACTGGCCCTGACAGATTTTTTTCATAAAGGAAATAACACAATATTTCAGAGGAAACTGGTTTATTTTTACATTTTCTTAAGGTTTTCTTTTTTAAGCATCCTATTGTTTAAATATGTAACGTAAACTCTTACTATAAAAATAACACTTCCTTCCCCTAAGCACCAATGTATTTATTTTTTCCTCTTTGGCAAATGCTGATTTGAGGCTTTCAAGCTTTTCACACTAGAGCTGAAGTCAGCGGCCCTGCCGCTGAGGACTGAGGCCAACACACACTTTCCAGGATAATCAGCCCCTTCTCGCAGCTGCCGCTTGGTGAGTGCAGGTTGTGTGCAGGTGGAAGGCAAGCCCGAGGGGGAAGGCTGGGCCGGCACTGCGATGCGGGCATCCTCTGGGAGCGCTGCTCCACTTCCCATCCAGCTCCCTGCTGATGCACCCAGGAACGCAGTGGGAGATGGCCCAGTGCAGGAATCCCTGCTACCCAGGTGGGAGCCCAGAATGGAAGTCCAGGCTCCTGGCTTCAGCCAGGCCCAGCTCTGACTGCTGCAGCCATTTAGGGAGTGAACCAGCAGATGGGAGACCTCTGTCCTGTCTCTCTGTAACTCTGCCTTTCAAACAGAAAAATCTTTAAAAAAGAAAGAAATAAAAAGAGCAAGGGGGTAAAGATGGAATGACTCCTCTCCCATGGTAAATTTTATGCTGAGTCTATTTGTGCTCAAACACGAGACAGTCATCGGGGGCAGGCACGCAGCACGGAAGCTGAGATGCCACTTGGGACGCAGCCACCCCGCATCGGAGCGCCCGGAATTCCAATTCCTGCTTCCCTGCCCCTGTGCTCCCTGGGAGGCAGCAGGTAATGGCTCAAGTATTTGGGTCCCTGCCATTCCCGTGGGAGGCTTGGATGGAGTCCCCAGCTCCCGGCTTTGGCCTGCACCAGCCCTGGCGCCGTGGCCATCTGAGGGGTGAGCCAACAGCCCGGAGCTCGGTCTCTGTCTCGCAGATAAACACAAATTCTCCCAGAGGAGAGCTGCGCAGGAGCTCCAGGGGCGCAGTCGATCAGCGCGCGGTGCTCAGACAGAAGAGCCGCGCTCCAGCACGGGGCCCCTCCCACTTGCACCTGCTCACACCGACACCTGCGTCGGCTCCTCCCGCCTTTTAAGGCCGATTCTAAGTAAGCTGACTCCGTGTGAGACCCCCAAGACCTCGGATTTAAGACAACAAAAGCCCGCAGTTTATCATTCCTGACTTAATCACACTGCCTTTTAGATCCTGCAGCTGCTGGGGGTCTCCAGCTCCACCCCGTGCTGAGGGGACGCAGGGGACACTGCCTCCTAGGAGGTGGGTGGTGTCCAGTCCTGCGTCCCAGGGACACAAGGCAGTGGAGGCCTGAGTGGCAGCATTTTCATTGATGTCATTATGTAACTTAATTTCAAAAGTGACCCAAGCCAACGAATACGGAAGGAAAGCTTTCGGTGGACGGTGTCACTTCACTTCCTCGCCGTCAGATGTGACGTGGTGAGATGAACCAGCACACAGAACCACGGCACAGGGCAGTCAGGCACCTAGGCCGCTCCAGGACCCTGTACTACGTAGAAACGTGTCGTGGGTGTGAGGAAGCGTGTCACAGACACGGAACTGAAAAATGAAGAGAAGCTGATGAAAAGCTAACAATAGAAAAACTACAACAAACCCCCGAGAAATGCCATCAGCAACTCAAAGTTCTTAGCCCAAGCAGTTTACCAAAGGCAGTAACCGAAGGGATGCTGGGTTGGGGCCCTGGCCTCAGTGCCGCCATTCCATGTGGGCACTGGTTCGAGTCCCAGCTGCTCCATTTCCAATCCAGCTCTCTGCCAGTGCACCTGGGAAAGCAGCAGAGGATGGCCTAAGTCCTTGGGCTCCTGCACCGACGTGGGAGACCTGGAAGAAGCTTCGGGTCGTCTCAGTTCTAGCCATTTGGGGAGTGAACGAGCAGATGGAAGATCTCTCTCTGTAACTCTTTTAAATAAATCTTAAGAACAAAAGGGATGTGGGGTTGTGGCAGGTGACGTTATGGCTGTAGACGTCACTGAAGCCGTGAAGGAACCAAGAGGTGCTCGGGGTGCCCACCGCGCCCGGCCCGAGTCTGCGCAGCCGCATCTGCAGGCCTGGCTGTGGGGCTGGCGTCACAGGACCCTCGGCGCCGGCCAGCACCAGTGCTGACGCCCGGGTGAGACTCCAGGCATCCTTTCTGCTCCTGCTCTGGTTTGTGACATGGACGAGCCTGTTCCTGATGCAACTTCTGTTCTGAGTCCCAAGCCCTGTGCCCCAGCTGCAAAGGGTCCCCCCTGGGAGTTGAGCTTCTTGGAGAAGCTGACTGCTGAGGTCAGAGGTTTCCTGGGAGGGGCAGGCGTGGTCAAGGGCGCAGCGCAGGGCCTGCCTATTTCAGGCAAATTCTCCTGAGCCGGACCTCTGGCAGACGCCGGGGGGCCCCATCTAACCCGAGCTTCCCCAGTGTCTGCTCCACAGGAGGCCGCGTCTCAGAGCCGTGCGTCTCTCCGGGGGGACAGCGGGATCTCTGGGAGCAGAACTGCCTGGGGCGATTTACATGACCTCAGTTTCTTCAAGTGCAGACTAGGGGTGACAACAGCAGCCAAATTTACCGGGATGTCTTATTTTTTACTATTTTTAAAAATATTTAACTTATTTGAAAAGCAGAGTTACAGAGAGGGAGTCAGGGAAGGTCTTCCATCTGCTGGTTCACTCCCCAGATGGCTGTAATGGCTGCGGCTGCGGCTGCAGCAGGGGCTGGTTCAGACCGAAGCCAGGAGCCTGGAGCTTCTTCTGGGTCTCCCACACGGGTGCTGGGGCCCAAGGACTTAGGCCATCCTCTGCTGCCCTCCCAAGCCATCAGCAGGGAGCTGGTTTGGAAGAGGAGCAGCCAGGACATGAACCAGCACCCACATGGGCTACTGGCTTCACAGGTAGTGGCTTAATCCACTATGCCACAAGCCTGCCCCCACTCCGCAATGTGTGATTTAAATGACTCTGTATATTGGGGCCGGCGCCGTGGCACACCAGGTTAATCCTCCACCTGCGGTGCCGGCATCCCATATGGGTGCCGGATTCTGTCCCGGTTGCTCCTTTTCCAGTCCAGCTCCCTGCTGTGGCCCGGGAAAACAGTGGAGGATGGCCCAAGTGCTTGGGCCCTGCAACCGTATGGGAGACCTGGAGGAAGCTCCTGGCTCCTGGCCTCAGATTGTTGTAGCTCCAGCCGTGGCGGCCATTTGGGGAGTGAACCAACGGGAGGAAGATCTCTCTCTGTCTCTCTCACTGTCTGTAACTCTACCTGTCAAATTAGAGTTATTTATCATATATTTATTATAGAGTTATTTGTTATATATATAAATATATATAAATGACTCTGTATAGGCACAGCTTTTTAAAAACAAGTTTATATTTTTTTTATTTATTTATTTTTTGACAGGCAGAGTTAGACAGTGAGAGAGACAGAGAGAAAGGTCTTCCTTTTTCCGTTGGTTCACCCCCCAAGTGGCCGCTATGGCTGGTGCACTGCGGCTGGCGTGCTGCATTGATCCGAAGCCAGGAGCCATATTTTTTAAGAATTATTTTAGGCCGGCGCCGCGGCTCACTAGGCTAATCCTCCGCCTAGCGGCGCCGGCACACCGGGTTCTAGTCCCGGTCGGGGCGCCGGATTCTGTCCCGGTTGCCCCTCTTCCAGGCCAGCCCTCTGCTGTGGCCCGGGAGTGCAGTGGAGGATGGCCCAGGTGCTTGGGCCCTGCACCCCATGGGAGACCAGGAAAAGCACCTGGCTCCTGGCTCCTGCCATCGGATCAGCGCGGTGCGCCGGTCGCATCGCGCTGGCCGCGGCGGCCATTGGAGGGTGAACCAACGGCAAAGGAAGACCTTTCTCTCTGTCTCTCTCTCTCTCACTGTCCACTCTGCCTCTCAAAAAAAAAAAAAAAAAAAAAAAAAAAAAAAAAAAAAAAAAGAATTATTTTATTTATTTGAAAGACAGAATTACAGAGAGAAGTAGAGCCAGAAAGAGAGGTCTTCCATTCTGCTGGTTCACTCCCCAGATGGCCACAACAGCCAGAACTGAGCTGATCTGAAGCCAGGAGTCTCTTCCGGGTCTCCCACGCGGGTGCAGGGGCCCGAGGAGCTGGGTCATCTTCCACTGCTTTCCCAGGCCATAGCAGAGAGCTGGATCAGAAGTGGAGCAGCCAGGACTCGAATCAGTGTCCATATAGGACACCAGCCCCAGATTTTGTTTATTTGAAAAATCAGAGTTACACAGAGAGAGGAGAGGCAGAGAGAGAGAGAGAGAGAGGTCTTCCATCTGCTGGTTTACTCCCCAACTGGCTGCAACAGCCAGAGCTGCGCTGATCCGAGGCCAGGAGTCAGGAGCTTCATCCAGGTCTCCCACATGGGTGCAGGAGCCCAAGGACTTGGGCCATCTTCTACTGCTTTCCCAGGCCACAGCAGAGAGCTGGATCGGAGGAGAAGCAGCCCATATGGGATACCAGCCCTGCAGGCGGCACCTTTACCTGCTACGCCACAGCACCAGCTCCTATGCACAGCTCTTACCACAGTGCCTGAATGAGCCATTATTGGGTGGAGCCTCAGTACTACAAGGAACCAGAATGTTCCACCTGTGAGCTACACCCAATATGCAAGCCCTTGTTGGGCCCAGCATTGGAAGAGCCGTGGCCTTGCCTTCCGAGCGCAAGGGAGAGAGACACAGGGCGACTGTGACGTGAGACTGGCACTAGCTGGGGACAGCAGCTCACGGGAGCTATCAGGGCCCTGAGAGCCGGTGCCATTCTTTTCTGGGCCCGTGAGAGACGCCCTGCGGTGCAGAGGATTGAGCTCCGCCTTGAAGACTGGGCCTGGGAGGGGCAGGCACTAGAGGAGGCAGGGAAGGTGGGGTTGGGAGCAGGAACACAGGAGCTCCAACAAGCAGGGGCTCACACTGTGAGGGAGCTGAGCAGGGGGCAAGGCTGGAAGAGGGAGCAAGGCCCAGAGACCCCGTGTGCCGCCTGGCTGGGGACGCAGGGCCCCCACCCAGCCCAAGTCCCCCAAGCCACTCAATCTTTTCTAGTCCCTTGGTTACCCAGATTCTGGGCTCTTTTGAAAACTTAATGAGTTTGATTTAGAGAACACATGGGAACTTGTGGAGAGTTCCGATTCCTCGTCTTCCCTGCAGGGCCTGGGCCTGTGTGTGCACATGTGTGTGCATGCGTGTGCATCTCCACAGAGGAGCGGCAGCTAGAACTCTCCAGTGATTCACGCTCCAGCATCTCAGGGCACAGAGCTGCCCGCTCCCCTCACTCACCCTCCGCCTGCCTCTCTGAGATCAAAGGGGGCAGGACTGGGAAGCCTGGGCCACGCCGACCTTATCTAAGACGCAGCCCAGTTCCCTTTCTCTTCTCTCAGGAATGTGGCTCCTCCTCAGCCACCCAATCCCTGGGCCAGCCCAGCTCTGTGGGGGTGGCAGGTGGGGGCTTCCAGCCTCTGCAGCCTGACACGACTTGTGAATGCATCCATCTGTGAAACGCACCATGCCTAGACCTCTGCAGTGTGGGGTGAACTGAGTGGAAGTTTCCCACAGAATGGATGGGAAGTCACAGTGACTGAGAACACCCAGTCTTGTTGAAGCCCTGGCTCTAGGAGTCAAAGCCAGAACTGGAAACTCAAAGGCACCTGATGGACACTAATGCTGGACACACAACACAAACCACTGGCTTGCAACTGTAAAAGGCACCCAGATCTATGGCCCCTATAACTCAAGAGTGCAAGAGATGGCCGCCGGCTGGTGCAGTAGCATGGTGGGCTAAGCCTCTGCCTGTGGCACTGGAATCCCATATGGGGGCTGGTTCAAGTCCCGGCTGCTCCACTTCCAATCCAGCTCTCTGCTATGGCCTGGGAAAGCAGTAGAGGACGGCCAAAGTCCTTGGGCCCCTGCACCCACATGGGAGACCTGGAGGAAGCTCCTGGCTCCTGGTTTTGGATCGGAGCAGCTCCGGCCATTGCAGCCATCTGAAGAGTGAACCAGCGGATGGAAGACCTTTCTCTCTGTCTCTCCCTCTCTCTGTTTGTAACTCTGCCTCTCAAATAGATAAATAACCTTTGCGAGAGAGAGAGAGAGAGAGAGAGTCAGTCACAAGCTGCCTGTGCTCATGCTGGGTCTGGACCCAGGCTGTCTTCCCTCGTGGTTGTCGGAGGACTCTCAGTAGCAGGTGCGCTGGCTGGAGAATGGTCTTTGGATTGCACTTAGGATTGATGGATTGCTGGACTTTCCTTAGAAATCCAGCAGGTGCTGTGTTACCCAGAGGCAGGAGCTTCGACGAAGCACCCAGTTTCTAGTGCTGAGAAGCACAGGGGCTAAGTCCTCGTGGGAGATGCAGGTGGCCACTACAACCCCGTATGGTGTCCTGCAGCCGGCAGCACCGCCCCCACTCCCGTGGAGCTGTGGCACGCAGGAAGCCTCCACCGCCACACAGCCAAGCTCTTCCCAGTCACTCTGCGGCTGGAGAGTTTTAAGGGATTTGGAAAATGAATATAGTAAAACACTAAGAACAATTTCTATGGACGTAGAGAAAGCCTAAAAAAGTGGAGAAAAAGTATTTCCAATACACCTTGCCTATTTATATTGTATTTTAATACGCACGATGGCTCAAATTCTAGTCCAGTCGTGGGGTCCATGAACTCATCTGCCAGAGACAGCACTAGTGCTGTAGCACATCTCTCATGATGTGAGTCTACACGTGTTTGCACCAAGTGTGTGTGTGCACTGTGTGTGCTCCTGTCCTGTGTCTCACATGTGCCTGTGTGTGCACTGTGTGTGCTCCTGTCCTGTGTCTCACATGTGTCTGTGTGTACACTGTGTGTTCTCCTGTTCTGTGCATCACATGTCTGTGTGTGCACTGTGTGTTCTCCTGTCCTGTGTCTCACATGTGTGTGTGCACTATGTACTCCTGTCCTGTGCATCACATGTGTCTGTGTGTGCACTGTGTGTGCTCCTGTCCTGTGTTTCACATGTGCCTGTGTGTGCACTGTGTGTTCTCCTGTCCTAGCACATGTATCTGTGTGTGCTCCTGTTCTGTGCATCACATGTGCCTGTGTGTGCACTGTGTGTGCTCCTGTTCTGTGTATCACATGTCTGTGTGTGCACTGTGTGTTCTCCTGTCCTGTGCATCACATGTGTCTGTGTGTGCACTGTGTGTGCTCCTGTCCTGTTGTCTCACATGTGCCTGTGTGTGCACTGTGTGTTCTCCTGTCCTGTGTCTCACGTCTGTGTGTGCACTGTGTGTGCTCCTGTCCTGTGTCTCACATGTGCCTGTGTGTGCACTGTGTGTGCTCCTGTCCTGTGTCTCACATGTGTTTGTGTGTGCACTGTGTGTGCTCCTGTCCTGTGTCTCACATGTGTCTGTGTGTGCACTGCGTGTGTGTGCTCCTGGCCTCTGTACTGCATGTGTCTGTGTGTGCACTGTGTGTGCTCCTGTCCTGTCTCACATGTGCCTTTGTGTGCACTGTGTGTGTTCCTGTCCTGTCTCACATGTGCCTGTGTGTGCACTGTGTTCTCCTGTCCTGTGCATCACATGTGTCTGTGTGTGCACTGTGTGTGCTCCTGTCCTGTGTCTCACATGTGCCTGTGTGTGCACTGTGCGTGCACATGTCCTGTGTCTCACATGTGTCTGTGTGTGCACTGCATGTGTGTGCTCCTGGCCTCTGTACTGCATGTGCCTGTGTGTACTGCGTGTCTGTGTGCCATGTCTATGCGTGCACTGCCCGTCTGCGTGTGGGCAGGTGGGGGAGCCGGGAAGTGAGAACTGTCTGCCGGGGACCCGGCCCCATGACGGTAACCGAAGCGCAAGAACGTGCAGCCGGGGTGTCACTCCCCGTCTTCGTGGAGGAACGACACAGGACCCTGCGTTGTTCTTTTGTCTGCTCGGCCCTCCCCGGGTTGGCTGCTGGTCCTTCCCGGGTTGGCTACTGGTCCTTCCCGGGTTGGCTGCTGGTCCTTCCCGGGTTGGCTACCATCCCTTCCACCTCCGTGGAAGGGCGGTTCCCCCTGCCACATTCCCCACTTCCGCGGGGGAGCGGCACACCGCCGGCCGGCTCTCTCGGGGGCTGCACAGGTGTTCCCCTTAGATGTTCCTCTTAGATGTTCCTGGTGCATGCCGTCTCTCTCCTCCTTTATAGTCCTCTTCCACCAATCCCAACTCTGCTACCCACACGCCGAGTACGCTGCTCTCCTCCAATCAAGAGCAGGTCCCACAGTTTATTGGTTGAACTGGAGGCAGCTGAGTAGAAGCTGTTTCCCTTCTCAGCGCCATATTGTGGGAAAGCAGATGCATAGAATAAGTCTTAATTCCAGTAACTTAGTCTAGTCCGAGTTGCTCCCAGTTGCTCCCCACAGATCCCCCTTTCTTTTTATTTTTGGCGTTGATATGCGCCTGTCTTCGGTGCCCCGCGGCACACACTCTGCTCTGCTTGCTAGAGTTGCCCACAGGTGCTTACAAGTCCTATCAATCAGGCAAACCGAATCCGGGTCCTCTCTTCGCCATGTTGTGAGGAGGTTTTTAGGCGCTGATGCGTGCCTGTGTTCGGTGCCCTGCAGCGCATGCTCTGCTCTGCCTGCAGGTGCTTACAAGCCCTAGCAATCAGGCAAACCGAATCCAAGCCTTCTCATTGCCATATTGTGGGGAGACTTATTGGTGTTGATAACGTGCCTGTCTTCGGTGACCTGCGGCGCATAAGCTGCTAGCCGCCCGCAGGTGCTCATCGCCTCACTAATCAGGCAGACCGAATCCAAGCTCTCTCATTGCCATGTTGTGGGGAGGCCTTTCTATTTCTCTATTTCTCTATCTCCGGGCATTCCTATTTCTCCCATTTTACTTCTATCTTCCAGCATTCCTATTTCTCTCATTTTACTTCTAAACTTCTGTTTCTCTTATCCCTGCGGCTTCCCGGCGCCCGCCCCGAGGCTGCTTCTCGGCGGCTTCCCGGCTCTGAGCCGCTTCAGCCCCCGCCTCTCTCATCTGCGCGGCTTCCCGGCTTTGCGCGGCTTGGCTTCGCGCGCGCACTCCGCGGTCTCGCACTAGCCCAGCGTTCCCTATCTACTTGTGCCCCGCACTCTCTCTCTGCGCGCGGCAGCCTCCGCGAGTCACACAGCCCCAGCTCACGTTTCCGCCACTAGCATTCAATCTAAGTTCCCCGGGCTAACCTGGCGAATTCAACCCAGCTCACGTTTCCGCCCCACGATTTGGCTTCCCGTCCTTTGCTCCCCGGGCTAATCTGACGGATTCCAACCTGGCTTATGTTTCTGCTTCTGGTTTTAACTTTTCGCCCCTTATTCCCGGGCTAACTCGACGAATCCCAAAGTAGCTTTCGTCTCCGCCTCAGCCTGCACTCGCGGCTTCATCCTCCCTAACCTTTTTCTCTACCCGGTATGTTTCCCTAAGTTTTCTTCCAACAATATTCCTCCCTCATTTCTCCTGGCCTCTCCCCACAGTCCATATCCAAGTCTAAGTTTCTTATAGGTTTCACTTTCACTTTCAACCTGCAGTCCGTATCTAAGTCTAAGTTTCTTCTTGCTTTCACTCCAAATCCCAACTTCTTTCCCACAGTCCGTATCCGAGTCCAAGCCTCCTCCAGGTTTCACTTTCGCTTTCAATCTCCTAGCTTCCCCGCCATAGTCCGCATCCGAGTCTATGAAAGCTTTCACTTTCGTTTTCAATCCTAACTTCTTTCCCACAGTCCATATCCGAGTCTATGCCCAGGCTTTCAACAACTTCCTCCGGCACCTTCTCCGTCCGGCTTTCCCCAGGCTCTTTGCTAGTCTCTCTCTCCGGCATTCTCCACTTCTTCCCGTTTCTTCCCTCCTAGGTTTCCTATTCGAGTCACGGCACCATTATGTCGCTCCCCCTCTTCATGGAGGAACGACACTAAACCCTGCCTAGGCTTCCTATCCGAGTCACGGCACCATTATGTCGCTCCCCCTCTTCATGGAGGAGCAACACTGAACCCTGCCTAGGCTTCATATCCGAGTCACGGCACCATTATGTCGCTCCCTGTCTTCGTGGAGGAACAACACAGGACCCTGCGCTGTTCTTTTGTCTGCTCGGCCCTCCCCGGGTTGGCTGCTGGTCCTTCCCGGGTTGGCTACTGGTCCTTCCCGGGTTGGCTGCTGGTCCTTCCCGGGTTGGCTACCATCCCTTCCACCTCCGTGGAAGGGCGGTTCCCCCTGCCACATTCCCCACTTCCGCGGGGGAGTGGCACACCGCAGGCCGGCTCTCTCGGGGGCTGCACAGGTGTTCCCCTTAGATGTTCCTCTTAGATGTTCCTGGTGCATGCCGTCTCTCTCCTCCTTTATAGTCCTCCTCCGCCAATCCCAACTCTGCTACCCACACGCCGAGTACGCTGCTCTCCTCCAATCAGGAGCAGGTCCCACAGTTTATTGGTTGAACTGGAGGCAGCTGTGTAGAAGCTGTTTCCCTTCTCAGCGCCATATTGTGGGAAAGCAGATGCATAGAATAAGTCTTAATTCCAGTAACTTAGTCTAGTCCGAGTTGCTCCCAGTTGCTCCCCACACCGGGGCTCTGCTCCTCACGCACGTCCTCGGCTGGGTTCTCAGAACCACCCGGTGACACAAGCGCCTCTGTCACTCCCAGTCACGGGAGCAGCTGCAGCTCAGAGAAGCGAATCCACTTCTCAAGGCAGCCAGGCCAGAAGGGGCCAGGCTGGCTCTGTCCACAGCGCCGGCTCCGCAGCGCAGGCCCGAGTCCCTGCTGGACCGGCTCCCAGGCTCCTCCCCGGGAAACGTGCCGCCGGATGCCCTCGGAGCAGCCTCTTCCCTGGGAATTCCAGAGCCTCCGGGCTCAGCACGGGGACTGGGAGGGCTGCCGCGAGCCTCTTTCCTGCCAGGAAGTTCCCTCCCGCGGGGGAGCGGCCCGGCCCGGCCCTGCTCCAGGGGCCAGGAGCCTCACAGCTCGCCAGCTACTGTCGGGGTCTTTGAAGCGCGGCTCTCTGCTCCTCCAGGAGGCACATGCTAGTTGAGAACCCAGAACCGCCGCCCCCCCCCCCAGTCCTGCACTGTTCGCACCGCGAGGCCGTGTCCCCCAGCGCACGCGGCCCCACGGGAGTGGGCTCCGTGCAGTTCCGCGGCAAGCCCTCCACCACAACTCTTCCTTAAAGCACGACTTTACTTCTCAGCCGCTTGCTAGGCCGAACCACAGCCGGCGAGGAAAAGCTCCCCCGCCGCCTGGTCACTCCCACACTGCAGCAGCTGAGGCGCGGCCAGGCCACGGCCGAGAGCCAGGAGTCCGGTCGGGGTCTCCCACGGGGGCGCAGGGCCCAGGTGCCACCTTCCGCTGCCTCCCAGGACGGAGGAGCAGGGACCAGAAGCAGGGACCAAGCCTGGCACCCGGGCGCCCATCAACGGGGTTAACAAGCATGTGTGGGAAAGCGCGGCAACACCAGCTGTTCCCGAGCTGCCGCCGGTTTTCTGAGAAGCGCCTGTGTTCAAGGGTCCGTGCCGGGTGAGCGCGGGTGGGGCACGAGGCTGCCTCCCCGGCCGCGCGGTTCCCACGGCAGCGCCCCGCGCCCGCGCCCGCACCCGCACGCCGCGGCGGGGGCGGCGCGCGCAGGGCGCCCGCGCCTCAGTCAGGCCCAGGCCGCGGGAGCACCGCGCCGCGCCGCGCCCCGCCCGGCCCCGCCCGGCCGCGCCGCCCGCAGCTCTCCGGGAGCGCGCAGGGCCCGCACCTCAGGCCGCGCCCCGCCCGACCCCCAGCCCGCAGCTCTCCGGCGCCCTCCGCCGGCCGGGAGCGGGAGCGGGAGCGCGCAGGGCCCGCGCCTCAGTCAGGCCCCGCCCCGCCCCGCCCCGCCCGGCCCCCAGCCCGCAGCTCTCCGGCGCCCTCCGCCGGCCGGGAGCGGGAGCGGGAGCGCCAGGGCCCGCGCCTCAGTAATCCCAGGCCGCGGGAGCACCGCGCCCGGCCCCGCCCCGCAGCCCGCACTCTCCGGCGCCCTCCGCCGGCCGGGAGCGGGAGCGCGCAGGGCCGGCGCCTCAGTCAGGCCCGCGCCTCAGTCAGGCCCCGCCCCGCCCCGCCCCGCCCCGCCCCCAGCCCGCAGCTCTCCGGCGCCCTCCGCCGGCCGGGAGCGGGAGCGCGCGCCGCGGAGGCGCAGAGCAGCAAATGGCGGCTCCAGAGCCCGCCCGCGGCGCGGTGTTCCGCGGCCCGTCTAGGCCGCCAGCAAACGGGCCCCGTGAAGACCGAACCGCGCGGCCGCGCCCTCGCTGCCCCACGCCGGGGCCGCCTTCGCGGAGAGGGCGCCTCCCGCCAGGCCCGCCGTTACCTCCCGACTCCGCGTGCGCGCCGACGAGGGCGGGCCCTAGACGACGGCCACGGCGGCCGCTGGGGAACCGCCCGGCTCCGCGCGTGCCGCCCCTCACAGCCGCTCGCGACGCCCGCGTCCCGCGTGGTCGCGTCTGCCGAGGCCCGGCCGCTTCCGGCCAACGCAAGATGGCGGCGCTGGGGGACCCGGATGGAGCGGGGGTCCCGGATGGAGCTCGGGGTTCCCGGATGGAGCGGGGGTCCTGGATGGAGCTCGGTGGACCCGGATGGAGCTCGGGGCACCGGATTCTGTCCCGGTTGCCCCTCTTCCAGGCCAGCTCTCTGCTGTGGCCAGGGAGTGCAGTGGAGGATGGCCCAGGTGCTTGGGCCCTGCACCCCATGGGAGACCAGAAGTGCCTGGCTCCTGGCTTCGGATCAGCACAGCACCGGCCGTAGCGGCCATTTGGGGGGTGAACCAACAGAAGGAGGACCTTTCTTTCTCTTTCTCTGTCTCTCTCTCTCTCTCACTGTCTGTGACTCCACCTGTCAAATAATAAAAATTTAAAAAAAAAAAAAGCTGTGTTTTCAAGGCTCGTGTCACGGTCACAAAAGAGCGTCAGTGTTCAAGGTCCGGCGCTCCACGTCTCGGCAGAGACGGATCTCGGATCGGTCACTTCCAGGCAGGAAGTCGTGGGAAGGCTGTCACTCGGGGCAGCGGGCTCAGAGCGCCCAGGCGGAGGCAGGCGAGGAGTGGAGAGGCCCCTGCTGAGGCCTGGTCCGTCGGAAGCTTGCTCTGGCAGCAGGCTGGAAAGGGGTCCAGGCGAGGCGCCATCTCGGCTGGAGTTCTGATCCCGCAGTCGCCTCTGTCGCTTGCAAGGGGGCTAGCTCCAAGTGCCGGGAGATCCAGAGGTTCACACACACTGGGCCCTTCGTCCGTGGTCAGCCCGTGCCGCTACCTGCTCCGTGCAGAGTAGCGGGCTGCCTCTTCGGCTCCAGATGTGTGGGGATCCAGAGGTTCACACACACGTGATCCCTGAGGCTCTCTTTTATCCTAATTCTTTCCTGCAGCGCACCTGCTGTTCACATGCCGTCCACGCATCAGCTCGGAGCTCCCCGAGGTGTCACCAGTCCGTTGTCTGGGCTCGGGCGTCTCCCGCTCACATCCATCCTCGTGCGAGTTGGTGAGGTAACTCACTATCGCCCATCGCACACGCTCATCAGGCTGTCCAGAGATGTCTGTCCAGTCTGATGAGGGCACTTTTCTAGCAAGCGCTGAGCTTGACATGAGTGACGTCATCAGCGCCTGGCTTAGCAGGAGTGACTCCATTTTCTGTTCCTTCCACTTGTGGATGGTGGCAGTTTTGATTCCAGATGTTCACCTCCTGCTGCTGGGCAGGGAAGCGCTGATCCGTGACTCTTTTGGGACTTCCTGCGGGATTCCCCACAGAAGGGCTCGCCCTGCCGTCCACATAAAGACGAGTCACTCTTTCAAACTAAGTGGCGTCCCAGTCCCCCACCCCCTGCTCTGCGCAAGGGGCGTGGAGAAGGCGGAGATGGCGCGCAGTTGCCGCGAGTGGGCGGCGATGCCTGCCTCATGGCTGCCACAGAGCCCGGTGATGGCGTCGCACCAGGGAGCTGTGCGGAGACTTGGGGCGCCACTGCCTCCGTCACGCGGGACGGCATCCAGGCTACGTTACCTCACGCGGCCCAGGTGCTGGGTGTGCGGGGCAGACTCGTGTGCGGGAGCCTCTCGACCCCGCGTGTCTGCAGGCGTCTGCAGTGCCCACAGCTGTCATAAATCACGCGGGCGGACAGCAGCCACGGTGTTTCCGTAGACCCATTTTCCTCGCAGCCTTACTTTAAAGAGCCGGGCTCACCGCCTGTGTCCCGCAGGCACACCAGCACTGGGCCTGCAGGCCGCGATGGGCCCCTTCAGTTCCTGTTCAGCCCGGGAGGGCCAGCGTAGCCCTCACCACTGCTCACGGCCCGGCTCCCTGCTCGGGACGAGGCCGAGGATCCGGGAGTCCGAGTCTGGGCCACGCCTGTCCTGTGGGCCGAGGGCCAGCTGCTGTGGGTGCCCTGCGCTTTCCTCCTGGGAACCGGGTTCTGGGAGAGCCGCAGTCCCCGCGGCATGCCAGCGCGGTGAGCCAGGGAGCAGGCAAGCTGTGAGCAGAAATGGCGTTGGTAGAGATGAGTGAGTTCTGATTTGTAAATAAGCTTTCCTAGCTGGGGTCATTTGTACACTGGAGACAGCCTGTGAACTCCCCCAAAGAAATCAGCTCAGGCGGCAACAGTACACACCCTCACACGGACAGCCGGCGACAGCCGGAGCGGGCAGCACGCACCCTCACACGGACAGCCGGAGCGGGCAGCACAAACCCTCACACGGACAGCCGACGACAGCCGGAGCGGGCAGCACACACCCTCACATGGACAGCCGGCGACAGACGGCAGCACACACCCTCACACGGACAGCCGGCGACAGCCGGAGTGGGCAGCACACACCCTCACACGGACAGCCGACGACAGCCGGCAGCACACACCCTCACATGGACAGCCGGCGACAGATGGCAGCACACACCCTCACACGGACAGCCGGCGACAGCCGGAGCGGGCAGGCAGGCAGAACCACGGGGAGGCACAGCCTCACGTTTGCGCCCAAACATTTGGAGAAAATCTTTACCCCTGTGTGTGTACATTTCTTCACATCTTTAATAGGTGTCAGGTACTGGGGATAAGGACCAGAACTCCGCGTCCACACGCGGGCTGGGTCCCTACACGGGCAGGGTCCCCACACGGGCAGGGTCCCCAGACGGGCGGGGTCTCCACGCGGGCAGGGTCCCCACATGGGCAGGGTCCCCACACGGGCAGGGTCCCCATGAGGCAAGGTCTCCACGCGGGCAGGGTCCCCACACGGGCAGGGTCCCCATGAGGCAGGGTCTCCACGCGGGCAGGGTTCCCACACGGGCAGGGTCTCCACACGGGCAGGGTCCCCATGAGGCAGGGTCTCCACGCGGGCAGGGTCTCCACACGGGCAGGGTCTCCACGCGGGCAGGGTCTCCACACGGGCAGGGTCTCCTCGCAGGCAGGGTCCCCACATGGGCAGGGTTCCCACACGGGCAGGGTTCCCACACGGGCAGGGTCTCCACGTGGGCAGGGTCCCCACACGGGCAGGGTCCCCACACGGGTAGGGTCCCCACAAGGGCAGCGTCTCCACGCGGGCAGGGTCTCCACACAGGCAGGGTCTCCATGCAGGCAGGGTCCCCATGTGGGCAGGGTCCCCACGTGGGCAGGGTCCCCACGCGGGCAGGGTCCCCATGCAGGCAGGGTCTCCAGGCGGGCAGGGTCCCCACGTGGGCAGCGTCTCCACGTGGGCAGGGTCCCCACGTGGGCAGGGTCCCCATGCGGGCAGGGTCCCCATGCAGGCAGGGTTTCCACGCGGGCAGGGTCCCCATGTGGGCAGCGTCTCCACGCGGGCAGGGTCCGCACGCGGGCAGGGTCTCCAGGCTGATGCAGCACTGGGCAGACAGCCCTCCGAGGACACGGGAGGGGAAGCCTGGCCGGCGCAGGGCAGTGCGCTGGACTTGCCCTAAGAGAGCTTTGCCAGGAAGGACCTCACTGCTGATGAGGTGGGCAGGAGGCGGGGCACAGTGACCACTGGACTCGCAGAGTCAGCTCTGCCCCAGCCGGGCATCAGCGCAAGGTCCGTGGGAGAGACCAGACAGGACATGGACAGTGCGGTGCGGGCATGGAGCAGAGGCCGTCCTGCGGCTCTCGAACAGGTGGGGGCCCAGGGCCCACGCAGCCCCACCGCAGCTGCCCCTCCCACCGGGCCCCTGTGCACCCCGAGCTCGCGCCTCCTGCCGCTCGTCCCAAGAAAGGGCTGCGAGGACAGAGGGGCGGAGCGCAGGGCTGGCTTTGCTGAGCAGCCAAGGCCACGCTGGCCAGGCCATTGACGGAGCGTGGGAGTTGCTGAGAAGGCAGCAGCTGCTGGGGGGCTGTGACGGCCACCGACTGAGACGGCGTGATTATCCCATCCCCACGGCACCGCTGAGTGCCATGCTGCAGGCAGGGACGCCGAGGCCGGCAGGAGGGCGAGCGAGTGGTTTCGTGGTTCCGTGACCGCCAAGCCACTGCACCCGGCAGGCTGGCCAGAGTCCACTGCACAGAGGAGTGGCCCGAGAGAAAGCTCAGGGGGAAAGAGCTCAAAGGCACAAGGCCAATGCCCACACCTTGCATTGGATCCCACGTCGCTCTGGGAGGGGACGGACACGGTGCCCAATTTCTGTCACTACCCAGGGCTACGTGGCAGACTTCAGCCAGCGGACTCAGGCGCTGGGACTCCCTGGCACCCCACATACAGCTTGTCCCACCCCCGGTTTGGCCCTGCCGTGGACACTGGGAGTGCCACCCGGTCCCGACCAACATCCACCCTCCCGGCTGCTGGGGCCGTTGGCTGCAAGGATTTGCAGTGGAGTCCAGATTCGTCCCAGGCAGAGGGAGCCGCAGGACGGCTGCCAGGCGTCCTCCCCCAGGGACCGGCGGTGTAGCCACGCAGAAGCCCGCCTCGCCTCGAGGGCAGCCCAGCTCAGAGCTGCTGCCGGGAACAGCCGGCACCTTCAGCGTGTTGTCCCTTCTGCCCCTCGCTGTCCTGCAGGCCGTGTCCCCAGTGCACCCCCCGGTGGGCAGACACAAATGCTCTGTGGGTGCAACTGTTAAAACGCCCAGAAGTCGAAGGAAGGCGAGCTGACCACTCACCATCCTGGGCCAACGTGTGAACACCAGCGCTCTCCTGGGCTGCAGGTTACAGGACTCCCAGAGCCCACTGGCGGCTCCTTGCCAGGGTCACGGAGTTCCGGGTGGGGAGCTGACTCAGCCTAAGCAGCAGTGCAGGATGTGACCGAGACAGGTGCGGTCCTGAGGTGGGGGCGGGGCGTCCTGATGCCCGTGATCCTCCTGAGCCCCGAGCTTCCCCGCCGGAGAGGCTGAGCCCCGTGCGTGGAGTGACATCCTGAGGATCCGCACCCAGAAAGCACCGGGACTCAGCGTAACCGGGCCAGCAGCTGCCTGCCGGTTCAGAAGGAGCCAGGCACTGCGGCCGGCGGGAGCTGGGGCTCACGTGGCAGCAGACGCTGAGGGCCCTGCAGCAGGGGCTGGGCTGAGAGTGGACGAGGGAGGGGTTTATCAGCACGGCTCAGACCCCCACGCAGCACAGGCCACGGCCTTGGAGCTCCAGCGTGTGCACACCTCCCCAAGCCGAGCCTCTGCAGACACGCCATCATGCAGACCGCACGCGGCGCCCCCAGGAGGGCCACTGGTCACGCTGTCTGGCTGCTGAGCGCAGCCCAGGCCCCGCTGAGTCCTGGCTGAGGTGCCGGCAGCCTACTGCTCCTAGCCTTCGGCTTTCACCACCAGGACGCAGGCTCTCCGTGAACAGGAAGCAGGTTCATCTCGGCTCTCGCGGTACGACGCAGGTAGTGGCCCCTCTGTTCAGCCTCTGGTGAGCACCGAGGATGGCAGGGCAGAGCCCATATGGAGGAAGGGTCCATGGGAGCCAGGGGCAGAGATGGGGGTAGGGAGCAGGGACACAGGATGGGGAGGGGGACAGAGAGGCAGAGGCCACGCTTACCACTGGATCTCCGCGATCTCCTGTGGAGCCGCAGAACCCGATCAGCCCCACCCCCGAAACCACCTAGTCCCACCCAATGTCCTCCCTGAGGCCCCACCTCCAGGCCCTGCAGTGGACAAGCTCCCACTTCCGGTCCACTGCCCTTACTGTAAGGCTTTGGGGACCAAGCCGTTGACACAGGGGTTTGGGGGGACCACTGTCAGGACCTCACAGAAGCAGCTCACACCGGCCTCTCGGGAAAGCACTCTGGCAGAGTGATAGCCCTAAAATTGTAGCACACTTAGACTGAATAATCCCGCTGTCCCCTAGGGGAATCTGCAGTAAAGGCGAGAGCACACGCGCACAAATCCAAAATGGCACGCTGCTTCACCGACGCCTGCACCCGAGCACCCGGGAACGCAGGGCGACACGCTGCGTCCACGTGGGAAGTTGCACGTTTCGTGAATGATTTGCAACTACAAATGCTTGTGATAGGTGAAGACAAAGCAAATGCACAACTTACACACACCGTGTCGTCGCGGGACAGAGCACGCTGGGGAACAGGTGTTCAGCGCTGGCTCCCAGCGCCGGGTCTCGTGGCAGCTCAGCTCCTGACGCAGCCTCTGGGGGCTGTGGGGACGGCTCAGGTAGCTGGGCCCCTGGCACCCTGTGGGAGCCCTGGACGGACTCCTGGGTTAAGCTGCCACCTGAGACCCGGCATCCCATGTGAGAGCTGGTTCCAGTCCCCGCTCCGCGTCTGCTCCACGTCTCTTCCAGCTCCCTGCTAATGCACCTGGGAAGGCAGCGGTAGAGGGGCCGAGTCCTTGGGCCCCTGCACCCACGTGGGAGACCCAGATGGAGCTCCTGGCTCCTGGCTTTAGCTTGGCCCAACTCCAGCCATTGGTGGATTTGGGAGTGAACCAGTGGATAGAAGATCTCTCTCTCTCTCTCTTTCTCTCTCTCCTTCAAATAAATTAAAAAAAAGAAAATCACTTCTGGAGAGGGAGGTCCCTTTCCTGCACAAGGCATTTTTTAAAAAGATTTATTATTTTTTATCAGAAAGGCAGAGTTACAGAGAGGCAGAGGCAGAGAGAGAGGTCTTCCATCTGCTGGTTCACTCCCCAAATGGCCGCAACCGCCAGAGCTGGACCGATCCGAAGCCAGAAGCCCCTGGGCCTGGCCTGGCACACCGCAAAGTAAGGGTCCCTGGGGCACAGGGGCGCCCCGACCCCGGCTTGCTCCCGTCCCGCCGCCCCCTGCCGCGCGCCCCGCGCCCCGCGCCCCGCGCCCAGGCCCTCGCGCCCCGCGCGCGCGGTTCCCAGCCGGGTCCAACGGCCGCCGCGGGCCTGGTGCGGAGGCGATGGCGTCGGGGCTCAGGGCTGCGGGGCCCGAAGACCCGCTGCGGGCCGTGAGCCAGGGCGAGGCGGCGGCGGGCGCGGCCCCGGTGCGCGCGGTGGCGGCCGCCCCGCGGCCGGTCAGGGGCAGAGCCGGCAGGGAGGCGGCGCGGCGGCGGCTGCAGCCCCCGGGCGCCCCCGCGGCCGAGCGCCCGGGGAAGGCGGCCGAGGCCGAGCCGGAGGCGGCGGCGGCCGTGCGGCCGGCGGCCGCGGGGCCCGAGGAGGAGGCGCGGCCGCTGCCCGCCGTGTGCGCGTCGCCGCTGCGGGGCATGTGGCGGGCGGAGAAGGTGGCGCTGTACTGCGACGCGGTGCTGCTGGGCTGCCAGGTGCGGACGCGCGGCCGGGGCCGGGCCGCCTGCGGGGGCGCCGCGGCGGGGGCCCGCGCTCGTCGGTGTGGGCGCTCCTGCGGGGGCTCCGTGGCCGTGGCAGCAAGCAGGGGAGCGGGCCGCTTGTGCCGGACACGCGTGTGCGTGACCACCCTTCCTCCTGAGCGCTCCAGAGGGGTGGGCGTTGCGCACAGTCGTCAAGACGCCCCCCCCCCGGGGGGCAGAGTGCCCGGCTTCCCCCGCTGCCCTCCCCGCTCACGCACACCCGGGGAGACCGCGGGCCGGGGGGCCCAGGGAGACCCCCGGAGCTCCTGGCTCCTTCCTGGCCCAGACCCGCTGTTGGGAGCATTTGGGGGGCGGCCCAGTGGACTCTCTCTCTCTCTTTCTCTCTCTCTCTGCCTTGCAAATACATTTTTTTAGAATAAGTATTTAAGGTAATTTTTAAAATAAAGATTATTTGAGAGGCAGAGCAAGAGCGAGAGCGAACTTCACCTGCTGGTTCACTCCCAAATGCCCCCCACAGCAGGGGCTGGGCCAGGCTGAAGCCGGGAGCCTGGGCAAGCACTCAAGCCCGGGTCTGCTGCCTGCCAGGGTGCGGTCACCGGTAGGCTGGAGCAGGGGCAGGGGCAGGGGCAGGGGAGGGAGAGGGGGAGGGGCAGAGGAGGAGCAGGGCAGGGGCAGGGGGATGGGGCAGGGCAGGGGAAGGGGAGGGGCAAGGGGAGGAGCAGGGCAGGGGAGGGGCAGGGCAGGCCCAGGCCCAGGCCCAGGCGCCACCCCTCCCAGGCACTCCCGTGGGACGCAGGCTCCCAGGAGGCAGCTTACCCGCTGTGCCAGAGCCCGCCCCAGAGTGTGACCTTAAGGTTTTATACAGCAGAATGTGTTAGGTCGGTCATTACACAAGGTTAGGAAAGAGTTAATTGGCATGTGTTTAAATAATTAGCGTTTTAATAGGTGGTTATGCTCCTTCTGCTCGGGGTACAGTGACGAGCACGCGGGGACTTTGTCAGCACACGCGTGCTTTGTCGGCGTATGGTGTCCCGTGTCCACACGCGTGTTTCCTTCCGTAAGGCGGAAGATGTGGACGAGGCTATGAGCAAGTACCTGTCGGGAAAGCTGGCGCAGAAGGAGAAGTGGCTGGGCGTCTGGAAGACCAACCCGGAGCTGTTCTTTGTGCAGTTTGAGGAGGCGTCGCTCCCGTTCGTGGGCATCCTGGTCGAGGTACGGCCGTCGCACTTGGTCTCGGCGCGGGCGCGGGCCCTGGCTGCGTGGTCGGAGCTGGCAGCCGCGGGCAGGGGACACGGCCCAGGTCGCCGGGTGACAGGCGGCTCTGGCTAAAACCGCGCGGTTCTTCCCCTTCGAGGCCCCGCCTCGGCGCCTGCTTTGTGGGCTCTGTGGCTCGCGCTCGTGGCCTGCGGGACGCCGTGGTGTGTACGAGGCGCTGACACGGAGGCACCCGCCCCGGCGGGTCACCGCGGCAGTTCTGGCCTCAGGGAAAACTTTGAAACCTGCTGCATCAGGCACGGGGGAGAAAGTGGGGAACACGTGTTCCGTGGGACACACGAGGGCGCGCTTTCAGGCACGGGTGGGTGCTGACTGCCAGCCGCGGGCTCAGCCTGGAGTGTCCGTAGCTCTTCCTCCACCGGCCGGGGTGAGAGGCCGTGGGCTCTGCGTGCGTCAGGGGCTCTGAGCTGCCCACAGGCTGAGCGCGGGCCTCTTTGCGGGCGCGTTTCTGTGGCCGCCTGGCGACCCCGGCCGAGCGGCCGAGCCCCGGGCCCCAGGCCCCGAGCAGCTTTTCCGCCCTGAAGCTCCGTGGCGACCCCTGGCCGCGCCGGACTTCTCTGAAAACAGAGAACACAGACGCCCAGGCTGTGCCGGCGCGGAAGGAAGGCGAGAGGAAGGCGAGTGAGGAGACGCCGTGTGGCAGCGAGGTCCAGGACTTTTCTGTGGTCCCTGTACAAAGCAGCCTGGCAAACTGCATCAAGAACTTTCACACAGTTCACCCTGGGGGCCGGCGCTGTGGCGTGGCCGGTCAAGCTGCCACCTGCAGAGCTGGCATCCCATGTGGGGGCCGGTTCTAGTCCCAGCTGCTCCACTTCCAATCCAGCTCTCTGCTGTGGCCTGGGAGAGCGGTGGAGGATGGCCCAGGTCCTTGGGCCCCTGCACCCGCGTGGGAGACCAGTGCTGAAGCCAGTTGAAGAGTGAGCCAGTGGATGGAAAATCTTTAACGCTGCCTTTCAAATAAATAAATCCCTAAAAAAGAAATCTGACTCTCGAGTTTGAGTGGTGTTTATGTTCGTTGACGAGGCGCAGGGAGTCTGACTTGGGGTGGGAGGCCTGTGCGGTTACGTCCCAGTTCTGGGTGGGAGGAAGCGTGGAGCGGGGCTGCCCTGCGCCAGCGCTGCCTCCTGTCGCTCACCTGGACGGATCACGAGGCCTTGACGTCCCCCCGGGAACTGCCCGCCTGGAACTCTGCCTCCCCGTCTCCAGGGTGCGCGAAATACCTCAGCTCCTCACTCACGCTGCGGTGTGTGTTCTGGGTTTACCAGAGCTGAACAGGCACGGAGGCAGAACTTGGCTGTGAACTTCACAGCCGCCGGCACTCCTGGCTGCCCACTTCTCCAGCAGCGGCAGTGTCCGCCCGCCGGGGCACTGGCTCCTGCGTGCAGGCAGCGTGCTCCTGGTCCCCTGCGGGCCGGGCCCTGGAGTGGGGGCCCCGCCCTTCCTCCCACGCCCTCCCCCCCCCCCCGCCCTGCTCACTCCCGAGTCTTCCACCAGGCTCCTGGCTTCCGATCGCCCAGCTCCAGCCATGGCTGCCATTTGGGGAGTGAACCAGTGGATGGAGGACCTCTCTCGACCTCTCTCTCTCTCTCAGCCTCTCTGTAACTCTGCCTTTTAAAGAAATAAATAAATCTTTAAAAAAGAGAGAGAGAGGGAGAGAGCTGGGAAGGAGCTGGCGACGGCAGAGCAGCCGCAGCGAGCACGCGGGCTTCGCTCCAAGCAGGAGCAGGCAGCGGGCCGAACGGCCGGGGAGAACGGGGTGGCTGGGAAGGGACGCCCGCTTCCCAGAGCCTCAGGGGACTTCGCAGAGTTGGAAGGCGACTGGCGCGTCAGCATCGTCCCTGACTGTTGGCCACGCTGACTATTGGAGAAATGATCAAAGGTCGCAGCCAGCTGCGGGCCCGGCCTCGCTGACGCGTGTCTCTGTCGCAGGTCACCTGCCGGCCGCGCCAGAGCTCCTCGCCCTGCTTCAAGGTGGCCGTCTCGGTGGCCGAGCCCTTCTCCTCCAACATCGCCAACATCCCGAGGGAGGCGGTGGACGAGGTGCTGGCGGAGCTGGCGCAGAGCGTGCCGCTGCTGGAGGTGTACCCCGTGGAGGGGCAGGACGCCGCCGTGGGCGACATCGCCCTGGCCTTGGAGGTCGTGAGGTAGGGGCGCCCCGCCTCGCGCCCGAGCCCCGGCTCTGCCGGCTCGGCTCCCTCATGCGCAGGTTAGGTGAACACATCGGCAAAGCAGCATATGTAAGGTTAACTAAGAGCTTCCCATTTCTGACTGCATTTCACAGAACTTGGATTTAAGTGACGTGGACTCTTCTCCCACGTGAGCCTCTCTGCTGAGCTGGATCTCACTGTTCACGTTTAGAGGCCTCGTGGGTCCGCGTGGCAGGCCCTCCCCGTGGCCGGGTCCGCGTGGCAGGCCCTCCCCGTGGCCGGGTCCACGTGGCAGGCCCTCCCCGTGGCCGGGTCCGCGTGGCAGGCACTCTGTGGCCGCATCTGCGTGGCAGGCTCTCCCCGTGGCCGGGTCTGCAGCGCAGCGGGGCAGCTGTCGATGGCTGTCCTCCATGTGCTTCCTCGCAGGTTCTTCTACGACTTTCTCTGGAGAGACTGGGACGAGGAGGAGGGCTGCGAGAACTACACGGCCCTGATTGAGGAGCGGATCAACCTGTAAGTGGGGGCGGGCGGGCGGCGCGCGCCGGGGAGGGGCCGACGTGCGGGTGCCTTGCAGGTGTTGCGACATGGAGGACGGCACGATCCCCGGGCCCATCGCGCAGCGGTTCCGGAAGACCCTGGAGAAGTACAAGAGCAAGCGCGCGGAGCTCATCGAGTACCAGGGCAGCATCAAGGACGACCCGTCGGCCGCGGAGGCCGTCGAGTGCTGGAAGAAGTACTACGAGATCGTGATGCTCTGCGGGCTGCTGAAGACGTGGGAGGACCTGCGGCTGCGGTGGGTGCGGGCGTGCGCGGCTGCGGGGGTGCGCGGCTGCGGGGGTGCGCGGTGCTGCGGGGGGTGCGGGGCGCTGCGGGGGGTGCGCGGCTGCAGGGGGCTGCGGGGCGCTGCGGGGGCTGCGGGGGTGCGGGGCGCTGCGGGGGTGCGCGGCTGCGGGGGTGCGGGGCGCTGCGGGGGTGCGCGGCTGCGGGGGTGCGCGGTGCTGCGGGGGGTGCGGGGCGCTGCGGGGGTGCGCGGTGCTGCGGGGGGGTGCGGGGCGCTGCGGGGGCTGCGGGGGTGCGCAGCTGCGGAGGGTGCGCTAAGGCTGCAGTTGGGTGCACGGCTTCGGTGGGTGCGGGGCGCTGCGGGGGGGGTGCGGGGCACTGCAGGGGGTGCGCGGCTGCGGAGGGTGCACTAAGGCTGCGGTTGGGTGCGCGGCTTCGGTGCATGGTGGGTGTGGGGCGCTGCGGGGGGTGCGCGGAGGCTGTGGTTGGGTGCGGGGGGGTGCGCGTCTGCCGTTGGTGCGGGGCGCTGTGGGGGGTGCGCGGCTGCGGTGGGTGCCCGGTGGCTGCAGCGGGTGCGGGGCGGGTGCACCGGGTGCGGCGGGTGCGCACTGGGCCCAGGTCGGCTGTACACTTGGACATCCCACGAGCTTCGTATCTCTGCTAACTGAACACGCTGAAATCAGTGTGGGGCGGTCTTTCTTGACCAAAGATGCGCTCCTGAACCCAGCCCTTTTCTGATCTTTGATTCTGGGCCGGGGCACAAGTGGGCAGGAGCTCCCCCACCCCGCCGTGTCCCCGGGGAAGTGGCTGGGCTCAGCCCCGCAGCGCCTCTTACCAACACAGCACCGGACGTCCTTCTGATGAGAAACGACAGATGCAGGTTTAACCAGGACGCTGCCGGGGGCGCGCGGGGAGCGCCTCCCAAGCCGCCCAGGAGCTGTGGGCCCAGAGCTTTCCGTGTGCCCCTCTCTGACCACGAAGCTGCCCATCTGCTGCCCACGGTACGCACTGGGGCCGCTGGGAGACACACAGGAGGCTCAGTCACCCCCAGGAAGGCGTCCGTGAGCCCAGAGGAGCGCGAGCTGCCATGTCATCCCCACGTCCTCGTGGCGTGAAGCAACACAGATGCCTCTCGTCCCGAAACTCGCCATGGGCCGTCCGGTCCCGGGAATGGTGGAGTGGCTGACCGCGCACACCTCTGCCCGAAAACCGGTCTAAAGGCAGACGGGACACAGCAGGGCCTGCAGCTCTGCAAGGCGCTCCGCGCCGGGGCAGCACCGGGCAGTTCCTCCTTGGGGGAGGATGTGGGGACCTGTGGCGACCCCGGTTCTCCCGGCTGCGGCAGAGAAGGTGGGGGGCAGGGAGTTAGGCTGCAGAGAGCCGGGAGCCGCGAGGGGCTTGGCTGCCAGGTGCAAAGTGCAACCGCAGTCCTCAGACATCACATGGCCAGGGCTGCCAGGGCGGTCGCAGTCCTCAAAATCCCCCTTCAGCCCCATGTTAATAAACGTGCGAAGAAGCCGGAGACTTAGGGCCGGTGCCGTGGCTCTCTTGGTTAATCCTCTGCCTGCAGCACCGGCATCCCATATGGGCACCGGGTTCTAGTCTCGGTTGCTCCTCTTCCAGTCCAGCTCTCTGCTGTGGCCCGGGAAGGCAGTGGAGGATGGCCCAAGTGCTTGGGCCCTGCACCTGCATGGGAGACCAGGAGGAGGCACCTGAACCAACGGAACCAACGGAAGGAAGACCTTTCTCTGTCTCTGTCTCTCACTGTTTAACTCTGTCTGTCAAATAAAAAAAATAATAAAATAAATTAAAAAAAGAAAAGAAAAGAAGCAGGAGACTTAGACCCGCGCTCAGGACAGGAGCTGAGAGGGGCGGATGTTGGATTTGTTGAAGGTTTCAGAGCATTTACGTCAATCTGTTTAAGGAATGGAAGGAAAGCATGATTGTGGAAATCAGGAAAATACAGTCAGCAAACACAGGGAATTCGAAGAGAAGCGAAGACTGACAAAGGGGCTGGTGTTACAGCGGAGCTGATCCAGCTGCCCCCTGTGGCGTCGCATCCCATGAGGGCGCCGGTTCAAATCCCGCTGCCCCTCTTCCGATCCAGTTCCCTGCGGTGGCCTGGGAAAGCAGCAGAAGATGGCCCAAGCGTGGGGGGCCCTGCACCTGCGTGGGAGGCCCGGAAGAAGCTCCTAGCTCCTGGCTTTGGCCTGGCCCAGCCCCGTCTGTTGCGGCCATTTAGGGAGTGAATCAGCAGATGGAAGACCTCTCTCTCTCTAACTCTCCTTTCAAATAAAGCTGTTTTAAAAAGTACAAAACTATGAGAAAGAATCAAAGATTTTAGGATTCAGCTCTGAAATGCAAAGCGCTCACGAGGCAGCACTGAGGTCCTGGGCAGCCTGGCCGACTGCTGGCCAGACTGTTAAGAAACTCGACCCCGTTCACTGTGCCGCCTCACGGCTGTGAGAGCAACCATCCAGGAAGCTAGACGCAGTGGCGACGCGGGTCAGGAGGGGCCTGCCAGCGCAGGTGGGCCGTGGGAACCAGGGCTACTTGTGAGGGAGGAAAGCCAGAGTGACAACCTCACAGGAGGTAAAGGACAGCGGGAGGGGCTGAGCCCAGCTGCGGAGACTTCTCGGAGGGAACGAGGGACGGGAGAGAGGCAGAGACAGCAGCCCTGTCGTGCGCTTTCTACCAAGATCCTGGAGAGGGCGCGTGATGGAGCTCGCCAGGGCCGAGTTTTCCGACGTCAGATACGACAGCAGCGCACAGATGCAGCAGGCCCGGGGGCCCTCACACGCTCCTGCCTGACTTCAGGCCTCCCCGCTTGCAGAGCTGTGAGAAAAGAATTCCTGGGGCCGGCGCTGTGGCGAGGCGGGCAAAGCCTCCTGCAGTGCTGACACCCCATGTGGGCGCCGGTTCTAGTCCCGGCTGCTCCTCTTCTGACCCAGCTCCCTGCTGTGGCCTGGGAAGGCAGAAGATGGCCCAAGTCCTTGGGCCCCTGCACCCATGTGGGAGACCTGGAAGAAGCTCCTGGCTTCGGATTGGCGCAGCTTTGCCGTTATGGCCATGTGGGGACTGAACAAGCAGATAGAAGACCTCTCTCTCTCTCTCTCTCTCTCTCTCTCTAACTCTGCCTTTTAAATAAATAAGTGAATATGCGAGGTTTGGAACTGCAGTCCAGTATTATACCTGGAAACATCAGCATCTGTTTTTCAGCAACTGATAGACCAGGCAGACATGAACTAGGGAAGGTGGTGGTTGATCTGAGTGGCCTTGTCTGTCAGGGTGACACCTCTGAGTCACTGGGCGGCCTTGTCCGTCAGGGTGACACCTGTAGAGTCAGTCACTGGGTGGCCTTGTCAGTCAGGGTGACACCCGTAGAGTCAGTTACTGGGCGGCCTTGTCAGTCAAGGTGACACCTGTAGAGTGAGTCATGGGTGGCCTTGTCCGTCAGGGTGACACCCGTAGAGTGAGTCACTGGGCGGCCTTGTCCGTCAGGGTGACATCTCTGAGTCACTGGGTGGCCTTGTCCGTCAGGGTGACACCTGTAGAGTCAGTCACTGGGCGGCCTTGTCCGTCAGGGTGACACCCATAGAGTGAGTCATGGACTGCCTTGTCAGTCAGGGTGACATCTCTGAGTCACTGGGCGGCCTTGTCAGTCAAGGTGACACCTGTAGAGTGAGTCATGGGCAGCCTTGTCCGTCAGGGTGACACCCGTAGAGTGAGTCACTGGGCGGCCTTGTCCGTCAGGGTGACACCTGTAGAGTCAGTCACTGGGCGGCCTTGTCCATCAGGGTGACACCTGTAGAGTCAGTCACTGGGCGGCCTTGTCCATCAGGGTGACATCTCTGTCAGTCACTGGGCGGCCTTGTCCGTCAGGGTGACACCTGTAGAGTCAGTCACTGGACGGCCTTGTCCGTCAGGGTGACACCTGTAGAGTCAGTCACTGGGCGGCCTTGTCCGTCAGGGTGACACCTGTAGAGTAAGTCACTGGGCGGCCTTGTCCGTCAGGGTGACACCTGTAGAGTCAGTCACTGGGCGGCCTTGTCCGTCAGGGTGACACCTGTAGAGTCAGTCACTGGGCGGCCTTGTCCGTCAGGGTGACATCTCTGTCAGTCACTGGGCAGCCTTGTCCGTCAGGGTGACACCTGTAGAGTCAGTCACTGGACGGCCTTGTCCGTCAGGGTGACACCTGTAGAGTCAGTCACTGGGCGGCCTTGTCCGTCAGAGTGACACCTGTAGAGTCAGTCACTGGACGGCCTTGTCCGTCAGGGTGACACCTGTAGAGTCAGTCACTGGACGGCCTTGTCCGTCAGGGTGACACCTGTAGAGTCAGTCACTGGGCGGCCTTGTCAGTCAAGGTGACACCTGTAGAGTGAGTCATGGGCGGCCTTGTCAGTCAGGGTGACATCTCTGAGTCACTGGGCGGCCTTGTCCGTCAGGGTGACACCTGTAGAGTCAGTCACTGGGCGGCCTTGTCCGTCAGGGTGACACCTGTAGAGTGAGTCATGGGCTGCCTTGTCCATCAGGGTGACACCTGTAGAGTCAGTCACTGGGCGGCCTTGTCAGTCAAGGTGACACCTGTAGAGTGAGTCATGGGCGGCCTTGTCAGTCAGGGTGACATCTCTGAGTCACTGGGCGGCCTTGTCCGTCAGGGTGACACCTGTAGAGTCAGTCACTGGGCGGCCTTGTCCGTCAGGGTGACACCTGTAGAGTGAGTCATGGGCTGCCTTGTCCGTCAGGGTGACATCTCTGTCAGTCACTGGGCGGCCTTGTCCGTCAGGGTGACACCTGTAGAGTCAGTCACTGGGCAGCCTTGTCCGTCAGGGTGACACCTGTAGAGTAAGTCACTGGGCGGCCTTGTCCGTCAGGGTGACACCTGTAGAGTCAGTCACTGGGCGGCCTTGTCCGTCAGGGTGACACCTGTAGAGTCAGTCACTGGGCGGCCTTGTCCGTCAGGGTGACATCTCTGTCAGTCACTGGGCAGCCTTGTCCGTCAGGGTGACACCTGTAGAGTCAGTCACTGGACGGCCTTGTCTGTCAGGGTGACACCTGTAGAGTCAGTCACTGGGCGGCCTTGTCCGTCAGAGTAACACCTGTAGAGTCAGTCACTTGGGTGGCCTTGTCCATCAGGGTGACACCCGTAGAGTGAGTCATGGGCGGCCTTGTTCATCAGGGTGACACCCGTAGAGTGAGTCACTGGGCGGCCTTGTCCATCAGGGTGACACCTGTAGAGTGAGTCATGGGCGGCCTTGTCCGTCAAGGTGACACCTGTAGAGTGAGTCATGGGCTGCCTTGTCAGTCAGGGTGACATCTCTGTCAGTCACTGGGTGGCAACAGGATACACAGTCTTCTCACACTCTACAGGGCTTTTACCTAGAGGCTCATCTTTTGGGCCATGAAACTCAACTCAACAAATTTAAAAGAATAGAATATATATTCTCAGAATACAGTGGAATGAAAGGAAATCACCAACAGAAAAATAGCAGCAAAATTTCCTAAATATGTGGATTTTAACATTCTTACATAACACACGAGTCAAAGAAGTCTCAATATAAATAAAAGTTTAAGTGAAAATACCAAAATTTTGCGATGCAGAAAAAGCCTTTGGGAGGTAATTAACAGCTGTAATGCGTAGACGATAGGACTTCAAAAGGTTCCTGAGAGCCCAGATTAAAAGCTATGCAGGAATTCAAACTCTTGCACCAAAATAACAGATTTAATTTCATGAGCTTACTGAAGTATTCTCATATTAGAACAGAGAGAAGGGACCGGCGCTGTGGCACAGCGGGTTAACGCCCTGGCCTGAAGCACCAGCATCCCATATGGGTGCTGGTTCTAGTCCCGGCTGCTCCACTTCCGATCCAGCTCTCTGCTATGGCCTGGGAAAGCAGTAGAAGATGGCCCAAGTGCTTGGGCCCTGCACCCACGTAGGAGATCTGGAAGAAGCTCCTGGCTCCTGGCTTCGGATCGGCACAGCTCTGGCCATTGCGGCCAAGCGGGGAGTGAACCAGTGAATGGAAGACCTCTCTCTCTCTCTACCTCTCCTTCTCTCTCTGTGTAGCTCTTTGAAATAAATAAATCTTAAAAAAAAAAAAAGAAGAAGACATGAACTCAATAACCCAAGCTTCCACTTGAGAAATTAGAGAAAGAACTGTTAAAACCCAAAGCAGGCAGAAGAAAGGGGATAAAAATTAGAGCCGAGATGAATGAGCTGAGAACAGGAAAACATGGGAGAAAAACTGCTGAGCCGAAGCCGCTTCCTTGGGAAGCTCCGTGACCGTGGTGACCGTGGCCAGGCTAAGCAGCCCCGGGACAGTGCTGGCTGCGCACGTGGCACACTGAAGCACACAGCTCTCCTCCCAGGGCTCAGCCGCCACTGCCGATCGCCTGGGTTAATAAGGGCAAATTTGATAACTTAGACAAATTGGGCCAAATCAGAGAGGAGCAAGTAGAAATCTGAGTAAGACTATATTCAATATATTAAGTCAGGGGCTGGCGCTGTGGCTCACTTGGTTAATCTTCCACCTGCGGCGCCGGCATCCCATATGGGTGCCGGGTTCTGGTCCTGGTTGCTCCTCTTCCAGTCCAGCTCTCTGCTGTGTCCCGGGAAGGCAGTGGAGGATGGCCCGAGTGCTTGGGCCCTGCACCTGCATGGGAGACCAGGGGGAGGCACCTGGCTCCTGGCTTTGGATCAGCGTAGCTCCAACCATGGCGGCCATTTGGGAGGTGAACCAACAGAGGGAGGACCTTTCTCTCTGTCTCTTTCTCTCTCATTGTCTAACTCTATCTGTCCAAATATATATATATATATATATATATTGTCAATAATCAATAGCCTTTCAAAAACAGAAAGCACCAGGCCAGCAGGAGTTTAGAAATAAAATTTGCTCCAAAGATCTTCCAGGGTAGAAGTCTCCCAGGAAAAGGCCCAGCCACCCACTGCAGAGCCCGGCTTCCCACCAAGTGCTCTGGGGCTGCGGCCCGGGTTCCAGCACACCCAGCCTGGCTTCTGCTGAGGAGGACACTGGCCAAAGGCGGGGCCGGCCAGCCAGCAGTGCGGGCGGCCGCAGTGAGCCCTGTCAGGACAGCTGCCTCGCAAGGGCGTGGCCTGGTGACCAGAGCCCTCCCACCGGGCCGCCCCCCAGGCGCCGTCCGAGACCCAGTCTCCATCCGCAGTCCACGGCTGCTGACAGGAATCCACTCGTGGTGAGCAGAAGACTTCGAGTTTCAACATCAAGTCCTCAACCCGTAACAGGCCTCATCGATTCGAACTAAGCTCAGGACTTTGAGACTTGTAGAACGAGATGGAAGAGGAAAGCCAAGAGACCGCGCGTCTGACAGGGCTCTTCGGCCCTAACGACAGCTGTGGTCCCTGAGCGAGTGAAAATGCTGGCGTGGACCTGGTTCAATCAAAAATCGCTCTGCAGAGAGACATTGTTGAGAGAGTGAAAAGACAAGCTACAATTTGGGAGAAAACACTTGCAAAACACAAGTTTGATATAAAAAAAACAAGACAGATGACCCAACTGAAAGTGTGCGAACGATTTGGAGGTATCAGCCAAGCAGACCCCAGAAGGCCAAGAAGCGTCTGGACAGATGCTTGGCAGCCTTTGTCTTAGGAGGCTGCCGCCCGCTCGCCAGGAGCGCCGAGCGCCGAGCGCCGATGGCGGGGGAACAGCAGCGGAGACCGGGTGCTGGCGGCTGGGCTGCACGGCGGTACCAACTCGTGCGAGACTGACAGTTTCCTGCAGAGCTCATCATAGTTCATGCGATCCAGCAGCTGCACTCCTAGCTGGGATTTTACTCAACTAATTTTTTTAAAGATTTATTTAGTTTATTTGAAAGCCAGACTTACAGAGAGAGAGAGAGAGATCTTCCATTCGGTGGTTCACCCCCCAAATGGCTGCGATGGCTGGAGCTGAGCTGACCCACAGCCAGGAGCCAGGAGCTTCTCCCAGGTCTCCCACGTGGGTGCAGGGGTCTAAGCACTTTGGCCATCTGCTGCTTTCCCAAGCGCATTAGCAGGGAGCTGGATCGGAAGTGGAGCAGTTGGGATTTAACTGGCACGCATATGGGATGCCGACACTGTAGGCGCTGCCTTAACACGCCATGCCTCAGTATCGGCCCCTCAACTAACTTTAAAAAAAATGTCCACATAAAAACCTGGACAGAAATAAAAATAACTTTTTAAAAATTATTTTTATTTATTTGAAAGACAGAAAGAGAGGTAGAGCCAAAGAGAGAGGTCTTCCGTCTGCTGGTTCACTCCCCAAATGGCTGCAATGGCCTGAGCTGAGATGATCCAAAGTCAGGAGCGTCTTCCTGGCCTCCCACGTGGGTGCGGGGGCCCAGGGTCCTGGGACATGTTCCTCTGCCTTCCCAGGCCATGGCAGAGAGCAGGCTCGGAAGTGGAGCAGCCGGACCTGAGCCGGCGTCCATATGAGATGCGGCACTGTGGGCCAGGCTTTCACCTGCGGTACCACAGCGCCGGCCCCTAAGAAGAAGTTTAAGCCGTCTGAATAAAGCAAGCCAACAGAGTAAGCAGCCCGGATTACGTGGGCCAGTGCTCAGCGAGACCCAACCTGCCCCAGCTGACTGAAGCGGCAGCGTGAACTGTGCACGGGCCTGTGGCAAGGAAGCGATTGGCTGAGCGAGGGACAAGCCGCCACGGAGGAAGCCAGGACTGACGTCGTCACGGAGCGTCTGGCACGCGTGGACAGCGTTCACAGGGACTCTGCCCCCGGAGGGAGCGCTGCTTCCCCGGCTATTCTGCACCAGCAGCCTTACTCTGATGTCGAAACTGGGACATCGCAGACCCGGTCTCCAGAAAGGTCCCAACACACGGAACTCAGCCGCAGAGGAAAGGGGTCGGACACGATGACCTGTGGAATGTGTCCCAGACGTGCAAGGTTGACTTAACGTGAAAATCCACCCGTGCGGCGCTGTGTGATGTTACTGCAATGTGACGCTTATGGAACAATGGACAGGAGTCACATGACCGCCTCACCAGACAGGAAAAGTTCACTTGCAATTCAGCACCCTTCCTGATAAAAACTCTCAAGAAGTTTGGAAAGAAGGGATTCTCCTTCAAGGCTGTCTGTGAACACCCACAGCTGGCCTCGCACTCTGGGCACAAAATGGACGGTTCCTCCTCCACCCCGGAGTGAGACCCTGATGTCCGCTCCACCTCTTCCGTTCAGATCTCACCAGCGGTTCTGGCCAGAGCACTTGGCAAGGAGACGAGGGAAAGGGCACCAGGCTGGAGGGGAAGCGTTACCTCTGTCCCTGGGGCTGTGTCTCGGGCTAGGAAACGCCGTGGCGAGACAGTAGGCAGCAGTAAGCAGAAGGTGTGCTGAGAGACAAGGGTGTGAAAGGATTTCAGAGCTGGCCGAGTTACAACAGACAAGAGGGGTAGATGGAAGTGATTCCGCTTTCGAATTCCAAGAAAGAAGCAGAGAAACCGGAGGTTTCCACCCAGTGCTGAGAACGGAGATGGGGGATTCAGACGCCACAGTCACTCGGAAGTTTCTAGCGACCGGAGGGCGCTGCTGCACGGGGCCGGCAGCCACGCTCGCGGGTCCACTGGCACGGGAGGCCTGCACGCGTGTGTTTCTGGCGCCTTTACTCCGAGGCCGCCCAGCCGTGCAGGGGCTGAGAGCGTGAGTATTCCATGGCGATCAGACGCGCGGCGCCACTCACGGGCAGGGAGAGACGTGCAGGGCGCTTGCATGCGTGTTACCAGCTCTGGCGTTCCACGCAGGGCAGAACGACGGAGGCGGTCAGAGGGCTCCTGGGGAGGGGGAGACAAGGCTGTGAGTCTGCCCTGCACAAGGCCAGCGTGGGTCGCACCTTTCCTCTCCCATTTGACCAAATTCCCAGAGCGGGCAGCACCGAGAGCCGGCCCTGCTGTAACGCACGGACTCGGGGTGGAGATGCACCAGGCAGGCTCCTCCGCTGGGGCAGGTGCGCCGCCGGGTGGGCGGAGGGCGAGGAACACGTGGGAGCTTTCTGCGCCTCTTGCTCACTTCGGCTGTGAATTTAAAAGGAGGACAGCAGAGCCCCATGATGACAGGAAGCAGGTGGGCTTTACCCTGCACAGACGCGCCAGGACAGCGTCCTGGGCTGGGCGTGCTGCATCCATCACGGTGACCGAACCAAGTGTGCACCCGGGGGCGACTGCACGGAACAGCCCGCGGGAAAGTCTTAGCTGCACGCAAGCCACATGCAGTACGTTGGATTTGAGAAATCGTATATTTATCTTTGACTCTAAGCCAGGAGGGCATAACTGCTCGGGGTCCTGGAAGGTGGAGGACGCCACTCGAGGCAGGTCACGGTGTGGCACGTGGCGGACAAGGGGAGTGGTCTGTTTCTCAAGACTGTGACCACTCAGTCAAGTGGTGTGGAAATGGGCAGTGGGCTTGATTTGGTAATGTTTACCCAAACGTTTGCTTTGGAGAACACTGCTAAGATATTGAGATTCAAACCTGAGTGACTTGCATGGGAAATTGTTAGAAACTCTTTCTGGAACTCCTAAGCTACACAAAGAATATTTGATAATTGGGACATAAGCTAAAAAAATTGGTATGAAAGCTACACCTCCTTTGCATCAAGCAGTAATCAGAGTGCCACAGAAGCTGAAGGGTTAATGCTAAGGCCCTGACTGGTGCATCCCTGTCTCCTGTCAGTCAGTGGCTGTTCTGACGGTTTCCGGACTCTCTTTTGGAGAGGCAGAAATGATTGAGAGAGCACTCGGGACAAGTACAAAAAGCTGAAAGAAGGGAAAGAATGGATTTGTCAGAAGTGCCGGACAGCAATGGTACACACACAGCTGAGAAGCCAGACTCTTCTGCGGGGGGAGACGGCCAACTTAGCTCTGGAAACCACCTGCTAACTGAACGTGGTCTCCACAACGAGGCGTGTTCCAAAACCTGCTTCTCCCCAGACCCGTGCTGTGTGTCGTGTGAGTCCAAACCTCTGGGTTACGAGAGGACAGACAGCAGGGATTCACACCAAGACAGCAGGGATTCCCACTGAGACAGCGGGGGTTCCCACCTAGACAGCGGGGGTTCCCACCGAGACAGCGGGGATTCCCACCAAGACAGCGGGGGTTCCCACCGAGACAGCGGGGGTTCCCACCGAGACAGCAGGGATTCCCACCGAGACAGCGGGGATTCCCACCGAGACAGCAGGGATTCCCACCTAGAGAGCGGGGATTCCCACTGAGACAGCGGGGATTCCCACCGAGACAGCAGGACTTCCCACCTAGACAGCAGGGATTCCCACCGAGACAGCAGGGATTCCCACCGAGACAGCGGGGATTCCCACCGAGACAGCAGGGGTTCCCACCAAGACAGCAGGACTTCCCACCTAGACAGCGGGGATTCCCACCGAGACAGCGGGGGTTCCCACCAAGACAGCGGGGATTCCCACCGAGACAGCAGGGATTCCCACCAAGACAGCAGGGGTTCCCACCTAGACAGCAGGGGTTCCCACCGAGACAGCGGGGATTCCCACCGAGACAGCAGGACTTCCCACCTAGACAGCAGGGATTCCCACCGAGACAGCAGGGATTCCCACCGAGACAGCAGGGATTCCCACCGAGACAGCGGGGGTTCCCACCGAGACAGTAGGGGTTCCCACTGAGATAGCAGACTCCCACCAAGATAGCAGGGATTCCCACCAAGACAGCAGGGATTCCCACCAAGACAGCAGGGATTCCCACCGAGACAGCGGGGGTTCCCACCGAGACAGTAGGGGTTCCCACTGAGATAGCAGACTCCCACCAAGATAGCAGGGATTCCCACCAAGACAGCGGGGATTCCCACCAAGACAGCAGGGGTTCCCACCGAGACAGCAGGACTTCCCACCTAGACAGCAGGGATTCCCACCAAGACAGCAGGGATTCCCACCTAGACAGCGGGGGTTCCCACCGAGACAGTAGGGGTTCCCACTGAGATAGCAGACTCCCACCAAGATAGCAGGGATTCCCACCAAGACAGCGGGGATTCCCACCAAGACAGCAGGGGTTCCCACCGAGACAGCAGGACTTCCCACCTAGACAGCAGGGATTCCCACCAAGACAGCAGGGATTCCCACCTAGACAGCGGGGGTTCCCACCGAGACAGTAGGGGTTCCCACTGAGATAGCAGACTCCCACCAAGATAGCAGGGATTCCCACCAAGACAGCAGGGGTTCCCACGCCCGAGGGAGCTGAGGCAGTGGGTGCCCAGCTACAGCCCAGTAAAAGGACGAGTTCATGTTTAGGGGCTGGACATGGAGTTAACTAGATCTTGATCTTCGCGTTGCTCTCGAGTGGCTGTTTCGGTCAGAAATCTTCCAGCCAATAAACCGATTTCTCTCAGGTGCTCGTGCCAAGTTATTTACTAAGTAAGGATGGTTTGAGCATTCCCTGTGTTAACTTAATAACAAATATTTTCAACTGCAGAGTTCATGGACCTTTTTTTCCAAGAATTCTGAGACGCAGGAAAGGAAAGAGAGACCTCGGAAAGACCATAACACATATTGTCGCCAAAGTGATGACGACTGAGATGGTAAGACACGCCTTGTTCTTGTTCACGCACCTTTGGCTGCACCGGTCAGAAGAGCAGCCCCCCAGGCTCCTCCCAGCGGTTAGCCCGGGGCCGTCCGCTGAGGACTGACCCTGTTGCCAGGTACCTTGCTGGTTGCTAAGGTGACGATGCCACAGATGTGAGAGAGAACTTGAACCAGACCTGCAGCCATGGTTCTTTATACATTCAAGTGTGGCTGCAGTGTGGACCAGAGGCGGCTGCAATTGCAGCTAAACCTACAGGACAAATATAAATGTCACCAGCCATGAGCAAAAACGTGCTGTGACAGAGTGACTGTCCCAGCCCGCCAGCTCCTCAGCGGCGTCTCGCATCTCTCCCCGTCTCTGTATTTTCCCGTCTTCCGTCCTCTCAATCGCTGCTGTGCCCCCTACGGTCTCCAAGTGTTTGGTGCCTGTCTTTCTCCTGCACTCATCTCCCCCATAGCCTCCTGTGTGTGCCTGGGATCCAGGATGCACACCGAGACCACACCTTAGTTCTCGGCCCCAGCCAGGCGTGCGGCTGCCCCCTGCTCACGCCCACGTCGACGCAAACGTCTGTTCTACAGCTCTGCTTCCGTGAGCGGCACCGCCGTCTCCGCAGCTGTGGGTGCTAACTTCCTGGGATTTATCTCAGTCATCCCCCTCAGTAAGGAACGCCACAGCAGGGTGCGAGCTGGGGCGCTTCCTCTGCGGGATGAGCCACTAGGCACCCTGCAGGGATCAGTTTCCCATCCTTTCGGCAAAAAAACACCTTCCCGGCCTTGTCCAACAGTTAGACTGCTGGCACCCTGCGCTTTTCCTAACTGGCAGGTCCCCCCTTCCGGACGCCCTGTAAGTACTGCTCCTGGCTCGCTCGCACGCTCGCTCTCTCGCTCTCTCTCTCTCTGAAATCAGCTCTTGATTGAGCCACCAAGCTGCTGCAGGGCCAACGGTGGCGCCGGGCACTTGCTGTGGACTCAGGAAGTGGGGCCTGTGTCGAACTGGAGGCGGCCACGGGGCTGGGGCGCAGTGGCGAGAGGGCAAGCCGCCTTTTGGACTGCCTCTCATCTGCTATCCAAATCAGGTCTATTATGGTCAACGAAATTCATTTTTCAATTGCTTATTTGACTATTCAGTAACGTAAATTATCCCACCAGCATCTTTTAAAACACCTGTTTGTGGAAGTAAGCCATGCATTTGCTTTTATCTCTAATCATTTTATAATTTTTACTTTTTTGTTTTACAATTTGTTCTGGTTTTATATTCTTGAGTTCCCCACCCAAGGGTGAGAAAAGTCTTTTATTTTTATCCATGAGCAGCTTGGTAGTCATCCCGAGGGCAAGAGGCCAGCGCGGGCCTCCGCAGAGGCCGACAAAGGGCTGGGGTCGATGGGGTCACAGCTGTGCCCCTCGCCCTTACCCACCGTCCCAGGCGCCTTGCTCAGTGCCCGCCCCTCACCTCACAGTGCCGGCCACTGCACACTGTGTGCCACTAAGCCTGAGGCCACGTGACAGCTGTGTTGCTGGAGCAGGCTGCAGACCGCCTCGGAACGTGTTTCCTCCTGCCAGGTTGTTCGAAGAAGAGGGAGATGGAATGTGTGCCCCAGGCTGGTGTCCGCGCGAGGGATGTAAAGCCAGGCTCGGCTCTGCCGCTGACTGCAGGTGCAGGGCCCAGGCGCCTCTGGGAGCGCGCAGCCTGGTGCCTGGGCTCGGCTCTGCCGCTGACAGCAGGTGCAGCCCGGTGCCTGGGCTCGGCTCTGCCGCTGACTGCAGGTGCAGGGCCCAGGCGCCTCTGGGAGCGCGCAGCCTGGTGCCTGGGCTCGAGGCCGGCAGGAGCAGTGTTTCCTCTTGTTGAGCACAGGTCTCTGGGCTGTGGCTCCTTTCTTATGTTTTTCCGAAGTTTCATGGAAAAACTATGGTGTGGCAGTGGAGACATAAGCCTGCTTTTTTTTTTAAGATTTATTTATTTGAAAGGCAGAATTAGAGAAGGAGAGATCTTCCATCCCCTGGTTCCCCCCCGAGATGGCCACAGCAACCGCGTTTAGGTCAGGCTGAAGCCAGGAGCCAGGAGCTTCTTCCAGGTCTCCCACGCGGGTGCAGGGGCCCAAGCACGTGGGCCATCCTCCACTGCTATCCCAGGCCATTAGCAGGGAGCTGGATGGGAAGTGGAGCAGCCGGGACTTGAATGGGCGCCCACGTGGGATGCCGGCACCACAGATAGCACCTTAAACCATGATGCCACAAGAGCCCCCAAGACACGGGCCTTGAATCTTAAAAATCTGAGTTTGACTCAAGGTTTTGCTTCCTACTATTTAAGTGAAATTAAATAAATTACCTGTTTTTTTTTTTTCATATTTCTTGATCTGTAAAAGAGAGTAACGGAATCTGTCCCCTAGGGAGTTAGACCTACGTGAACAGTCACGTGGGCCCTAGTATCCAGTACACAAAGCCGAACGCCTTCGCTGTGGCCGCCCTGCTGTTCGTGCCCGGGGGCGCAGCCGTGTCACTGCAGTGGCGGCTTTGCTTCCTCCTTCCCAGCGCACTCGCTTGTTCTCTCTCCTGCCAGTTGCTTTGCCGGAAACGTCAGTTCAGTGTTGAGCGCCGGCGGTCTGGGCGGGCGCCCTTGTCTTTCTCCTGACCTCGGGGATCTTACCAGAAGACTTGGCAGCGCCTAGCGCCCAGCACCCAGGTCTTTAAAGAGGCGATGACATGAAAATGCAGCCACTGGGGTTTGGGCAGAGAAGGTGACGACGGCAGGGCCGTGCACAGAGATGAGCGGGTGCGGGGCAGCCGAGGAAGCCACCGGAGCTGAGAGGGCTGGGAAGAAACCAAGCTGCTGGCAGCTCCGTCTCGTGGGAAAATGTCTGCTTCTGAAGTCCCCGGTCCATCGTGTTTTGTAACGGCAGCCCTGGGAGACGACACCTGGGGTGGCTGTCAGCTCTCAGCGCTGAGTGTGGTGGTGCTGTGGGCTTTCCATACACTCTTTTGTCGTGTGAAGAAGCCCCCCGCCCCATTTCCTGAGTGTTTTCTCTTTTATCCTGAAACGCTGTTGGACTTTGTCAAATGCTGCTTCTCCAATCTGCCCCCTCTAGGGATATTTCATGGTGGGATTTTACGTGGATTGGTCTGTGGTTTTCATCTGGGCTTCTGGCTAGTGTGGTGTTAATTCTTTAGATGTTTGGTTGAATTTACCAGTGAAATGCCTTGTCCTGGATTTTCTTTGCTGGGAAGGTTTTGATTATCGACGTCATCTGTTCAGATTTTCCATTTGTTGAGTCAGTTTTGGAAATGTATACGTCCCTAGGAGTCTGGGTTCCTAAGCTTTATTGGTGTACACTTGCTCACAGAATTCTCCTAAAGTCATCACGACTTGCATAAAGTCAACGGGAAGGTCCTCATTTGTACTCCCTCACTTGTGCCTTCTGTTTTATCTTAGCCAGTTTGGCTGAAAGTTTGTCAATTTTGTGGATCTTCTCAAAAAAACAACTTCTGATTTCACTGATTCTGTTTTTAAGTTTAGGAGTTCAGTGACCTCTCCTTTAATCCTGCTGATTTTCTTCTGTGAGCTTTGGGCCTAGTGTGGTCTTCCTTTTCTAGTTTCTGAAGACATAAAATTAGGTTTTTGATTTGAGATTTTTTAACTAACTTTAAAAATTATTCATTTTATTTATTTGGAAGGCAGAGAGAAAGAGAGAGAGAGAGAGAGGGTGAGAGGGAGAGAGAGAGAGAGAGGGAGAGAGGGAGAGAGAGAGAGGAAAAGAGAGAGGGAGAGAGAGAGACATCTCCCAATCTCCTGATTCACTCCCCAGAAACCCACAATAGCCAGGGCTAGGCCAGGTTGCGCTCAATCCAGGTCTCCCGCATGGGTGCACCCACTTGAGCCATCACCCGCTGCCCCCCGGGGTGCCCGGGGGCTCCTTAGAAGGAAGCTGGGATTAGCAGTGGAGCTGGGACTGGAACCCAAGCACTCCAACAGGGGACGCGGGTCTCTCAAGTGGCATCTGGAGTTCTGTGCCAAATGCCCACCACAAGATCTCTGCTTTAATTTGTAGGTTTTTCTGTTATAAATTCTCTCTGAGATCTGCTTCCACTGCATCCTTTAAATTTTGATATGTTGTCTTTTCATTTTCTCTCATCTCAAAGTATTTTCTACTTTCTCTTGTTATTTTATCTATGGATGAGGAATACAGCAACATATCATATTGGATTATGTTTCTTTATCTTTCTGTCAGCCTCTACCTTTTTTTAAAAAAAGATTTATTTATATATTTGAGAGGCAGAGGCAGAGAGAAATGTCTTCATCCACTGCTTCACTCCCCCGATGGCTGCAATGGCCGGAGCTGAAACGATCTAAGCCAGGAGCTTCTTCCAGGTCTCCCATGCGAGTGCAGGGCCCAAGCACTTGGGCCATCCTCCACTGCAATCCCAGGCCACAGCAGAGAGCTGGACTGGAAGTGGAGCAGCCGGGACCAGAACAGGCCCCATATGGGATGTTGGCGCCGCAGGCGGAGGCTCAGCCCATGATGCCACAGTGCCGGCCCCTCAGCCTCCATCTTTTAACTGATGATCTTAATCCACTAGGTTTAAGGTGGCTACTGATTTGTTTTCTACTTTTCATCTTTTTTGTTATTCAGCTCATTCAATACTGCCTCTAAAAGTGTTTGATAATTTTTTCTAGTGTACCATTTCAACTCATTCCTCATTTCCGTTTGTGTATTTTTTGTTATATTCTTGGTGTTTACTGAGGATTACAACTCACATCCTACATCTAGTTTGAATTGATGTGAAATTAGTTTAATAACATGCAAAAACTGTACTCCACAGAGCTCCATTCCCCTGTTGTCATCACAAACTACACTGCTGTACATTGTCTGCCTGTTGATAGAGTTATAATTATTGTTTTACACACTGCTTATTAAACTAATAGGAGTTAGAAATCAAGAATATAGTACTATTGCTTTATATTTACACGTGTGTTTACCTTTACTGGAAATTTTTATTTTTTCATTTGGTTTTGAGTTACTGTCTATTGTCCATTTAAGTCTGAAGGACTGCTAGCAGCATTTAGTGTGTCCAGATTTTCTTAGACTTGAGAATTTTAATTTTTTCTTCATTTTTAACAACTGGGTTTTCTGGGGCTGGCACTATGGTACAGATGGTTAAGCTGCCACCTGCCACACCAGGATCCCATGTGATTGCTGCTCCACTTCTGAGCCAGCTCCCTGCTAATGTGCCTGGGAAACAGTGGGAGGTGGCGCAAGTGTCTGAGTCCTTGCCACTCATTTTGGGAGTGAATTAGCAGATAGAAGACTGATCTCTCTCTCTCTCTGTTTCTCCCTATGTCTCTATAACTCTGCCTTTCAAACAAATAAATAATTTTAAAAAATTAGTTTTCTGAACATAAAATGCTTGGCTGACAATTTTTTCTTCTTTTGCACTTTTAATAGATCTTCCATTGCCTTCTGACTCCATGGTTTCTGAAGAGAAATCAGCTGTCAGTCTTACCCAGCCAGCTGCTCCTGTCTTTGCCTACAGGACTCTCTGTCTTTGAGAAGTTTGTTTGTAATGTATCTTTTTCTTTTTAAGACTTTATTTATTTATTTATTTATTTGAGAGGCAGAGTTATAGAGAGGCAGAGGCAGAGAGAGATCGGTCTTCCATCTGCTGCTTCACTCCCCAAATGGCTACAACAGCTGGAGCTGTGGCGATCCAAAGCCAGGAGCCAGGAGCCTCTTCCACATCTCCCACGTGGGTGCAGGGGCCCAAGGACTTGGGCCATCCTCCACTGCCTTCCCAGGCCACAGCAGAGAGCTGGATTGGGAAGTGGAGCAGCCGGGACTTGAACTGGGGACCTCCTCGTGGCCAAGTGCTCCCTGACACCACACTGCATCCTCCTTTTGTGACACCTTAGTCTCAGGTGTTCTGACCATCTCTTTGGCTGTTCTTGGTTTTCTTTGTGCGATCTTGTGTTTCTGCCTGTTTGCTAGGACCCTTCTGTCCATCATCTACTGAATACCTTTATTTTAATGACTCCACTGGCACCTCAAATTGAGTAGCACCAAAATTAAACTAATCTTCCCCATCTCTGCTGTTTCAATGAATAAGAAAATATAAATGAAAGGGCTTCAGAGTTCTTCTGTTTATTGCAGAGGTTATCCTCACCTCCAACATTAGCAGACTATGTAATGTGTAATACCCACATACATGGATCTATTGGTTTGCTGATTTAGTAAGGATTATGTAAGTTTATGTATATCTGGAAAAGATTTCACTTTTGCTTATCAAAGAAATGGAAATTAAAATGAGGCAGAACATTTTTGTCTATTAAATTGACAAATACTTTAAAATTTTTAAATTTAAATTTTAAATTCAGGAGCCAGCACTGTGGCTCACTTGGTTAATCCTCTGCCTGCAGCGCCAGCATCCCATATGGGTGCCAGGTTGTAGTCCCGGTTGCTCCTCTTCCAGTTCAGCTCTCTGCTGTGGCCCGGGAAGGCAGTGGAGGATGGCCCAAGTGCTTGGGCCCTGCACCCGCATGGGGAACCAGGAGGAAGCACCTGGCTCCTGGCTTTGGATTGGCATAGCTCTGGCTGTAGCGGCCATTTGGGGGGTGAACCAACAGAAGGAAGACCTTTCTCTCTGTCTCTCTCTCTCTCACTAACGCTGTCAAATAAATAAATAAATAAAATCATTATTAAAAATAAATAAATTTTAAATTCATGCTGATGAATCTGAAGCAAAATGAACAAACTCAGTCCAATTTTCAGTTGGTTAAACTTTCCTGGATGGCAGTTTGCCCAAGTACAGCCAAGAGCCTTGAGATGCTGACTCAGTAGTTCCCTGTCTAGTAATTCACCCAAAATAACCAGAGGTGATCCTAAGGCCTACTTGTTGTAGTACTTCCATAATGTTGAAAAATAATAAGCCAGGTAAGTAAAAGAAAATCGTGAATTATGGTCCATCTATATGATGCATTATTATGTAACCAGTAAACAGACTGCGAAAGCATCCGTGTGCAAGGGTAACATGAAGAAAATCAGAATTCAAAGCTGCGTTCAGCCATGCTATGGTCATGGGCACACACATGAACACATGCGTGGGCAAACATCAGAAGGAAACAGCTCTCTAGAGTTTTAAATGGCAAACTTGCAAATGGTTTTCTTTATGCTTTCGCATTCTGTTTATTTCTTAGAACAAGTCATAACAAATATAAGTTTTTTAATAAGAAGACTGTATGTGAATAATAATGCCATTTTCCACTGGGTTAACATAATGGGCACTTGAGTTTCCAAATTTTACAAAGCCCTTTACTGTCCACGGAGCTGTGCCCATTGCAGAGCGTTAGTGCTTCTTGTTTTCAGCTCCAGAATCTTTCGTATGTAAAACTTGGTTGACTTAGCAGAATTAGAGGGTCACTTTGCTAGAATGAAGCAGCCTGCAGGGGAGAATCAGGCCGAGCCCAGCTGACTGTGGGCAGCTCAGTGACCCCGCGGAGCCGCGACTGCTTAACGCACGGCAGTGATCACACTTTCCTCCAAGCACTGTAGTGAGGTTAGGAGGGGACCCGTCTTCAGTGTTCAAACGTGACCTCTGGCATGCGGCTCGCACCCAGCATTCCTGGCGGTAGAACGGTCAGTGGCTGTGAAGCAGCCATCGCGTCCTCGTGCGGGGGCAGGGACAGCACTGGGGGAACACGTGGGTCGGTGCTCGGCTGTTGAAGGAGGCGCTGGTCTGCCTTTCAGGTGAAGGGCTTGTCCTCAGACACTCTGCTGCAGCAGCACAGCGACCTGGACGTGGCTCTGGACAGCTGCTACAGCGGGGACACTGTGGTCATCTTCCCGGGAGAGTACCAGGCTGCCAACCTCGCTCTGCTCACCGAGGACATCGTCATACGGGGTTAGCGCGTTCTCTGTGGCTTTCTTGAATCGTTGTGTGCGAGATAAATTGTGTTCTAAATCTGATCCGCGTCAGAGTGACATCACAGAAATTACCTACGTGTCTCACACGTGGCATCTGCGCATCGCATTTTCCAGCAGCTCCGTCTGTTTTGCAGAACCATTTTATCTCCACTGCTCTTCACTGTGACTCTAGTAGGAAAAGTCAGGTGCAGGGCTACATTAAACCACACTCAGCATTTTCTCAAAACGGCTGGCTCCCATGTGGCCTACCAAAACAGAAGCAGAAAAGCAGATTCTAAGCATATTTGTACCTGTCCCTTTAACTTCGCAGCAGAGGTATTCCCGTTGTCTGTCTTGCCACAGGGACAGCGCAGTTGACCCAGACTGCACAGTGTTAGCTTTTTTTTTTACTGTCACAAAATATTTGAGGCAGGCAGGTTAAGCTTATCATGGCTCATGATTGTGGAGGTACGAGGTGTCAGGGCCGCGTTTGGCAGAGTCCCAAAGCAGCAGCAATCGTCACCATGGGGGGGGAGGGGGAGGGCGTGTTGTGTGTCCAGTCTGCGGGCTCCTGCGACAGCACCAGATTCCAGCTCGGGCTCAAAACTAGTCCAGGCACAGCCACTTCCCGAAGGCTCCCTGTGAGCATCCTAACTGGGTTAAGTAGACGCCCACTCAGTGCCGTTTAGAACTTTGGGGTTTAAGTTGTTGCATGAATTCGTGGGCCAGAGCTTATTCAAACAGTAACATTCACTGATCAATTTCAAAATCAAGCAAAATTTTTACTGTATTTTGATGACTGCAGGAAGCAGTGTTCTGCTGAACTGTGTGGGCAAATGATCCAGGGTCTTCAAAAAGTTTATAGAAAGGGGGGAAAATATGCAAGGATTTCAAAACTTTTTGCACCAAATTAATTCAAAATTTCCACAATCTTTTTGAAGTATTCTCATATGTACTTAAAAAAAACTGTAGACTTTTTGATGTTAAATTTGGATAACTGCTGTGAGTACTCCATAGCAAAGCTGTGGGCATTACGACATTAATCTGAGCTAACTCAGGAGTCTCTGCTTGTCTTTCTGGCTGACGATTACTGAACCGTGGCCTATTTTGTGTATCTCGGACATGACTGTTAATTGTAAGATTGGGAAGTACGAGCATTTATGATGAAAGAACCCATAGGTCCATTCATAACGCAGATCTTCCCATCATGGCAGCAGAATAAAGACGAAATATGACATCATAGTTAGGTATTTACTTGGCTAACAACTGAATAATTACGTCTATAATTGTTAACGGCAAACGCTGAACGCCCTGCAGGCTAACTGGCCGTGTGTTCTCGTCCCTGTGAGCCAGGAGTTGGCAAGAGAGAAGAAATCCTGATCACTTCCGAGCCTTCTCACGACAGCTTCGTGGTGTCCAAAGCCGACAACGTCAAGCTAATGCATCTGTCTCTGATACAACAAGGCACAGTCGATGGCATCGTGGTGGTGGAGTCTGGCCACCTGACTCTGGAGAACTGCGTGTTAAAATGTGAAGGAACGGGAGTGTGTGTGCTCACGGGGGCCGCCTTGACAGTCACAGACAGCGAGATAACGGGGGCCCAGGTACTGCAGCCTGCAGAGCGTAGGTATTCACGTGACCACAGCCACCCCGAGAGAGCCATGCAACAAGGGGCGACAGCTGACCTTCGAATATTTGATAGAATTACAGTTAAATTTAGCAATGGGTGCACGTCAGGTCAGTGAGTCTCACTGTACATCTAGGAAAGTCAACCGCAGAGCCCAGAGTAAGGAATTGTTAGTTAGTGTTTTTTTTTTTTTTTTTCAAGGATTTATTTATTTGGAAGGCAGAGAGAGAAAGAGAGAAAATTAGGATGACTCTTTGACTTGCTGGTTCTCTCCCCAAGTGGCTGCAGTAGCTTGGGCTGGGCTGGGCCAGGCCAAAACACCAGGAGCTTGGTTCTCCATCCAGGTCTCCCAAGCCCTTGGGCCATCTTCTGCTGCTTTCCCAGGAGCACTAGCGGGGAGCTGGGTGGGAAGAACAGCCGGGCCTCAGCTGGCACTGCAGTGAGAGGCCACTGTCACAGCCACCCCTTAACTCTGTGCCATGATGCCAGCCACTAGCCGTTTTTTTTTTTTTCCTTTCTATTTGTTTGAAAGGCAGAATGAAAGAATCTTCCATCCACTGGTTCACTCCCCAAATGGCCACAACAGCCAAGACTAGGACAGGCTCAAGTCAGGAGCCAGGAGCTTCTTCTGGGTCTCCCACGTGGGTGCAGGGGCCCAAGCACTTGGTCCATCCTCTGCTGCTTTCTCAGACGTATTAGCAGGAAGTTGGATCAGAAGTGGAGCAGTCGGGATTTGAACTGGTGCCCTTATGGGATGCTCATGCTGCAGGCTGTGGCTTTAACCCATTGAGCCACAGTGCCTGCCCCCTTAGCTTTACTTTAAATGTGATTTTTAAAAAAGCTAGAAATCAGGGCCAGCACCATGGCTCACTTGGTTAATCCCACGCCTGCGGTGCCAGCATCCCATATGGGCGCTGGGTTCTAGTCCCGCTGCTCCTCTTCCAGGCCAGCTCTCTGCTGTGGCCAGGGAGTGCAGTGGAGGATGGCCCAAGTGCTTGGGCCCTGCACCCCATGGGAGACCAGGAGAAGCACCTGGCTCCTGGCTTCGGATTGGCGCAGTTCTGGCCATGGCGGCCATTGGGGGGTGAACCAACGGAAGGAAGACCTTCCTCTCTGTCTCTCTAACTCTAATATGAAAAAATTTTAAAAATAAAACAAAGTTAGAAATCAGTGTCTGTAACACAGGTCATAGTCAGTTACATGATGCTTGTGAAACACAGGAAAAGCTCACTTGCAGGTTCTCACTTGTGGTCAGTTCCGGCAGTGTTCTGAATAACCCAAAGGGCAGCAGTCACGAACGTCCCGAGTGGACTGGAGAACTGAGTGGGAGAGGAGCTTTCTCCACAGGCCTTCCACTACGATGAGGGAACTTACCAGGGACTTGCACGAGGTCATGTTAAACGACCGAACACCGCAGGTGTTTGTACCCTGGAGGTTCGCGTGGGTGGGAGCAGCCGCCGGGGTGTCTGACGAGAGCTGTGCGCGTGCGCCCGTGTCCCCGTGCTCCCGGGGGCAGTCTCCGTGGCCTGCCCACCGTTTCCCTGTGTTCGCTCGCAGGGAGCTGGTGTTGAGCTCTACCCCGGGAGCACAGCCATCCTGGAGAGGAACGAGATCCACCACTGTAACAACCTCAGAACCAGCGACAGCTCCAAGAGCACCCTGGGAGGAGTAAACATGAAGGTATTCTCTGGTTTCTGGATGCAGACTTGTTATGAGAATTGTAGACTTGTTACTGAGAATTATGAGGGGAAAGGCACTAAAATACGAGTTTCAGGGTTAAATGTCATTGATTCAGAACACAAACATGCAAGAATTAAAACATTAAGTGATGGCTCATAGCCTATAATTTCAACTAAACTCGGGTAAGTAACTTCGAATATGAGAAAGTAGACAGGTGTTGTCCTTATATTCCAGGTCTATCATTGACTAGATCTCTAACATATTTCAGGCAGTAAAGCAAATTAACAGCATCTATTAAAAAACCGTTAAGTCTTTCAAAGTGGTGAGAAAGGACGTAAGCTGATGGAAACATTAATAGCAATAACTTGTAGGTGGGATGCTTCCAATTTCTTTTTTCTTCTGGAGATCCTACCTTAGGGCCCCCTTCCTCACCTTGCGTGGGCAGTGAGTTTATGTCTATGAAGTTTTCCCGGGAACTCCACATTTTAACCTTTGTTGTTTGGAGGCATTTAAACATACTTGCTGATGTGGGAGGCACACATACAGAGGAAATATGTTCCTTCTACTGGCCCACACCCCCGATGTCCACAATAGCTGGGGCTGGGGCCCAGTAGAACCCAGAAGCCTAGAACTCACGGGTCTCCCACATGCTGGGGGGCACCCAATACATGAGCCATCATCTGCCGCCATTCAGGGTGCGTGTTAGCAAGGAGCTGGATCTGAAGCAGAGCCAGGACTCAAATCCAGGGACTCCAGCATGGGAGGTGGTTGTCCCAGGTGGTGCCGACAGGTGTCCACGTGAGTGCATTTCTGTGTCCTCAGATTACAAATCAGTTAAGGGCGGGACTTGTATTATACACTACAGGGTGAGTGTTCCGTACCCAAGTGCTTGCAATCAGGAGCGTTTTGGATTTCACATTTTTTGGATGTTGGAATATCTGCATACTTGTAATACAACATCTTGGGGATGGGACTCAAATCTTACCACGAACTTCACTTAGGTGTCACATAAACCTTACCCAAACAGCCTGAAGGTACACAATTTGTCAGCTTTTGTGCAGGACATAAAGTACCCTGGGATCTCCAAGTTGCGGCATCACGTCCGCTCTCAAAGCCTCGGATTTTGGAGAACTTAAGGTTTTGGGTAGAAGGATCAGGGACTCTCGACCTGTGCTAGCAGACCCTCTCCCCAGCATTTGGACTGGCAATCAGACAAGTTGTTGAAAACAAGTACAAATGGTAAACTGGCGCACCTTGGGGCAACTGTGCAATCTTTTCCTAAATGGTTTTCCCCACTTTGCTGGTTGTTAAGTATTAGCACGCAGCACAATCACTCCCACGGAGACTGGCCGCAAGTTCCTGACTCAGTAGGCCTGGAATGACGGGGCCGAGCATTTGCTCTAGGAATTGTCCAGGTGATGCTGCCTGCTCTGAGGACCCAGTTCCTGCTGGTCAAGGCGTGAGCCAGGCCCGGGTGCGGTGGCATCGCCTGGCGTGCTGGGCAGGCAACCTCTGGAGAGCTGCATACCCCCGAAGTTCAGTAAGCACGGCTGTGAATCCAACAGGACCATCCCTGACTTCCTGCAACCCCAGCTTCTCTGCTGCGTGGCAGTCCAGCCACACTGGCTCTCACATGCCCAGGGATTACTAACCTGGTTTTGGTTGTAGTAATCCCGCTACTGGGATGCCTTACGCTTATGGCTAAGCGCAGTGGGCCTCCGCTGGTCGGGTGGAGACCTCAGTGTTCAGAAGTCTTTCCCAGGTAAGTGGTCCTCCCCACCCACTCAGGCTACGCTATCTCACCTTATTTTGTTCTCTCTGTTATCAGTTATTACCTGATTTCTTCATGTTTATCATGTTATATTACAGTAGGGGCTATTACTGTATCTCCATGAAGAATGAGTTACTTTTTTAAATTAAAAACTGATAAAAATTAAAACCTCATTTAGTATCTTCTCATTAAGCATTTCTAATTTTTTATATTACAAATTTTATATTACAAATTGCAGTGTGAGGAAAACAGCACTTTTTCAAAACTGAAAGTCTGTTGTTTTAAAGAAACCTGTGCTAAAGTAAGTTCCAGAGTGATTTTTATGTTAATTAGTTGTTTCTTGTTATAGAAATTATTGAAAAACTAATTTCTCAATCTAACAGGTTCTTCCAGCACCCAAACTGAAGATGACTAACAATCATATTTATGGCAACAATGGCTATGGAGTGAGCATTCTGCAGCCCACGGAACAGTTTATTATTGTAGAAGAAGCTCTGAACAAAGGGGCTGCCTCAGGGGATAACAAAGATGACAACACGCTCTCCAAAGTAATGCAAAACCTGAATCTGGAAATGAACAACAACAAGATAGAAGCAAATTTGAAGGGGGACATCAGAATAGTCACAAGTTAAAGCGTCCAGGTTCACGTTCAAGTCTTCCTCAGAATTTGTTTAATAGTCTTATATCCCACAGAAGTGGCATTTTACTTAAAATTAAAGCTTAATTAAAATGTTAAAACATTCAAATGCATTCACTGACACATTTTAACATTTCTAAAAGAACAGTTTTTTTGAGATGTAACTCACACCATAACGTACGATTCAATACTCCTCGGCGTATCTGTGTGTGGCACAGCCCTCATCACTATTTAGTTCCAGAAACACGTATGACTGCAAACATTGGTAACACTGACTCCACAAAAGGCATGAGATAAAACTTGTTCCTGCCAATCCCCGCCTCTCTGTGCGGGGCACCAGAACAAGGGAACGGACTGTGCACTGAAAGTGTTAAGTTCGACTGCAAGAAAGAAGTGAGAACAGGGAAGTGAGAAGTGTGGGAATGTGCTTCTCCCGCGGTCAGGAGACGCACAGGAGCACCACTGAAGGCTGATGGGTGCTCCACGCTCAGTGGTGTTGGGTGTGGGTAGAAACTCAAGCTGCTTGTCTTGTTTTGCCAGCGTACGCGTCCTATTCAGTCACCGCCAGGGGGCGGGGGGCAGGTGTCTGGCGTAGTCAGGCCACTGGGAAGCCTGCATCCCTGACGAGTCTCAGCTCTGCTGCTTCTGAGTTCAGCTTCCTGCTGCTGCACACCTGGGGAGGTCACTGCCGCCCGCATGGCAGACCTGGACCAAGTTCCCGGTCCCCAGATTTGGTCTGGCCCAGCCCGTTTTTTGTGGGCAACTGGGACTGAGCCAGTGGGTGACAGATCTCTTGCCGTTGTATCACCACAGGGTCACAGATGCAGTTCTGTGTAAACCACAGTGGGAGGGACACACGTTTCCTACAAAGCTTTGACTTTCAGACCTCTAGCCAGAACCCCATCACCTGGCTATACCTAACTGCAAAGGCGACTAGGACATGGAAATTTACACTGCTATCCTTTCTCTAAAATAGAGGGTTAATTTTCTTAAAAAAAAAAAAAAAAGTCTTCTTGGGTAGAGGCTGACACTGCGTGGGACGCCACGTCCCACACTGCAATGCTTGGAGTTCTGGCTGCTCCCAATTCCAGCTTCCTGCTGAGGCCCGCACCCTGGCAGGCTCCTGTGGTTGGATCCCTGTCACCCACCTGGAGACCTGGACTGTTCCCAGCTCCTGCTTCAGCCGGGCCCAGCCCTGCCGCTGCAGACACGTGGGGAACAAGCAGCTACTGGGGATCTCTGCCTTTTAAATAAATGGGGGAAAAAGAACTTTTTAAAAAAGCAAGCAGCACACAGGCTCAAATATTTAAACCTTTAACTTTTGTACTTGTTACCTAACTTAGCAAAGCTGGCCCTGATTTGCCAGAGAATCTCGAGGCTGAGGACGGATCAGGTTTCAAGGCGTGCTTATTCCTCACTGCTCCGTCTGTCAGCCCTGCCCGTTAGAGTCCAGGGCAGTTCGTAGGCTTGGCCACCACGCTCGGGGACCAGTTCGTAGGCTTGGCCACCACGCTCGGGGACTGTCCCTGGGGGCCCTCACAGGAACAGCCTATCACGGATTCAACGAATGGAGCTCTCTTCTCCAATCCTCTTTCCCTACCTTCTGTCTTTGGCTTGAGCAAGAGTTAAGCACGGACAGACACAGGATCTTGGAAGCAGCAAGAACAAGACAGCCTTGTGGGAGGAGACTCACCCACTGGCCACCTACTGGTTTCCCAGTAAAATTTCAGCGCACTGTGATGCTGCTTTTTCCTATTCTCATATTCCTAACCATGCACAAAATATGGCTGCAACAGCCGGAGCGGGGCGATCCAAAGCCAGGAGCCAGGTCTCCCACATGGGTGCAGGGGCCCAAGCACTTGGGCCATCTTCCACTGCTTTCCCAGGCCACAGCAGAGAGCTGGTTTGGAAGAGAAGTAGCCGGGACATGGACCAGCACCCATATGGGATGCTGGTGCTGCAGGCAGAGGCTTAACCTACTAGCCACAGCGCCATCCCCTCTGTTAACTCTTTCAAAATAAATAACCACTAAGTGTATTATATGCTTACAGGTTAACATGAAAATTTTATAGTTTGTGTTAGCTTAACTGTGAAGAAATACTGAGACAACTACTTTTATTGAGAAAAGTCTTCTCTAACAGTTACAGAGGTTCAAGTCCAAGACAGGGTGGCCCCTGGTCTGGCTTCACACCAGAAGAGAAGGGCTTTTATTTTATCGTCAGTCGCTGAAGGTTCACCTTCCACGGGCAGCAGGCTCTGTGAACCAAGGCCCTCTCACCAGGCCCGCCACGCTGAGAGCTGAGCCTGTAGCTCGAGGGCCCTGCGGGGGCACCCAAGTAATATTCAAACCACAGACAGCGGCACCAGCAGAAGCATTAAGCACTGACTTGAGCATTTCAAGACTGCAGGAACTTACAGTTTGAGCATTTCTAAGACGCTGGCTGCCATTTAACTAATCCTAAGGACGAGTCTGCCCAGCGTCAGCATCTCTCACCTCAGGAAGCCGGCCAGTTCTCGGTCTGTGTTGCTCGCCCTAGAAGTTTCCAGGAACACCTGTTTACATGCGTTTCTTCAAAGCAGAGTATCACTGCAGCAGTGTGATGGACTCAGTTGCCTCAGTGGCCTGGGGATGGCACCAGGACACGCATCAGGACAGTCCACAAACACCAGCAGCGCAGAGAAGCCTCCAGAACTAAACTCTGGAGGCAAAATCAGGGGAACTCAGGAACCTTTCTCCCACTCAAAACCAAAATTCAAATGTCAGTTCCAATGCAACTGCAAATTCCGTTTCTGGTTTTCCTGGCCTTTCTCCCCAACTCTGATTCCAGATTCAAACCCGTGCGTGGCTCCAGCTGACGCCTTCTGCTCTTTGGAGCTGAGCCTAGAGCGGCACCCACGTCCTGCTTTTCCGCACAGTCGTGGCCACGTTCTCTCAACATAAACTTTTTTTCCCATTAACTTTTTTTTTTTTTGACAGGCAGAGTGGACAGTGAGAGAGACAGAAAGAAAGGTCTTCCTTTGCTGTTGGTTCACCCTCCAATGGCCGCCACGGCCGGCGCACCGCGCTGATCCGATGGCAGGAGCCAGGTGCTTCTCCTGGTCTCCCATGGGGTGCAGGGTCCAAGTACTTGGGCCATCCTCCACTGCACTCCCGGGCCACAGCAGAGAGCTGGACTGGAAGAGGGGCAACCGGGACAGAATCTGGCGCCCCGACCGGGACTAGAATCCGGTGTGCCGGCACCGCAAGGCAGAGGATTAGCCTAGTGAGCCGCGGCGCCGGCCTCCCATTAACTTCTAAGCGCCACTCTGGGATCAAAGGAAATTTTCAAGTTCTTCCTTCCTACACCATTTTTACCCCCAAAGCACATCTCTGGGTTGTCACTGCCAATCTTAGAAGTAAAGATGCCAAACATACGAGCTGCCAGGCATGGACAAAACATGGACGTCAGGTCTGCTCTCATTCCTGCTGAGTTTGTAACAAGGACAAATCAATTCTGTCAACTCCCATGATCATCTCAAATGCCACTGTGTGTGGTAGGAGAAAGGGTGAACGCTTCCCAAGGGCTTCACTCCCGTCTCTGCGTCTCCTGAATGGAGATGAAAGGTGTTCATTTCACAATGCTGCAGTATTAACAGTGAGAACAGCCTTTGTTCTACACGACTGTAAGGGACAGCGTACCAGCTGGTGCCTTGTGGCATTATCTGGAGGTCAGTTGTAACCAGTGACAGCACTGGCTGAAGTGGGCGTCCACTCCCAGCTGTGACTGAACTTTTTTTTCTTTAGATTTATTTATTTGAAAGGCAGAGTTAGAGAGGCAAAGAGAGGTCTTCCATCCACTGGTTCACTTCCCAGATGGCTGCGACAGCCAGAACTGTACCGTTCTGAAGCCAGGAGCCACCTCTGGGTCTCCCACGTGGGTGAGGGGCCTAAGACCTTGGGTCATCTTCCACTGCTTTCCCAGGCCACAGCAGAGAGCTGGATGGGAAGTGGAGCAGCCAGGACTCAAACCAGCGCCCATATGGGATGCCGGCCCTGCAGGCAGTGGCTTTACCCACTATGCCAGAGTGCGCCAGCCCCGTGATTGAACTTTGGCCCACTTTGGGGAGGGTGGCAGAGATCTCTGGGGCAGAGTACAGAGGAAGGGATAGGACACATTATTCTGGAAACCTGCACAGGCCTTCAGCCCCGACCGGGACTAGAACCCGGGGTGCCGGTGCTGCTAGGTGGAGGATTAGCCTAGTGAGCTGTGGCACCGGCTTTTTTGCCATCTTTAACATCTCAGTTGTATCTGAAGTTGTTAGAAGGGTCCTTTTACGGCTTTTTTCAATCTGCCAACGACAAGAGCAAGAAGCATGATCCACTGAGGGGCCGGCCAGCTTGTGGTAGCACAGAGGGAGCAGGAGGGGTGGTGGCTGAGACTGGCTGTGCACAGCAGTGCTGTCCAGGTGCACTGTGAGAGTGGGCAGGGCAGGACTGCAGGCAGTTAGAAGGTCCAGGCCTCTGTGTCCAAGACAGCCTGAGTACAACGGAGGCGGGTTGCTTTTTAACATAAAAGCACAGGGTGAAGATGCTTCCAGTTGACCAGATGTGTTCACAAACAAGAGGCCTTCCATTTGATCAGCTTTCACAACTCTGAAAACAGTGAGATACTTTCTGGCTGACGGTGCCAAAACTGCTGTCCAGACCAGCTGCAGACCAGAAGAGAACTTTCCATGAAAATGTCCCACAAGCAGGATCAAGATCCTAAAACACGTCTTCAAGACGACTCACAGGACATGAAATACACACTGAAAAGCACAGTGGAACGCTCAAGGCTTCCTGCTTGTCAGCCTTGCTGATGGCCACAGAACAAAGCCACCTGCGTCAGAGTGCCCGGGGTGGTGAGTCAGGGCTTGAGTAGAACGACACCCAGAGAGAGCGTCACCAGAGTCCCCCCAGGCACCAGCCCTCGCTCACCGTTCTCGTCAAAAGAAGCCGTTAGGCACTCACCCCGCAGGCCTGACTTGATTCTTCTGACTTCTGTTTCCTAATGTGTCTTTAAAAGGCAGCATTTTCTCCAGCTAGTAATGAAGACTGCACCAGCACGGCTGAATTCCCAGGACCGTCAGTTCTTCAGCCCAAGAAGTATTTTGAAGTTGATGAAGCTTAAGTTGAAAAGTGAAGCTTACATTCAAAACTGTCATCTTTAGTTCTATTTTCTGTGAAATGTTTGAGGCCCCTTTGTTTATGGCCTATTAGCTACAACTGAACAGCGGAGGAGCACAGTGCAGGGCACACAATACACTGTCTCAGTCTGAAAGTACGGTCTCTCCTCTGTGGATGAGAGCAGAGATGTATCCAAGCGGCTCAGAAAGGAGACTTGAGCTGGAGAGATTTTAAGTTGTCAGTCATCAACAGTAACTGCTGAAGGTGACCCAATACACACAGAGTGAGGATTTTGAGGAGGACACTAAGTTACAATGTAACTTGCTGAAGACCACCACGGGGCAGAGAGCAGTGTTAAAATAGGAACCCCGTTCTGTTCAAGGCCTTAGCACTCTCCACTCATCATGGACTCTTGAAAGCTGTGAAAACGCACTGGAAACTGCAGTATTAGGAATGTATAGGCATCTCTACTAAAACAACTTAATGAATATCCTTTGAAAGTCACGTTAATAGATAAAAATTTGTCAAGTATTTCCCTTCTGCCTTCAAATTCTAACTTTATGCAGTTAGGAAGCTTTGCACAACTTTGTTCCTTACCTAAATATCACTTTTATTCAAGAGTTCTATGGAGTAATTATATTCCCAGGGTTTTACACTGGAAACTAATTCAGAGTAAGAAAAGTCTCAGGTTTTTCAAAGATAATGCTCAAGAGAAAGCCAAAATGTTCTTCCCTAGGTGAAACCATCTCACTCAGGTAGAGGCCCACACGACTCCTGCACTGGCCAGTATGGTACACGTGCTTGTGTACACGTACACACACACACACACACACATGCCAGCAAGAGTGGCAATTCAACCCATGGCTATGTATACTACACAAGCAAAAATATTACCTGGTGTACTTTTGTAATGGAGTACAAATTTTTAACTGATATTTAAAGTGAACACATGTAACTCATAGTAAAATGATTCTAATGTGTAAGATTAGCATTCAACATCAATTATACATCCAGTACTCAGTTTAATACTTTATTTTTTAATCATATTAAACAAAAGCAACGGAAATACCAAGTTAATTTTAAGGGCAAATCCTAGAGAAAAAAAATACAAATGGCGGTGCTTTTATAATAGATCATTATATTTTACACAATATAAACAAAACACTAATGGATCCAGATGCTTGGTTTCCTTGAACTACAATGAACTACAGAATGAGTGAAACAGGTTTACATCTGAGTCGAAAACAAACATCTTGGGAAAACATGTAGCATGCATTTTTAAAAACTTTCTATGCATAAGCACTGACACAATCAAGTTTTAATAGCCGCCACCACCTCTTCCTTGTCCAAAGTAACCACCTCCATAGCCCCCCCTGCCACCTCCTCGCTGGAAACCCCCAGATCCTCGGAAGCCCCCTCTACCAGACCCTCTGTAGTCCCCCCCAGATCCACCTCTAAAGCCCCCCCGGGAACCTCCTCTGTAGCCCCCACCTCCACCTCCGCCATACCCTCCCCCATAGGAGCCTGAGCCGCCATAGCCGCCGCCATAGCCTCCACCGCCATAGCCAGTGCCACCCCTTCTATAGCCACTCCCATTGTCATAGCGCGCCATCTTGGGAGGACGTGGACCATCTCCATACCTAGGAAAGAACAAAACCACCGCTTTAGCAAGGCATCCCTACAATTCCCCGTCTGCACACCAGATGTGCATGTCTGGTTGCAGTTCAGAGTTTAACACAGGAAAACAACGAAGCTGAAATGAAATGATTCTGCTATTCTGAAACAGGAAGAGGCAATTAGAACACTTTGCTTTTCTAAAATTCTTTCTGGTTCATTCTGGCCTTGCTCTTTTTTTTGTTGTTGTTGTTTGTTTGTTTTTACAGGCAGAGTGGACAGTGAGAGAGAGACAGGGAGAAAGGTCTTCCTTTTGCCGTTGGTTCACCCTCCAATGCCTGCCGCGGCTGGCGCGCTGCGGCCGGCGCACCACGCTGATCCGAAGGCAGGAGCCAGGTACTTATCCTGGTCTCCCATGGGGTGCAGGGCCCAAGGACTTGGGCCATCCTCCACTGCCTTCCCGGGCCACAGCAGAGAGCTGGCCTGGAAGAGGGGCAACCGGGACAGGATCCGGCACCCTGACCGGGACTAGAACCCGTTGTGCCGGCGCCGCAAGGCGGAGGATTAGCCTAGTGAGCCGCGGCGCCGGCCCCCCTTTCTGGTTCATTCTCAAACAGTTTTGGCAGTATGTCCTCACAACTTGAAGACAGTTCTCTGACTCAGGCCAGAGATACTACTAGGAAGGCAAGTACTAAACAACATGTTAAGAACTGATATTCTTGGAGTTGGGAATAAGCTGTTTTGTCTTTATCACCAAATATTTCCTAAATTAACTCTGAAATATAGTCCTCAAAAATGCCTTCAGTGCCTTCCTCAGGCCTAAAACCGCCTCGCTTGGCAACCCAGGTCAAGGAAGGCCAGTGAGAACCGACACAAATCAAGATGTCCGACCCAGAACTCCAATCTGACATATCCAAAAACCGCCAACCGCCAACTCCCCCCCCCCTCTTTTTTAAGATTTACTTGAGAAGCAGAGTTGTAGATCGATCTTCCATTCATTGGTTCAGTCCCCAAATGACTGCAAGAGCTGAGGCTGGGCCAATCTGAAGCCAAGAGCTTCTTCCAGGTCTCCCACATATTTTTTTAAACATTTATTTGCTTATTTGAAAGGCAGAGTTAGAGAGAGGCCAAGGCGCAGGCAGAAAGAAAGAAATCTTCCACCTGCTGGTTCACTCCCCAAAAGGCCACAAAGGCCGGAGCTGTGCCAATCCGAAGCCAGGAGTTTCTTTTGGGTCTCCCATGTGGGCACAGGGGCCCAAGTACTTGGATCATCTTCCACTGCCCTCCCAGGCTATTAGCAGAGAGGTAGACCAGAAGAGGAGCCGCCAGGACACAAATCAGCACCCAAATGGGATGCCAGTGCCACAGGTGGAGGCTTAGCCTACTACGCCACAGTACTGGCCCATCCCATGCTTGAAGAAACTGACACTATCAGTTTAGCAGCTGCCCAATTCAGAAATATGAATGGGGATACATCTTCATTCCTTCACTGTACTGCCACCCCATTTTTTTCTTTTAAAGATTTATTTGAGAGGCAGAGTTATAGACAGAGAGGTAGAAACAGAGATCTTCCATCCGCTGGTTCACCCCCCAAATGGCCAGAAGAGCTGGAGCTGGGCCAATCCGAAGCCAGGAGCTTCTTCTGCATCTCTCACATGGGTGTAGGAGCTGCAGGAGGCTTAACCTACTATGCCACAGTGCTGACCCCACTGCCATCCCATTTTAATCCATTACCAAGCCGTATTGATACTGTCACTCCTTCCCCATTTTTATTCTCCCCACTGTAACTTGGGCCACTGCCATCTTCCTGTCATAGACTGTACTGTATCTATCCCATCTGTTCTAGTCTTTTGACATTCCTCCATTTCGGAAGCAGGTGATATGTGAAGCCTTGCTACTTAGCAGCTCTCATACCAAAACTGATTTCTCTTCCCCTAAACACCCAGAAGCATTACATCTATGTCTGTCCGTGACACTTGACCTTCTCAAGAATTCTTCATTTGCCTAAGCCCAAATCCATCTCTCAGTTGCTAACTGCATGACCCTGGGTATTAACTAATCTGTGACTAGTTTCCTACATGAAAAGGAGAGAACAATGGGGCTGGCATGTGACACAGTGGGTTGAGTGGATACTTGGGATACCCGCACCCCACAAGGGGTTGTTAGTTTTGAGTCCCAGCTTCTCTTTTCCAATCCAGATTCCTGCTGATGGCCTGGGAAGGCAGTGGAAGATGGCCCGGGTGCTTGGGCGCCTATCAGCCATGTGGGAAGATCAGGATGGAGTTCCTGCTTTCTGGCTTTGGCCTGGCCCAGACCTGATGTTTCAGCCATGGGGAGAGTGAACCAGATGATGAAAGATCTCTCTCCCTCTCTTCCAAATAAATAAATATATTTTAAAAAGCAGTTATATATCATATGTTCTCCCTGATCTATGACAACTGAGCACCTAAAAGGAAACCTGTAGAAGTGAAATTGACACTATGAGAAGCAATGACTTGACCAGCCCTAGTCCTGTCAAGGAACAGTTTATTACTTTATTCTTTTTACTATTTTCTTTTTCTATTTAATACCATTGGTTGAACTCTTTACTTAACACAGAATTAATTGTAGGTGTTTAAATCCAATTGAAAATTGATCCCTGTAAAAATAAGAGGGAGGAGGTATAAAGTTCAGCATACTTTCCCATGGACTTACACCTACCTGAAGGTAAAGCTAAAATCTTGCCAGAAGACTCCAAATCCCAGTAAGTTGGCAGGCCATCTTATTTAGTTAAAGTGTTCACTTTGAGTGTGTAAGTGATCTCATAGATAGGAATAAATGTCAAAGGGATCACATAAATAAGATCAAGTGTTTGCTACTAACAATAGATAGACTTAAAAAGTAGAGAATGATCCAACATGAGAAGCAGGCCACACAGCAGATTCAGAATGACAAATGCCCTGAACACCATTCTGGCCTCAGAATCAGCCCTTAAGGCATTCAGATCTGGCTAAAAAGCTCATGAGAGCATTTCAGGCATGGATAGCTAAGACACTGTGGTAAAAAATGGCCTACATGAAAGATTTCTGTGAGGGAGATCCCAGTGGAAAGAAGGGGCCATCAAAGAAGGAGGTACTTTTCTCTGAAGGGAGGAGAGAACTTCCACTTTGATTATGGCCCTGTCTAAATGATGACAGTTTGTGGACTCAAATGGCTTCCATAGCCTTTGGCAGCTCACGACCAGGGCCTCAGGTGATCACTGACGTCATAAATAAGAGTGTCAACTGTTAAATCAACAACAGGGATCACTGTGCAGTTGCTCCCCATGTAGGATCTCTCTCCTTGATGAATTGTACAATGAGAATTAATGGTAAAACTTGTCTTCAAACAGTACTTTGTGGGTGCAAAGTGTTGGAATCTTAGTATAGAGTTGATCTTCTGTATATAAAGATAATTAAAAATCTTAATGAAGAATGGGATGGGAACGGGAGTAAGAGGTGGGATGGGAGTGGGGGTGGGAGAGCGGGTATGTGGGGGGGGAGCTGCTATATTCCAAAAGCTGTTATCTATGAAATTTATAATTATTAAACAAAAGCTTTCTAAAAAAAATAAAAAGGCATTTACAGGGCTGGCACTGTGGCGTAGTAGGTTAAGTCTCTGTCTGTGGCACTGCCATCCAATATGGGCACTGGTTTGAGTCCTGGCCGCTCCACTTTTGATCCAGCTCTCTGCTATGGCCTGGGAGAGCAGTAGAAGATGGCCCAAGTGCTTGGGACCTGAGGCCATGTGGGAGACCTGAAAGTAGCTCCTGGCTCCTGACTTCAGATTGGTCTAGCTCCGGCTGTTGTGGCCATTTGGGGAATGAACTAGCAAATGGAAGATCTCTGTCTCTCCCTGTCAAATAAATTAAAAAAAAAAAACAAAAACAAACAAAAAAAAAAACATTTATAACCAAATGTAGTAAGTTATCTATGATGAGAAGAGTAGAGAGACGTTTTGGATAATGGTATTTAACAAACATTTGTAACTTAAATTATTAATATAATACTTCTCAATTGAGATGGGTCCATGATGTTGTGGCCATGTTGTTAGGCAAAAGAAATTCTGACACAAAATTTCCTGAAGTTGCAAATTTATCACAAATGATTATACAAATGGCACAAAACACTGAAGGTAAGTAAGTGAACTTAAATGAAGACTGTATGGGTGTATGTTGTACTATTCTGCCTTTCTTGTAGGTATCAAATAATCCCAGACAAAAAGCTATTGAAAAATGAAAAAAGCATTTTAAAACTGAAGAGAAACGTCACATTTAAGACTATACTATACTATTTTCCTAAGGTAAACACTGATACTTCTCATCTGTGGGAGACTGAAGGGTTCACCAAGTTCCTCTGTAGGGAGGTCAGAACAGTGAGGAGGAAGAAAGGACCATCGGGCTGTTGTTACATTCCATCATGTGGCTCCCTGGATAGCCTCTGCACTTTCAAGGGCCCCATCTGACTCTACCTACACCGACAAAGTGGACGCACTACAACACAGAAGCAAAGTAACAACCTTTCATTCTGAATGTGTTGCCCAGAATTAAATCCCACATTTAGTGTTTCTCTAGAAATTCAAGTTAAATAACTCCACTATCAACTAACTCTAGGCCTCTGTGAGATGACAAAGCCTCTGGCTCGGCACCACCAGTTGTGACCCTGGTACTTACCGTGTACTGCCAACCATCAGGTTGATGCCAGCAGCTGAGGGCCTGGAGATCTGGCGGATGGTGTTCAGCATGTGCTCATTGGCAGGGTCCAGCTGGCTGATGATACTGGGCTGCTTGGTCACTTCAACAACAAGAGCCTCCACTGCAGCCCGCAGAGCAGTGATGCAGGCAGCAGCTTCATGGCTTATTTGCAGTCTGATCCTAAAATGGAGAAAAGCAATACAAAATAAGAAAGGAAGTAGGTAACAGAAAACTGCCAATATGGCAAGCACCATATTGTTAAGCTACTACAGCAGCCCAGACTCAGGCAGACAGGGGTACAAAGAACAACTACCCGCACTAACCTTTTAAAATTCACTACTACCTATCTGCAGGAATCGTAAACCATAAAACCATCAAGCCAAATACTGCCTGCAATGCAGACCACGCAGTTTCCACTAAGAATGAAAGACTCCACACTGGAGCTTTTTAGGTTTTTAAGAATGAGGCTGGGGGCCAGTGCCGTGGTGTAGCAGGTAAAGCCACCACCTGCAGTGTCAGCATCCCATATGGGCCCCAGTTGGTCCATTTCCAATCCAGTTCTCTGCTACGGCCTGGGAAAGCAGTACAAGATGGTCCAAGTGCTTGGTCCCCTGCACCCACGTAGGATCCTGACCTGGAAGAAGCTCCTGGCTCCTAGCTGTAGACTGGCCCAGCTCTGTTGTTTCTTGCATTTAGGGAGTGAACCAGCAGATGGAAGACCTCTCTCTCTGCCTCTGCATAACTCTGCCTTTTAAATAAATATATCTTAAAAAAAAAAAAAAAGATGCTAATCTAAGAGTTCACATGCAAAAGTTCATACCAGTCATCTACCAGCACAATCTGACCATCAGATTGGACTTTCTTGGAGGCAAAAAGAAGCAACTGCAGGGGAGTGACTAAAGTCATGCCTTTAGCAGAGATGGCGCGGGTTCGAATCTGCAGATGGAGAGAATGGCAAGAGTAAACAGGTTACATTAACTGTCTAATAATATAAACTAGGCCTAAAGAAACCCAAAACTTACGTTCTGATGTGAACTTTTCTTACCTTTTCACCAAATACAAAGAAGGGGGAAGGGTATTTCATGTCTTGGCTGCTAAAAGGACAATTAACAGACGATTTGTGGATAAGTGCATTGCGCCCTTCGGTGGTAAGAATCTTTCTCTTTTCCTTGTGATAGCACACATTGGGATACACACCAAAGGCCAGGAGAGAGATAACAACATCCAAGTTATTATCTGGTCCAGTGTTAGTAAACACTTGTGTCAACAAACAATCTGTTAGGAATGAGGTTTAAAAAAAAAAAATCAGGTAATGGCCAATCATCACATCACAGGCAAACTACACAAGAATAAAAGAACTGATCTGTCTAGAAGCCTTTTTCTTCTCAGAAGCCTTGTACCCAGATTAAGCTCAAGAGGAAATTTTGCCGAGTCTCCATAATCAGAAAACTAAATGTCTGTATTCCCTTACTGATTCAACCATAAACCTAAGCTTGGGGTGGTAACTTGTAACACAATCCCTCGCCAGCCACCTACTCTGAGTGACCAGCAGGACCAAGGTCAATGGTCAATGTATTTGTTGTTCTTAAACTGCTGCGTGTGCAGATGGAGAGACAAAGCAAAGGACACCCACCAGAACGGAGGCAGGCGCGTCCAAGTCCAACTACAGTTCATGAGCACCGCATCTGGAAACACGAGCGCCAAGGCCTGCGCAGATTCTGCTCTAGCTCAGCCTGAGACGAAATCTTACAATGTCCTCACTGAATAAAGCTTAAAACTGTGAACTTCTATGTTGGTTTTATGATCTTTTAAATTGGGACAATAATATCTGTACCCAGGACCACTGTAAAGATTTTGCCAATTAAAGTATATGGTTCCAGCTCCCATCAAGAGATGAAGAATTGGACCACTGTCTCTATTTCTAAGGCACGGAACATCCAGAACCATCTACACACAGAAATTCAGTTCAAGCCACTGAACATGGGAGAATCCACGTCAAGTCTAAAAATGAACATGGGGCAAACTGATACACCATTTCTCAAACTCTTTCAGGATGAAAACCTTTTACCTCCTTTTTTAAAAGACTTAATGTAAAAAAACTATTATCACCACAAAGTACTAAAGGCTAGAAACACAGAAAAACCACAGGATCTAAAGTCTGAAGTTGAAATACATGTTAATGTGCACATAGTACATCGATGTCACTTTGAAAATATTCTGAAAATTACCTTCTGGAAATCCAGAATTAATCAGAATCTCTTTAAGCTGAACTTTGGCTTCCCAAGTCATTCTCAGTGTAGCCATATTGAGTCTTTTGTGTTCACAAAAACGTATCTCTGCTTCTTCTCCACTCATTCTAAAATAAATTAAGACATCAAGGGGGTCATTCTCAAAGACCAGAGATCTAGGTACAAATTAGAAACTAGAGCTAGTTCACCCAAAGCTCAAGCCCATACCTGGCATCATCCCAGGCTTGGAATACCGATAACAGGGCCACGTGATCAGAGAATCTGTTCCCAGCAAAATTCCGATGGATGTAGCCGAGCCGCTTTCCTTCGTTGATGAAAGGCTCTGGGAAGCAGGTAGCAGCAGAGATGGTGCAGACAGCGTCTCCCACACTGCAACACACACACGTTCACAACAGGTGAGGCAGGACTGGCAAACGTGGACTGGAGTCTTTCGGCTTTGATGAGCGAGGGAACATTACAGCTGCTCTCCTCAGAGCAGAAGGGGACAATCAACTCTGGAGCTGATGGCCACCTATCTACCATAAACTATGACCAAGTACTATATTCTTCCTTTCCTAGTCCTTTTCCATTTTCTCACCTTCCGAATGCTGTGGTAAAATAACTCTCTTTGGGGCTGGCATTGTGGCAGAATGGGTTAGGCCGCCACCTGCAACTCCAGCATCCCATGTGGGCGCCGATCGAGCCCCAGCTGCTCCGCTTCCACCCGGCTCCCTGCTGAAGCGCCTGGGAAAGCAGGAGTGTGGGGAGCAACTCGGACTATACTGTTACTGGAATTAGGACTTATTCTATGCATCTGCTCTCCCACAATATGGCGCTGGGAGAGAAGAAAACAGCTTCTACACAGCTGCCTCCAGTTCAGCCAATAAACTGTAGGACCTGCTCCTGATTGGAGGAGAGCAGCGTACTCGGCGTGTGGGCAGCCGAGTTGGGATTGGTGGAAGAGGACTATATAGGAGGAGAGAGACGGCATGCACCAGGAACATCTAAGGGGAACATCTAAGGGGAACACCTGTGCAGTCCCCGAGAGAGCCGGCCGGCGGTGTGCCGCTCCCCTGCGGAAGTGGGGAGAGTGGCCAGGGGGAACCGCCCTTCCACGGAGGTGGAAGGGACGGCAGCCAACCCGGGAAGAACCAGCAGCAAACCTGGGGAGGGCCGAGCAGACGAAAGAACAGCGCAGGGTCCTGTGTCGTTCCTCCACGAAGAGGGGGAGCGACATAATGGTGCCGTGACTCGGATATAAAGCCTAGGCAGGGTTTTGTGTCGTTCCTCCATGAAGAGGGGGAGCGACATAATGGTGCCGTGACTCGGATATGAAGCCTAGGCAGGGCTTAGTGTCATTCCTCCACGAAGAGGGGGAGCGACATAATGGTGCTGTGACTCGGATATGAAGCCTAGGCAGGGCTTAGTGTCGTTCCTCCACGAAGAGGGGGAGCGACACAGGAGGAACAGCCAGAGTGCTTGAGCCCCTGCACCTGCATGGAGACTTGGGCAATGCTCCTGGCTTCGGCCTGGCTCAGCACTGCAGCCACTGGGAGATCTGTCTCTCCTTTCCTCTAACTCTTTCAAATAAATACATCTCTAAAAAAAAATTGTATGCACACACACCCACACCTCTTTTCCTAAGACTATTTTCTTCCAAGAGACACCCCAGCTCCTGAGATGAGCAACAAGGGAACAAGTCCCGTTTCTTATCTCACAGTGTGCTTTTCTTTACTTCTGAAGCCTGAGTTTCTTCTACTTGAGCCCATCTTGCTTTTATGGGGGGAGGGTTTTGATTCTGAAACTTTCTGTCACTTAACTGTCAGCAATAAAACAACATACTTACTAGAAAATACACCCCATGATCATCATTTTGCCAAGACGAGGCTCAATAGGGAGTTTAGCTAGGATCCGTCCCAGAGGAGTCAACTCATCATTGGCATCCAGTGCGTCCAGCTCTGCGGGGAGATAATTCCTTGTGAGCAGAGGTCATAACAAACATCCTTGGCCCTAGACAGGCAGCAGCCTTCTTTGTGGACTGTTAGGGCACCGACGCTGCACTTAGGACCTCACACCGGTCAGCCTGACCGCCAACACCATGCTTGCAGCCCACAGTTCTCCTCACAAACGGAGTAGAACCCAACTCTGCAGCGCCCTGCATGAAGGACATGCCGTGAGAAGTCTGTAATGGTGCTAATTGTAACAGCACTGCAAGTACCTACGTGCCTCAAAGTCTGACACCCATCTCGTGATGATTTTTAGAGAAAGAAAAGAAATCTGCAAAAGCAAAACCTGAAGTTCACACGGCAGGTGAACTGAAATTCAGAAGCATTTGGCTGCAATACCCTTGTATTTTCGTATACTGTTTCTGATAAGACATAAATAAATGTTCTAAGAGATGCATATAAAATTTTATGGGCATCACGATATTCTGATCTTTAAGTACTAGTTAAGAGATAATGCCTTACCTTTTCCCTTTTAATTTTTCCCCCAAAATGAGAACATTATCCCATTCTTAAGTTTTCTTTGTAATGAAGGCTTGACTGAGCACATGAAGTGACACTGAAAGCCCTCCCTTCACAGCCCCCTGACGTGCTGCGTGGGGTCCTCAGGCACAGGTCTGAGTGCACACACCTCTCAGAGTGTGCTCCGCTTCAATCACAGCGTCCAGGGGCGGGGGCTCTATCGCCTTAGCCAGAAACTGGCCGATTCCTCCGAGACGCAGAAGCTTGATGCTCAAGGCAATTTCATGCAGTGGTGTCCGGAACATCTCTGGTGTCATGTGGGTTTCCAGTCTGGGGAAGGAGCAGAAGAAACATCCTTTTTGCATATGCAGATATTAATAAAGGCTTCGCAAGGGAATGATGGATACACAGATCTGCCCTTTCTCCATCTTTCATAATTAAACATGCAGACATTCTCTGGACAAGATTTCAGCTGATTCTGACTTAGTGCCTGGTGGTACTCTCAACTGAAGGAAGGCTGGAGAGACGATCCATTCCCCTAATGTCACTACCTATAGCTTCCTCAGGTCTCTTGTCTGTTGACAAACACTGGTTAAAACAGCAGCAAGACTTTCTGTCTATGTAACTTTTAGTGCTACTGGGAAGGATCTTACGGATCAACTAACCTTTTAAAATTCAAATACAAGTTATTATAATGTTAGAATTTCCTTTGTGCCAGGCACTGCTGTGTGAATTTGACATTATTAACTCACTTTTTTTTCACACCAATCTTATAGATAGATTAGGCATTACTCTCATCCTCTCATGACTAAGAACAAAGAGACAGGCCAGGTAATGTAGTCTCATTTTATGGGAGGGGTAAACAAAGTCCTAAAGAATTTAAATATTTAGGATTATGCCATGTATCGGTATTAGGCATAGACAGTATTAAAATCTAGGTCTGTACACTTCTAATCCAGGCTCATTTCCTATAAACTACTCACAACGAAGATTCATGGGTTAATTCCAACATTGCTGGCAAGACAGATCAGCTTAATTCAAGTCTACAAAAGTAGCATATCTGCTCTTCCCACTATAGACAAAAGAGCAAAAATCTCACATTGTTACTAATTAGTAGGCGATTTTACTCTAAGATGTCAAACAGTATTTGTTTCTTCAGTGCAAGTGAATAGCCAATGTTTACAAAGAACTAAACGTATTCCAAATGCTGCAGCCAATTTCCTAACTTCTAATGCTCATCTACAGCTACGTAAGGGTACTTAGAATTACAAGGGAGTCTGAGGTTACCGAATCTGATTTTTCCTCTGCATACCATGTATACCTGGGCACTGAAGTACTTTTCTGCCACATCGTACTTTCCCGTGCGCATTAATACAAGCCCCAAACTCTCCCCTTTATTATCAAGTGTATAGCACAAAGAGCCCCCAGACACAACTCTACTTTCACCTTTAATGTACAAAGGGTATCTTTAGCCAACTGGCCCATCCACACACCTCCCCCAAGAAGCCTCATAGGCTCTGAATGTAACTGAGACTTGGGTTTCAATCCTGGCTCTGAAGTAGTCTTGGTGAAGTGAGCTCAAAATTTAGTCTCCTTATTCAAATAATGCCTGTACTTCTCAGGGAACGTCCTCTAAGGCACTACCTGGAGGCATTTATACCCTGAATTCACTAAGTTCATGGCAAAGTGCAGAGGAAACCAGGGGCTATGTGCAGTGAAGATGCATGAAGGGTTAAAAACAAATCCTCAATCTTCATTCAACACTTGGTCTCACCTCTCAAAACGAGCTCGGCTACAGAGGTGAAAGCAGAATCCAGGCCGCACACGGCCAGCTCGCCCTTTCCGCTGCTCAAGGTTTGTTTTGGACGCCCACACCGTGGCATAGTTGGTCATGTTGTTGTGAGCAGTGAACAGTTTCACTTTCTGCCTGAATACAAAGAAGAGGTTAATTCTAAGACACACAGCCACTGACGCAGGGACCCTCTCCAGACAGCTGGGCCTGCTTGGGAGGTCTGTTGTGAATGGCCATCAGGGACCTGACTCTGCAGGTTGCCAAGCTGGCAACATACTAAACAGTGGACACTTCCCAGCTACAGGCTTGTCTGACAATCAGAGCAATTACCACTTCCTACTTCAAGGGTTTCTATTTAGAAACATGAAGCCAATTCATCAATGCAAAATACTCAGCAGGATCTGACCAGGCCACGTGAGTGCCAACTGCTCAAGCCATCTATACGAGAGGCCCACGTACATCTAGGTGTCTTAGGTCTACAGGTTACATGTTCAGGGAGAACGTGGCACATGCTCATACCAGGCCGCATCAGGCAGTGCCCGTGCGGTTCTCCTGAACCTCAGCAGCCTCATGTTCCTCCAGAGAGCACGCAGGCAGCCACTGCCTGGAGACTGGGTAGCACAGAACGCGGGTCTGTAGGCAGGAGACACAGGCACAAAGCAGCCAGGGAGAACCAAGTTTCTACCCGACTGTCCTCTCTGTATTACTATTTTCCTGTGAACAACGCCCCTCTGTCCATTGGGCTCATCCCACAGCAAACAGGAAGTCCTTTGTAATTCGTTCTAAGAAGTATTCAAGTGGGATATTTGTCATGTGCTCAATATTAGATGTCTTTCTACATCAAACAGCATGCTACTGTTGGCTGTGAGACATGGAAGCAGCCAGAGGTCAGTGGCAGGCTGTCACTTCCCACCGCAACATAAACAAAGTAAATCAGGAGGTGCAAGAACAGAGGAGCTTCCCAAAGTGTTTCTGCTTCTGCCAATGGATCAGGCAGCAGGTTCCCGGGAAGCTTACTTGCAGGAGTCGATGACATAAACAACGTCGTTAATGGTGATGCTTGTTTCAGCAATATTTGTGGATAAAATAACCTATGAGGAAAAGAAAAATCAGACTTCAGAAAATATTCCCATCAAGTACTAGAAAGGACTGAATTACTTATACTAACAAGTAAGAGAATTACAGAAATCTTTAAAAAAATAACTTTTCTCTTGACTGGATAATGAAAACTTCCTCCTCGACCTGGATGGCCTACAGCTGCTCTGGAGTGCTCTGCGACACCTGCTTGTACTCGGGCCACTCAACCCCACCACCGCATGGGTAACATCTACCTTGGTTACTCCAACTGGCACGGGATCAAACACTTTGCGCTGCTCCTCTCGCGGGATCTGGGAGTGCAGAGGCAGTATCTGATACCTGTGGCTCCCTGTAACAACACTGAAAGTTTAAGTGCTGAAAATACAAACTGCTACCCAATGTACTTACGTTTATTCAAAAACAGACAAAACACTGATTTTGTTTTCATGTACTGGCTAAGACACAAACAAAAATATTCACTTTCACCCTCAAACATATGAGAATTCAAAGACACATACCAAAATGTGCGTTCATCTCCAAATGCTTCTGCATAGTATAAATTAAATTCCAGCCGGGCAAAAACACCAGTACAGCTCCTGGAACATTGAGAGTCTCAATGTACTTCAGCAGAGCTTCGATGAGCTCGAAGGGGGTTTCCTTCTCATTCAACTGGGCCATGCTCATCCTTGTTTCTGGACCATACTCATCACCACAAATCAGGTTGCAGTTTGCCTGCAAAGACAGGAAGATGTATTTTGGATGGTCTCAATTATCGTATCTGATTAAGTCCTCTAGATTTGTGTGTGTGTTTTAAACATCTTTTATTTATTTGAAAGGCAGAGTTAGAGAGTGACAGGCAAAGTCAGGAGCCTCATTTGGGTCTCCCAGGTGGGTGCAGGGGCCATCTTTCACTGTTCTCCCCAGACCATCAGCAGGGAACTGAATCATCCTGGAGCAGCCGGGACATGAACTGGTGCCCATATGGGATGCGGACGTTGCAGGCAGCTATGCCTTCTATGCCACAACACTGGCCGCCACCACCAAATCTCAAAAGGGCATGGTTCAGCCGGGGATTCAGCCTTCTGGGTGTAACAAAAATTTTTTCAACTACAGGCTTTGGCCCACACAGCCAAATTTTAGAAAATAGTTTTCTCTAACAATATATGGCCTTATAATTAACTCTTTCCTCTTTTTCTGTTGATCTTTGTGATATAAATGATTTAAGTTGTGACAGAAAAGAGCTTTGTCACTAAGCCTGGAAATCTCTGAACAGAAATAGATCAATTAATCCAAAGACACAGATTATTGTCAGGTTTTTTTTTTTTTGACAGAGTTAGACAGTGAGAGAGACAGAGAAAGGTCTTCCTTCTGTTGGTTCACCCCCCAAATGGCTGCCATGGCTGGAACTACGGCAATCTGAAGTTAGGAGCCAGGTGCTTCCTCCTGGTCTCCCATGCGGGTGCAGGCGCCCAAGCACTTGGGCCATCCTCCACTGCTCTCCCGGGCCACAGCAGAGAGCTGGACTGGAAGAGGAGCAACCAGGACTAGAACCCGGCGCCCATATGGGATTCCGGCGCCACACGCGGAGGATTAGCCAAGTGAGCCACAGTGCCGGCCCCTACTGTCAGTTTTTTTAAAAAAAATCTTTCTGATCAGCTCAATGATGAAAATTAGTCATGAGATCCACTTACATCATCCTCTTCACCACCATCATCCTCCTTATCCTTCTTCTTTTTGTCCTTTGGAGGTGGCACAAACTGAGTCATCTGAATGCAGTCTTCCAGAAAATACTCTGCCAGGAACAAGCCAGTTAACGAAGTTTGTTCCATCAGTTTTCACAGCGCCGCAGTTGAACATCACTTTGATACCCTTAACCCTGGTTCTTTACAGCTGCCAACAAGTTCTAGTGGCAACAGTCTTATCCCACTCACATTCAGTGTTTCCTCAGACTTCCTATTAGTCTGTTTCCATTATTAGCGAGAAATGTGCCATGCCAAGGCGCTGCATCTGGGGGTGGCCTTCTTGCACCCAAGTGTGTGACTGTTAGCTCTTCTTAGAGAGCCGCCAGGATTCAATCGTGGGGCTCCACCACGATGACCGTATCAGCCCTAGTCTCCTGACACAGGATCTTACCTGTAAGCACCACAGCTGGATTAAGTTGGACCATTTGAATGCTTCTCAATGGGGATTAAATTCCAGAATTATTTGGTGGAGGAGGGAGGCACAGAGCCAGGTGGTTACCCTGTGTATAGTATGTAAACACTTATGGGAGTGCCCATTCTGCCATACACTCCCATGGTATGGGAGTTCTACATGGAAAGACATAACCTCTACACAGTGACATACATGACAGTAAAAATGCACACATAAAACAAGTTCCTTTCTCTCTTAAGAAGGATATCAATGTAAAATACTGAAGATGGACCAAGCGACTACACCTCTAGAATTCTCTGATGGATCCAGAAATGCCTCTGACATCTGAATACTTCCCTACATCCTAAGAATCACAGAGTATCCTCCTCATCACCATGGCACTTACTGACAATATGACTTATCCCTGATGATGCTGAACTGTCACTTGATTAAGCTACTGGTGGCCAACTTTTTACACTGAAAAGTTACTCTTCATTCCCACCATGCTCTTCAGAAGCAAGTCATTATGTACAGCCCAGCCAGGCAATAATTAATTCCTCCTTGTCTGAGGGAAGGAGAGAATATTCACACAAATTATTTGGAATTCTTACATATGACTAGTCACTCTTTGCTTATTCACTCACTTATTCATATCAGTATAGCTTCAGATGGCCCTTTTTATACTACAGGTTTACCCCAGTACCATGCTCTATGTCACTTCTGCTCAAACTGTTCTGGCTTGGGCCAATGGGCACTCTTTAGGCTGGCTCCTCACCCCATGCCCCTCTTTAATGCAGACGTTTTGAAAAAGCACTTCCTTATTTCAAGGCACAAGATGTTCCACAGCCATCCTGTCTGTTCTCTGCCTTGGTCCCAGAACTGGCTGTATCTCCTAGGAGGTCGAGCTGCTTTACCTGGAGAACAGTGTGATCCAAGTGCTAGCCATATCCCTTGTTAGTGGGGTCTCATCACTGCTATGGCCACTCAGCAGACAGAGCTCAGGAAAAGTATGTAACAATCATCGAATCCACACCCATTTGATTAGTTCTATGCTCACCTACTTGTACTTACATTTAGCTAAATATGAGTCATATTATTTTTTTTTCCAATTGTAATCTAATACCCTCTTGGTTCTTCCAGCCTCCCCTCTACTTATTTGAATTCTCATTCTACTAAGAAACCTGGTTCCCACCATCTGTTATTATCTTTTCAATCCCAGTACACATGTACACAAATTTTAGAATTGTTAACTCACACCCTTGTGAAAAATGAGGCTCTTTAAGAAGTTCATAGAAAATTAGTATTATGAAAAAACTAGGCATGGAATTGCAAATATTTTTGCACAAAAGCAAACATGATCCCATTTTTCCATTATAACATTAAAGTGCCCTTCATTGGCTTTTTTCAGAACTTTATTTCCTTCTGAATTTCAAAAATCAGCACCCTGGCATAGCCACTCATTGTTCCATACCTACACCATTTCACACTTTATTTTCTTGCCCTCAATTGGACTATGCTGCTATTCATTTTTAAATGAAGCTACTACATGACTGTCCTTGAAAATGGTGCTGGTAGTGACAAAACCTAGGACACCACAGAAACTGACTGACCAGAAACCTAGGCCTTGAACTACTTCTCTTAATCTCACATCAAGGCTCACCTGTTAATCTGACCCTGCAAACAGTAGTTCCCTGTTATGTATTTTTAATACATAGTAGTTATGTATTTTTAATTATTCCTTTTCATCTTTATGATAGGTTAGCTATGCATCTTTGTGTAAAATTTCTTTGAGTGTAGAGACAGAGAGAGAAACACTACTCCCTGCATTGATTCATTCTCCTGATGCCCACAGCAGCCAGAGAACCAAAACCAGGACCAAGAACTCAATCCAGATTTCCCACATGATTGGCAGCAACCCAACTATTTGAACCATCACCACTGCCTCCCAGGGTTCATATTAACAAGAAGCTAGAAGCCAGAGCTGGGTATTGCATTGAGGTACTGTAAGTGAACTTACAGAGGACACTGGCATATACTTGACCAAAAGTCGTTTCCCCTTGGTCAATACGTTTCAAGACCCCTTGTGGATGCCTGACACCATGGACAGTGTCAAACTTCTTGTATGTTTTTCCCTATACAGACATGCACACACAGATATAATGCCCTTTCCATCGCCAATGCTTATCACACACAGCGGCCCTAATTTTTGCAGCCTCAGGTGCAACAGTAAAAGCAGCATGAATTTCTTCTAACTTCTTTACCTTGGCAAACCTCAGCACGTTAAGTCTATTCTTTCTCTGTTAAGCGCAGAACTTTTTTTTTAAAGAAGCACTTTGTGACCTCTCTTCTGCATATGAGACTGTTTTAAAAGTAAAATAAGGGTACCTGAACATAAGCACTGTGACACCATGGCAGGTGCACCAATCACAAAGACAGCTACTAAGTGACTAATGGGTGAGAGAGGTGCAGAGTAGACAGGCTGGACAGAGGGAAGACGCACATCCTGGTCAGGTCAGCGAGATTTCATCACACTTGTCAGAACAGCATGCAATTTAAGGCTTATGAATTCTTTATTTCTGAAATTCTCCATTTCATATTTTTGGACTTTAGGCTAAACTAAAATTGTGGAAAGTAAAACCATGGATAAGGAGGGGAATTAATGTATGCAACAACTGTGTAGGTTATGTCTGGCCCCTGTACAGGACTAGAAACTCACTTGATACCCATATTCTCAGAAGTGAATGAGATCTGGTTGTATTCCTCAGCCTATGCTAATGTCTACTAACATCACAGGCAAGAAATTCCCCGAGAACACTCTGATGCATCTGATACCCTAACTGCCCTTTAAACTATTACTCCAATCTCCAAGACTGGGAACATACAACCCTGCACGCAACGTGTTTACTCCCTCACCCCCACCCTCCACCCCTCACCACAGTGTTTACCTTGAACTGGGTAAGTCCTCCCATAAACTTCAATGATTGGGCAATTGAAGAAATATTCACAGAACATGCTGGTATCAATAGTAGCAGACATGAGAACAATGCGAACTTCAGGATAAGCCTGAACCACATCACGCAGTACTACCAAAAGGAAGTCAGTCTATTAAAATACAAGCACAAATGAAAAAAAGAGACATTAAAATGTTTATACAATGAGATTTACCTACAAGATGTTACACAGCCATCAAACAACAGTGACATTCATTTTCTTAGGTGATTGTACAAGCCCAAGAAAAAGGGTTACAATGAGATATAATAACAATGAAAAACTGTTGTGGCTAGATAGCCATGGGGATTAGAAACTAATGTTTTTTGGGTAGGGAAAAAGAAAACATTAATGAGAACAATAAATCTCAGAATTTCCAATGTTCTGTTCTGGATTTTATCCCCACTGAGACTAGTTACCAACACACCTCTCTTATATGACATGTTTGTCTACTGCTCATTTTTCATGCAGTCATCTGGATTTTTCTTTACTGATCTGTACTTTGCTAATGTAATAGAATCTCCTGACTCCTGGTTTTCTTTAATTATCTTTCAAATGGACAAATGATGTTAATGTAAATATAGAATGATGCACCAATCTTTTTTTTTTTTTTTAAATAAATTCTTTCAGAAGGTCAAGGACTACACTGCTCAGTGGAATAGGCATCAGCTGCCTGTACCTACTACTGAACACATGAAACGTGTCTAAACTGAGATGTGATTTAAGCATAAAGAATACAGATTTTAAATGTAGATACCTAAAAGCATTTTTAAATTTTTGTTTTTAATTTCATTTGTATTTTTCTGGGATAGATGTAGACCTTGTATCTACTGGTTTATTCCCCAAATGCCTAAAACAGCTAAGGATGCGCCAAGCTGAAGTCAGGAGCCCAGAACTCAATCCAGGTCTCTTGTGTCGGTGGCAGGGATCCAAAAAACATCCACTGCTGCTACCCAAAGTTGCTATTAGCAGAAAGCTGCATTCAAAGTAGGAGAGCTCAGACTGGAACTGAGGCCCTTCAACATGGGATATGTGGGTCCCAAGTAGCGTCTTAGCCGCTGTGCTAAACGCTCACCCCAAAGTTTTTTAAATTGACTATAGATTGAAAAATTTTCAGCTGTAACAGGTTAAATAAAACATAATAAAAATAATTACCCATTTCACCTTTTAAAATGAGCTATTAGAAAACTTAAAATTACTTATGTGGGTCACATTCTGTATCTATTGGACAGTGCTACCTAAAAGATGGTTAGTTAAATTCACTACTTAGAAGAATTCTAAAATCAAGGGCCAGAGTTATGGCTTAACGGGTAAACTTGCCGGCTTCTCCACTTCTGAACCAGATCCCTGCCAATGTGGCCTGGGAAAGCAGCAGAAGATGGACCCTGCACATACAGGGGAGACCAGATGAAGCTTCTGGCTTTGGTTTGGTCCAGCCCCGACCGTTGTGGCCTTTTGGGAAGTGAACCAGCAGGTGGAAAGTCTCTCTGTCTCCCTCTAACTTTGCCTTTCAAAGTAAATAAATAAATAAAAAGGGGGGAAAAATAGAGTTCTAACATTGTACTGACATTTAAGTCCTTAATCTACCTGGAGTAAATCTTTAATTTGGTTATGAGGTAGGGATCCAATTTCTACTATTCCTACTATTCTACAAATGACCAGCTGTTTCCAGTCCCTTTCCCAGTGATCAACATCAAGGCTTTAGAGTATTCAACGTGTGCTGTGGTTCTGCACTCTGCATCATTCCGTCAGCCACACTATTAACCTATAACCACACTGTCTCCATTACTCCTGCTTCAAAGTAGGTTCTGACATAGGCAAGGTAAGGTGCTCCAACAGTTTTTCTTAATTACTGGTAACTTTTGGCCATTAAGTCTTCCCAGTACATATTTATAACAAGTTTATTAAGTTTTATGGAGAACACTGCTAGAATTTTGATTAGAATTGCATTGAAAACTGTGAATAAACTTGGGGAGAACTGATATCTATATGGTATTAAATCCTCATATCCATGAACATGATCTCTCTTCAGTAAGTTTTGTAGTAAACTTTAATTTCTCCTGTAGAGGTTCTGAATGCCTTTTGGTTGGATTTATCCTCAGGAATATTACTCTTCTGTTTGTTTAACAATCTCCTATTATTTGTAATAATTTGTCCACAAGTTCTTTGGGGTTTTCAGGTAAAGTAAAAAATTTAAGGCTACTTGAAAGGAAACAAAGTTTCTATAAAGGCCTTTTTCCATTTTTTCACTGTGAATAGTACATTAATAGAGACCTGAGAACTTTTCAAGAAAAGCAAATGCAATCATAGATACTAAGCCTGTCAAGTTATTAAGAAACAAGCTTTCAAAAGACTGTGAGTGACAAAAACATGCAATATTTGGTCCTACTGAATGACTGGATTTCTGATTCAAAAGTCAGGACAAACCAGTGTTATTCACTTAGCTCAACAACAAACATGAACTTTTTGCCAGAACAAGACGATGAACAATATGGCAGTGAAAGTGTTTTCTCAAAAGCAGCAGCTAGCTGACCACTGGGGCAGCAGTCCCTTTGTGTGCTTCCTCTTGAGACAGGGTACATGGAGTCTGTGTGTGTGATGACACAGGAACAAGTTTTTGCTTTAGTGTAGAAAGTTGCAGCTCTATTACTATACAATAGTAAGTTTCTTTAACACAGGTTTTGCTAAAAGCCAAATGAGGGAAATGTAGGCAATAAATTACAGTTTCACCCTAGTTCTGGCATGATCATCACTAATATCTGAAGAGTAGAGCTGCAAAACATCCAGAGGTGCTGCCAATCACAATGAAATAAGGCCTAAGCCATAAACGGTCATAAACATCCCTCAGCTCTTCACAATCCTGAGTTGTGAGTTCAGTGCCTGAATTATCCCAGCTCTCAATGACCACTGCAGATACACTTACTCTACAGGAAAACAAAGTTACATGTTTTTTAAAAAAAGCATTCAACACCTCCGCCACTCAAGTCCACGAGTTGTCACTGCAGACAAATGAGACAGGCAATGGGGAAAGGTAAAACGGAGCCAGCGCTCCCCCTGGTTCCTGCTGTTCACTGGTCCCTCACTGTAAACTCATTACTCACATTTATGTCTCGCTCGTGTATTTCATCCACAATTACATGACTGATTCCTCGAATGCCTGCTTCTAATTTCCTTAGGAGCACACCTTAAAAAGAAGACAGCAACAACTGGAGATGTCATGTTAATCACAGAAAAGTACGATACAGGAAAACTAGAGCAGCACATCTCTAAGTAACTACGTCAACTAACTCCAGCATTTCAGGAAACTAAATTACTCAACAGGTCAAAGTACAGGTTGACGTGCATTTCTTTTTCACTTATTTCATTTTCTCCGAACTACAACAACTACCAAGAACACAGTATTCTCCATGAACAAAAAATGACTAAAGGTTCCATTTACAGAACTGTTCGACTGGCTCATTCATTCCAGCCACACTGTTTAGCTACTGTCTTCTTATACTTTACCATGACATAAACCCCAAATGAAACCACAACACACAGTACTGACCCACAGTACAAAACATGATGCTGGCATGAGGGCGGGGAAGAATGGACTCAAATCGCACACTGTAGCCACAGCTCTTCCCAGGCTCCTCCCCTCGCTCATAGGCAACGCGTTCTGCCACGGACACCGCGCTGATCCTCCTGGGCTGAGAAAGGGAGAACACGCTTCAATTTTAAGATTACTGTAATAAGTCTATCCCATCACCAGCCCAGCAATTTAACAGAAATAGTAACAACAGTGATTTTTTTTTAGTAAGCTCCGAAATCCACTTAAAAAAAAAAAAAACCTTCAGTACAGAAAATATTACCATTCTGTGTCAAGACAATTAAAAATACTGCTATCCCTGTTGTAAGTAAAGTCACTGGTTTCCACTGGTCCCAACCAGTATGCCCGATTTGGGAGCTGAACCAATCTGAAGCCAGGAGCCAGGAGTTTCTTCCAGGTCTCCCATGTGAGTGCAGGGGCCAAAGGACTTGGGCCATCTTCTACTGCTTTCCCAGACCATAGCAGAGAGCTGGATTGGAAGAGCAGCAGCCGGGACTAGAAATGGCGCCCAGATGGGATGCCGGTGCTTTAGGCTGGGGCTTTAACCCGCTGCACCACAGTGCTGGCCCCTCAAATACATTTTAAAAAAGTGTTGTTGTGAAGGACTGAGCTCTGTATCTGGCCATCGAGCAGAGTTCTGCTACATACTCAGGCCAGGGTATCAGAAAACATTTCACTAAAGGTACAAATACAATCACAGTATCTCCTGGGCCTTTTCAAACAGTTGCTTTATTGTACAAGCAAAAGGCAATGTTCAAGTCCACTATTACCCTTGTTTGCTTCTTCTGTCCTTCCCAATTTTTAGCACTTCTACTACTGCTGGATTCTCCAAGAATGCCCTACCCATCAGGACACTGGGGACCGTGACTCATTTCATTTGCTACAATGACCAAGGACTGGATTTGTCCCCTTGGGGCTACATTTAGCTTTGCTTCCAGCCATCCAGTAAGAGATTTGGGCAGGTGGCAGGCAGCCTCTTCCAGAAGCAGTTGTATTGTAGATACTGCCCCACCCCCAACACAACTGCTGAAAATGCAAAGCAGCTATGAAAGAACATAGATGGTTACAAATTAACCTAAGTGGTACCAAAACCACCACTATCAGAAGCCTTCTGCTACATTCCATTGAGTATGAACAGAACATTAACAACAAACAGCAAAGAAACAAACACTCATGTAACCTCCTTCCTGTATTTTGTATGCTTTTCTGACTGATCAGTTTCTAGATTATTTGAGAGGCAGAGAGGGAGGGGGAGAAAGTAAAGGCAGGGAGGGAAGGAGGAAGAGACAGACAAGGACAGGGAAAGGTCTTCCATCTACTGATTCACTCCCCAAGTGGCCAGAGTGGCCAGAGTTGGGCCAAGCTGAAGTCAGGAACTTCCTCCAGGGGCCCAAGCACTTGGACCTTCTTCCACTGCTTTCCCAGGCCATCAGCTGGGAGCTGGATCAGAAGAGGAGCAGCTAGGACTGGAATGCTGGCACTGTGGGCAGAGGCTGAACCTACTATGTCACAGCACTGGCCCCAGTTTCTTGATTCTTTACAACAGCCCTGATTTTAAAATAAATACTAAAGAGAGAAATGCTTCTTTCATTCATAGTTGATTCTGTGGGAAATCAATGCAATTTTTCTTGAGGGAAGTATGGCAAAGTACATACAAGGCAAAATATGCATACCTTTTGGAACTCCATATTGAGAATTAATCTCTATGTATACAAAGATTATGATGGAAATGTGTATTATAAAAAAACTATGCGGCTCGTGCCGCAGCTCACTAGGCTAATCCTCCGCCTTGCAGCGCCGGCACACCGGGTTCTAGTCCCGGTCGGGGCGCCGGATTCTGCCCTGGTTGCCCCTCTTCCAGGCCAGCTCCCAGGCCAGGGAGTGCAGTGGACGATGGCCCAAGTGCTTGGGCCCTGCACCCCATGGGAGACCAGGATAAGTACCTAGCTCCTGCCATCAGATCAGCGCGGTGCGCCGGCCATTGGAGGGTGAATCAACGGCAAAGGAAGACCTTTCTCTCTGTCTCTCACTGTCCACCAAAAAAACAAAAACAAAAACAAACAAAAAACACAAAACACCAAAAAACAAAACTATGCATAGATTTCAAAATTTGTTTGCAACAAATACCTTTTCATTCCATTATCCACAAACCTCCAGAAGTACCCTTGTATGTACTGAGATCTCAGATGGGGGAGCCAATCTAAACAGGACACTCATTTGTGTTTCATATACACCTTGCATATATAGTCAGAAAGTAATTTTACACAGTACTTCTAATACAGCTGCACTTGACTATAACCCAGCACCTGAGGTCAAGTGTGGAGTTTTCTACTCATGTGTCAGTGCTGAAGAGTTTTGGATTCTGAGCGATTTTGGATTAGGGATGTTCAACCTGTATATTTTTTAAAATCTTAAAATCTTATCAATTTTAAGAGGCAACATTCATTCTTTCAGTAATTTCTGCAGGCCAAAACTCCAACTCTCACATGAAATACTGACACTGATTGTAAAATGTATCTCAAGTTCAGAGATGTAAAAACGCTCACAAACATGCGTATGCTTAGTATGTGGCACCCGCACATTGTTTATTGCCTGAAGGTCCGTGACCCAATGTCCAGATTACCATCCACACTTCCCTGGTGAGAGGGTCTAAGTCAAAGCCTGAAACTACCCAAGACCTGGCGTCCAGCTATCTGGCCCGCAGAAGCTGAGCTGCGCCGAGACTGCTTGGAAAGGCTGGCAGTTCTTCCCTAGACACATCTGCAGGCACGGTGCTCTGCTAGGAAGGCGACGTGCTGTTGTTAAAAGGAAAAGTCCTGAAGTCTGACTGCTTGGTTTCCATTTTTAGTATCACTACGTCATGAGTTGACCTTCAGCAATTTATTTAACTTCTCTGCTTAACTTACTCACAGAGAGATATTAAATAAAAATGGTGCTTACAACTTCAGGTCACTATTAATTGCAAATGAGTTACCATAAAATCAACTGCATACAACAGAACCTGGCATACAGCAAGCATTCGGTAAAAACTAACCATTACCTGCTTTGCACGTTTGCTCAAATGGGTTTTTGCTCAATATTAAGCTCATGTGGGATAGATAAGGGCAGATGTGGATGTGAACTTAAGGAGAGGAATCTCATTCTTGAGGCTGTTGATGTGGCATGAGTTAAGCTGCCACCTGCATCACTGGCATCCCATATGGGTGCCGGTTTGAGTCCCAGCTGCTCCACTTCCAATCCAGCCCCCGATAATGTGCCTGTGAAAGCAGCAACAGATACCCCAAGTGCTCGGGCCCTTGTACCCACATGGGGGACCAGAATGAAACTTCCAGCTTTGGCTTGCCACAGCCCAGCCACTGAAGCCATCTGAGTGAGCAAGCAGATGAAAGATCTCTAACTCCGCCTTTCAAATAAATAAATTATTAAAAAAAAAATCTCATTCTTGAGTTTGACTTGAGGTCCAAAGAATCCCTTTAGTCCAAGGTCCAGTGTAGCTTACCAATGCAAGATACTAATTTTATGTATGTTCGTACTAACTTTAAAGGATCTCATGTTCTAACATGCTCAGGGCCTTATGTGACCACCAAGGGAGATCAGTCAAGGAAAAAACATGGAAGATCTGGTCTCTAGGACTTCTATACCTCCTGGCTGGTTTGCTGCTTACCTGGGTTACCACAATGTTACATTCTGCTGCCCGGCCACTCTGGATAAAGTCATCTAGAATGAACTGGGGAACCTGTGTGGTTTTGCCACATCCCGTGGCCCCTCGGATAATGACAACTGAATTTTGACTAATTGCATCCAGGATTTCATTTTCAAACTTCTTCACAGGCAGCAACGTTCTCTCCTGCAAGACCTGTGTTTGAAAAGTCATACTTCAATTTCCACCCACACGCAAAAGCATCAACTGTCGTGATCCTTTAAAAAACTGCCCTGTTTAAACTTAACTCCTTCCCACTGGGTCAGCACTCAAAATATTTATTTTCTTCATTAAAAAAGTGCTTATTTCTATCTGTATTAGAACTGCCTTTTTATTTCTGAAGGAACCTATGGTTGTCGCCTCACCCTTATTTACCTGTTTCCCACAAACATTCCGCATGCATTATCCTTTCCTCTAAAACTTGTTACATCATGTTTACATAATGTTAAATTACTATCCCAAATATTCCCACTTTATTAAATTACGGTGAGAAGCGAAGTTTTTTCCCAGGCCCTCCCAGTAACTACCCTCAAAGGTAACCAGGACTAGCAGTTTGGCACACATCGTGCTCCACTCTCCTGCCTCTCTCCGCAATGTACAGGATCTCTGGGAACCACATGTCTGAACGCTTCAGACTTACTGACTGTAAGTCCTGATCCTGCTCCAGCTGGTACATTAACTCATTCTTAAGGTCCATGCTTATTTGTTCTGGAGTGGCCTGTGAAAGAGAAGGCAAGAGTGAGCGAGAGCACATGCTTCCACTTCAAACAGTACCTATGTTTACACTGGAGAAATATCTCAAGCACAACGCTGCACTCACATAGGCCAGGGGCCCCTCGTCAATGTTGCTGCTAGTCCAAGGATTCCAATTTGACTGTGGAGGAGACCAAGGAACCACACCCACTTGGTTTTGTCGCTGAGATGGTTCAAAGTGAGCCAATTTGCCAATGTTGAGAACCACTGGCACAGAAGGGTCATCAGGCTATCAAAAAATGAGAAAAGCCAAAGACAGCAGCATTAATTCCTTGTTGAATAACAGACATCCTATAAAAAAGGCACACTAAAGAGCTGCATGCTTACCGGGGGCACAACTTCAAGATTCAGCTCTTGAACTGTGTTTTGCAGCTGAAGTTCTAAATCTTGAGAGAGGTTCACTTTGTAAGGCTCCACCTACAGACAGAGACTGACCATGAAAACTCCACGACACACACACGGAGCACCACTCAGATCTGATGTTAAGGGACACAGGGAATTCAATGTTCCTACACTGACAGCCAGGGTCTCCTCAGCGAGATAACTGCTTCAGGGACAGGTCATTCACTGCCCACTATAAACAGCATTACAGCAAACACAGATAATCAGTAGCATGGCCACTCTCATGTCTCGAGTATTAAAAGACTTCTTCAACTATAAACATTAGACAAACCCTAAAAAAATCATACAGTATTTCATAGGCTATTAAGACTCACTGTCTCAGGCCAGCACCGAGGCTCACTTGGTTAATCCTCTGCCTACGGCACCAACACCCCGGGTTCTAGTCCCGGTTGGGGCACCGGATTCTGTCCTGGTTACTCCTCTTCCAGTTCAGCTCTCTGCTGTGGCCTGGGAAGGCAGTGAAGGATGGCCCATGTGCTTGGGCCCTGCATCTGCATGGGAGACCAGGAGGAAGCACCTGGCTCCCGGCTTTGGTCGACGCAGCACTGGCAGTAGCGGCCATTTAGGAAGTGAACCAACGGAAGGAAGACCTTTCTAACTCTGCCTGTCAAAAAAAAAAAAAAAAAAAAAAAAGACTCACTGTCTCAGGGCCAGCGCTATGGCGTCGCGGGTAAAGCCACCACCTGCAGTGTCGGCGTCCCACTCGGGCGCCGGTTCAAGTCCCGGCTGATCCACTTCCAATCCAGCTCTCTGCTATCGCCTGGGAAAGCAGCAGAAGATGGCCCAAATGTTTGGGCCCTTGCACCCACAAGGGAGCCCTAGAGGAAGCTCCTGATCAGCCCAGCTATGGCAGTTGTGGCCACTTGGGGAGTCAAACAATAGATGGAAGACCTCTCTCTCTCTGCAACTCTGCCTTTCAAATAAATAAATCTTAAAAGAAAAAAACACTCACTGTCTCTCCTTCTTTCTTCTTTGTAAGCCCAGAGTAAGGTTCCACCACTCCAAGATGATAGAGCTGTCTGACAAGAGACAGGGCACAGGACTGTGCTGCCAATTTCTTATTTGATCCGTGTTCACGTGCAAAAATCCCTACAATGTAAGGTCAGGGTTATCAGATAGAGGAGAAATCTCCTCAGGAAAGAAACAGCTTATCACAAGCAACCCGGGGCTAACACACCAAAGTACAGAGGATGCCATGGGTTTTAGTTCTTTCACTCCATCTGCTAACCAAAAGCAATTCCATAACAGCTTATTAACTAAACTGCCAACCATTTTAACAACACACTGAAACCAACACACACACAAATCAACATTATGAAACCATACAAAGTTCTTATTATCATTTGGCATTAAAACAGAGGAAGAAAATAGAATTAAACTTTTGAAAAGCAAATGAATCTAAAACAATTGGGTCCAAAGTGGCTACTCCTAAGCTTGGAAAAATATTAGACCATTTCTTTCAATTTGCAGACACATAAACTGAGACTGGAGTGATTTATTCAGAGCCACGACACTTCTAAGTATCAAAACCACAGCAGGTTAAGTCTCTGCCTGCAACACCGGCGTCCCATATGGGCTCTCGTTCAGGACCTGACTGTTCCACTTCTATCCAGCTCCCTGCGAATGCACCTGGGAAAGCAACAGAGGATGGTCCAAGTGCTTGGGCCCCTCCACCCACACTGGACACCCAGAAAAAGCTCTGGACTCCTAGCTTCGGCCTGGGCTGGGTCAGGCTGCTGTAGCCATTTGGGAACTGAACCAGTGGATGGAAGATCTGTTTCTGTACCCTCCTCTTTTAACTCTGCCTTTAAAATAAATAGGAGATAAATCTTAAAAAAAAAAAAAAAAAAAAGCCAACAACCAGGTCACACAGGGCTATTTCCTTACCTTTCAAGCCTAACACACTGCCTGCCTCAAAATTATGCCCAAGATTTAAAACCACAGGCATCATATTCTTCGGGGTTATCTATCCCTTAAGCATTTCCTCAGGGTTATTTCTCACATCTGCTCCATGCCCTTATGATTACATTCCGGACAGCCACTTTTTGACTTCTCACTTTTCACCCTAGCTACTTTTACCTGAATGAAATCTTTTACGCAAAAAGAGGAGAGTACTTTAAATTTCTTTGACACTGGCACACTCTTCCTATATCTCACTTTTTAATACAACACTAGCATCACCTTTTTTCATGTGTAACCATGGAGATTGGGCTGCTATTTATATCATTACAAATATTCTAAAATAGAATACATGCTGTAGGATATCAAAATATGACACACAGGGGCCAGTGCTGTGCCACAGCAGATAAAGGCACTGCCTGCAGTGCTGGCATCCCATATGGGCGCCGGTTCAGGTTCTGACTGCTCCACTTCTGAACCAGCTCTGACTATGGCTTAGGAAAGCAGTCGAGGACGGTCCAAGTCCTTCGGGCCCCTGCACCCGCAAAGGAGACCCGGAAGAAGCTCCTGGTTTTGGATCGGCACACCTCTGGCCGTTTTGGCCAACTGGGGAGTGAACCAGCAAATGGAAAGCATCTCTCTCTGCCTCTCCTTCTCTCTGTGTGTAACTCTTTCAAATAAAAATAAATCTTAAAAAAAAAAAAAAAGGCCACACCAAAATATACTACTTTGGCCATTTATAAGATGGCCAGTCTGAGAAACTACAGATAAATAATTATGTCTGCAAGGCTGTCCTTTTGCAAAAAAAATTTTCCATCAATTAAGGAAATCTGTATCTACTTTCTACATAGGAAAGATCTTTTCCCAGAAAGAAGAGACCGGGGTCTGAAGCCTGGCAGCTGCTACCTGGGAGCCGTCACCAGCATAACAAGACCACCTTGCTGCAATGCACATGCTCCTCCCCCTCAAAGCCAAATCCCAGTTTGCTTATTTAGCTCTGTGTTAGCGTCAATGTTCAGCCCTCTTTTGAGGCTCGAAATCTACATATTTCCCAAAATTCTACAACTAAGTTCATTTGTTTTTCTTTTCCCCGTTAATCTACTGTCAAGTTCACTTCACGGGCTAAAATTATTATCAACTCTTTGGAGGAAAAGAGTAAATTTAGCACATTCCTACAATGGATCTTATATCATGTACTGTTTTGATCCTACAGCTTACATGTATGTGGCTCAAGACTTTAATGTGAAGATTTTTCCTGTACACAGACTTAGAACATCAGGGAAGCAGTAACACTTACTTCTGCCCAGCTGCTTGATATAAATGGTCATTTCTGCAATAAAGCTCCTGTAACAACATATACAAAAAAGGTTAGGAATTTCACTGTTCGAAGTTACTAATTCCAGGTCTCCAAGTCAGGCAGGCTTTCCAACTGCTTAGGCAAATCACAGAAAGAAAAAATACTAAATATTTATTTGTATCCAATCCTAGAACGAATAAAGTTTAAACTTCATAATACATAGTATGGCACGAGACAGCTATGAGAAAGTTGATGAACCAATTGTTCATGAAAGGAAAATGCAAGGTTTTAGATTCTCCGCATGTATTTACTTACTCTTATTCCAAAGGCTTGAGTCTAACATTCAAGGAAAAGAAATTTTTGACTTAGCTTGGAGCCAAGAAATAAATTAGGCCTCAAATTCTTCAAATTATGGTTATCTTAACATTCCTGTGCAGGCCACCCATTATCTCTTAAGGTAAACTAACATATGCAAACTCACACATGCACATACAAACACTCTGGCTATCAGTGGCTCTTGAGACAGGGTTCTGGTATCTGCCTGCAGTTGGAAGCAGCCATTGGTAACAAAAAAATTTCGTCTATTTATCTCATATTTACTTAAATCAGGTCTAGAGGACACACTTTTTAACATTATGGCTAAAATTGCTAGCAGGCTCTCAGGATGAATCAAGGTTTTTGCAAAGGAAAAACGGCCTTCTGAGAACTACGCATTCTGGTCCTCCCACTGCTCAGGTACGATCTAGCCTTGACTTTGTGCTGCAAATCAAAGGTTAGGTGAGGCTTAAAAAAAAAGTTAGGTTCCTTCCTATACCTCTTGTGAACTGACCTTCAGGCACAGCGGCTTCAGGGGTCAAAGGCCACTGGCTTTCAGGGGAACAACATCCACCCTTTCATTAATGACACCGATGCCAGTATGTTTCTCAGCCAGGCTTAAAGTCAGCACTCAATCTCATTCTCCTCCACCTGGGGGAACAGCGACACCAGAAGTCAGTTTACAGTAGTTTCCCATGTGATTGCTTAGTTCAGCCTAAGCAGCAGCACATGTGTCTGAATACAGACCTCTGGTGTTGCTGTCTATTCCGCCCTGAAAGAAAGGGTATGTGAGGAGCAGCGCTCTGCTGGCTCCCCCCATCGTCTTTGCCTCCTGCATTGTTATGTCCTGAATTCTTTGCTGATTTTCTATCAGAAATCAGTAAGATATGGACAGCAAAAAATGTTTGCAACAATGAGATTCAGAGGCACTTCATGTGCCTAAGTCATCAGGTGAAATCAGTTCAGAAAAACATGTTCAAGGAGACAAATTATTCACAAATGGATCCTTGCTTTAAAGCCTCAAGGTTTAAAAAAGGCTGACAGTATTGAAGAATTCAGGACTGAACACACAGTAGGAAGCAGGGAGAATAAGTCTCTGAGCATCAATTTGTCCATAATGTCAGTTTCATTTTGGTAATAATTTTTTAGGGCTGCATCCAAGGGACACCACTTTGATTTTTCAAGAAAAATGCCTTAAATTTATTCGGAATAATTTCACATAATTAAGGATCACAAATTCATTCATTCAGATTTCCACGAAAACCCTCCCTTCCCTTCCAATAAAAGCACAGTGCCCACCAGAAGAATCTAATCCATATGAGCCTTCCTGGGAGTAATAATGACTACACCCTGGAACGCTCTCGGGAAGAACAGCAAGCAGGCTGAGAAACATACTGTCACTGAAACAGCTTCCCTCACGTTGTCTGCTAAACTGAACAGACGAAAATACGCTAAATTAATCCACATACGAAAACTGAGCCTGTCTTCCTTCAACTTCACAATAAACACTGAAATTTCAACAACAAAATTCTTAGCAAGCTGGCAACCTTCAAAGCTGGAATTAAATCTGGACCTAAATGCAACACAATCTACTTCTGAGACTCAGAACCGTGTGTCTAATCCAACCAATTACAGAAATAAACAGTACTCAGAACTACCTCTAAAGGTACCACAGCAAACAAAAAACATTTCCGGCTGTTTTTAAGCCTATTAGGAGCAAACCACTGTGGCTATAGTGTTTTCCCTCGAGTGCAGCTAAGATCACAATCAAAAGTGAAAACGACAGTAATAGCACATTACAAATCAATTACAACTCTGGGTAAAACAATGTATCTTGGAGCTGGCATTGTGGTGTAGTAAAACCACCCCCTATGATGCCGACATTTCATATGGGTGCCTGTTCAAATCCTGGCTGCTCCACTTCTGATCCAGCTTTAACATACACAGAAAATAAAACACATTCAACAACAAATATCCCACACGACCAACTTACTACAGAAGGAGAAGAGTGAAACAAGCAAACCTGTTGTGATCGGGACCCACTTGGGTGTACTTATATTCTCCCTGGATCTTTTCCTTCTGGAAATACTGGTTCAGACGAGCCTTAGCATTTTCCAAGGTCCAGTTTCCATGAAGCCCAGCATTTAAATCCACCTCTTCGGATTCTAGAGTCTGTAGGATAACAGCAATTAAATTCAGCTGTGCCAAGTTTAGTTCCTTCAGGTACTGAATTTTCTAACATTATCTTCTTTGTGCCATCCCTTGTAATACAAATATTCATTTGATAAGTTTCTACCCCTACTCAAATTGAACTAGAATCAGTTTTAACTGCAGCTGAAGACCCTACTGCATCAATAAACCAGTAGTTAAAACTCACATATTGATTTAAATTGTTCCTAAGAAATGACTAAATTTTGTACTTCTGACACTTAAATATGTTAACCTTGCTATGAACTAAGACCCAGTTTCCAACCCCAGTTGTACACAGGGACAGCCTTACCGCCTGGACTTCTTGTTCCTCCTTTCTCGAGTAGTAGTCCTTCAAGTTGGCTCCCCTGTCCCAAGTGGGCCCAGGAGCACCATAGCCAGATGCCCCAACTCCCGAATTATTTTCTATTAAAGAAAAAAAATGACTGTTCTCTTGATGAATCAAAATGTATAAAAATCCTAAATATGTTAGAGTTTTCCTAATTAAATTTTGGCACTTCATGCTTAGAAATACAAGGTTGCAGTTATTTGGGGAGTGGCTTGAAATGTTCACAACTTACTTGAAAATTACCACACCACTGCAGTTCACATCTACACTGCAAATCCCAAGGCTGAGAGGCACAGGAAGCTACTTCACTAGCGAAGGGAGTGAATGACAAGCCAGCATCTATCACAAATGCAGCTTTGTCTTCAATGTTACACATGCGACATCACATTAAAGGGTAAACTAGTCACTGCACAGGACCCCGAAAAGAAAGCTAACTGCAGGACTGGTAAGATTCACAATGAGAAAGCAGCATAACTAAAAATAGCAGTGACTGGTCATTCACTTTATTGAAGATTTATGCATGCTTTTCCTTTCATTTACTACTCAAGACAATCATGTGAAGACGATATTACAGACTTGGGCAGTTTGACCAAAATCCTAACTAATCTACTCTGCAGTAGACACCTCACTGAAGGCTATTCATATTCTTTGAACCTAATGTTCTAGATCTATGCAGTCATAAATAAATCTAGTAAAAGCTAAAAGCACAGTCATGCTACACTTTGTAAGAAAATTTAAAGGCTTTGAGCTGTCTCTTGCCAAGTTTTTAGCGGTTATTTTTGCTACGTCTTAATCACATGTACAAAGTTCCTTACCTGCTTTGAGAGCCAAATGTGGAGGAAGTGGTCCCCCCATGATTGCTGGTAAACCGCCAGCATTGGCTGTATTGTTAGGCATATCAGTCAGTGGGGGCAGAGGAGGTGCGATCTGTAAGAGAAGAGCCACAGCAGTGTCAGTGTGTCTGCCTTCACAGGGACTGGACAACCTTCCAAGGAGGCCCATGTGTCACATCTCCCTTCACACCACATCATTACCTTCTTGCTTCAAATGTTTATAAAAACCATCCAGCTCTCAATTAGGCAGAAAAAAGGACAATAAAAATTTCTCAATCCTTCACCAGGAAAGTATATATTACAGGGATGCAAATATAACTGCCCTACAAAAAGTGGAATTAGTTTACTCCATATGGTTAAATGACTATACTCACTATCTTCATGAATATACTCCACACAACAAGAATCTTTCAGGAGCTGCCACATGCTAGCTATCATTCTAAGTACAGAAGATCCAATACCGCAACAGGCAGATGAACAGTCTTCACAGAGCTATGCTCTGATGGGGAGAGCAATACAACAAAGTGCATGATCATAATATGGCAAGCAAGAATGAGGGGCGGAGGGTGAACCAACAGCAAAAGGAAGACCTTTGTCTGTCTCTCTCACTGTCCACTCTGCCTGCCAAAAATAAAAACAAAAACAAAACAAAACAAAAAAGAATGAGGGGCCAGAGCTGTGGCGCAGCAGGTTAATGCCCTGGCCTGAGGCGGCGGCATCCCATATGGGCGCCAGTTCTAGTCCCGGCTGCTCTTCTTCCCATCCAGCTCTCTACTGTGGCCTGGGAAAGCAGTAGAAGATGGGCCCCTGCACCAGCATGGGAGACCCGGAAGAAGTTTTTGACTCCCAGCTTCGGATCAGTGCAGCTCCAGCTGTTGCGGCCATTTAGGGGAGTGAACCATCGGATGGAAGACCTCTCTCTTTCTGCCTTTCCTCTCGCTGTGTAACTCTGATGAAAGAATGAGAGAGAGAGAGAGAGAGAAATAAAAGAGAAAAAGAGAGAGAAGGAAAGAAATACAGAAGCAAAGAAGGAAAGAAAAAGAATACCACAGAAAAACATAAAGCAGGGAAAAATTGAGAATTCATTGTTTAAAGTGAACGGGTAAAGTTGCACTTATGGTAACATCTGCAAAAAGACATGAAAGGGGGAGGGCAACCAAGAGCATTCCAGAGAGAACAGGAGGGTCCTGACAAATGCACTTACGTACACTCTACACATTTAAATGCTGACCTACATGAATTGTAATGACTCCTGGGTCCATTAAATACGTGTTCCATATCTAACACCAGCACAACCATGTTGATGGACATTTTTGATTGTAGTCAATTTTATATAAATTAGAAACAACACTGCTCAGGGATAGTGTTGTAGCATGGCAGGTAAGGCTTCCACATGCAACACTGACAACCCTTATGTGCACCAGTTCATGTCCCAGCTGCTCCACTTCCCATCCAGCTCCTTGTTCATGGCCTGCAAAAGGCTCTACATAAGACTCAAATGTCTGGGCCCCTGCAACCTAATTCTGAGACCCAGATGAGGCTCCTGGCTTCATGCTGGCCCAGGTCTGGCTGTTGAGGCCACCTGGGAAAGTGAGCCAACATAAGGAAGACTTCTCTGTCCCTCCCTCTCTCAAACTCTGCTTTACAAAATAAATATCTTAAAAAAAAAAAAAAAAAAAAGGTAAGAAAATAATGGTGTTAAAAAATCAGGGCTTGGGGCTGGCGCCGTGGCTCACTAGGTTAATCCTCCACCTGCGGCGCCGGCATCTCATATGGGCGCTGGGTTCTAGTCCCGGTTGCTCCTCTTCCAGTCCAGCTCTCTGCTGTGGCCCGGGAGGGCAGTGGAGGATGGCCCAAGTGCTTGGGCCCCTGCACCGGCATGGGAGACCAGGAAGAAGCACCTGGCTCCTGGCTTTGGATCGGCACAGCCATTTGTGGGGTGAACCAATGGAAGGAAGACCTTACTCTCTGTCTCTCTCTGTCTCTCTAACTCTGTCAAACAACAACAACAACAACAACAACAACAAAAACCCGGGCTGGTGATGTGGCGTAGTGAGCTAAGTCCCCACCTATGGTGCTGGCATCCCATATAGGCACCAGTTTGAGTCCTGGCTGCTGCTTTACTTCTGATCCAGCTCCCTGCTACTAGCCTGGGAAAACAGTGGAAGATAGCCAAAGTGCTTAGGCCCCTCCTGCACCCATGTAGGAGAAATGGAAGAACTTTCTGGCTCTTGCCTTCAGATCAGCCCAGCTCTGGATATTGTGGCCATCTGGGGAGCAAACCAGTGGATGGAAGATCTTTCTGTCTCTCCCTCCCTCTCTCTGTACTCTGCACCTCTCAAATAAGTAAATCTTAAAACAAAAAAATTGCCAAAATTCATTTGTACTTTGGCCTATTTCCTTTAACAAAATTTCATGAAAGTTAAGTTCCCGGGTTAAAAGGCAATGCACTTACAGACAGAGGAAGACAGAGCAAGGTCTTCCATCCACTGGTTCACTCCCCAAAAGGCAGCAAAAGCCAAGTTTGAGCCAGACTGAAGCCAGAGGCCTGGAACTCCATTTACATATCCCACTGAGTGGCAGAGATCCAATCTCTGGAGTTATCTTGCACTGCCTTCCTAGGCACATTAGCAGGAAGTTGAATGGCAAGTGGAGCAGTTGGGACTTGAACCAGCACTGACAGGTGATGCTGGCATCACAGGCAGCTTAGCCTGGTGCACCACAATGCCAGCCGCAAAAGGCAGAACACTTCAGAAAGCATCACACTGCTTTACAAAATGGCTGCTGACTTGCCACCAGGAGTATGTATGAGAACTTATTTCCTACTCCGGGTGTTACAGTATGTGACTTTTTATCCCTTAATTTAAACTTTTATTTCCATTTCATTTGAAAGGCAGAGAGAAAGATGGAGAGAGCTCTTCTACCTGCTAGTTCACTCCCCCAGATGAATCCAACAGCCAGCACTAGACCAGTCAGGAGCCTGGCGCTCAATCTGTGTGTCCCTCATGGTTGACAGGAACTGAAGTACTGAACCACTACCTGCTGCCTCCCAGGATAAGCACAGCAGGAAGCTGAATGAGAAGGCAGCAAGCTGGGCTGGCAGAGTGGCACAAAGGATAAGCTGCCATCTGTGACCTGGTATCACATGAGCGCCAGCTGCCCCACTTCTGATCCAGCTACCTGTTAATGTGCCTGAGTGAACAGTGCAAGATGGCCCAAGGGGTTGGGTCCCTGCACCCACAAGTGAGACCTGGATGGAGTTCCAGACTCCTGGCTTCAGCCTGGCCCAGTCTTGGTTATTGTGACCATTTTGGGGATGAACCCACAGATGGAAGCTTTCTGTTTCTCTTTCTCTTTCTAACTCTTTCAAATAAATGTTTAAACAACAACAAAAATAAAATAAAAAGAAAGAGAAAAGAGAAAAAAAAGAGAAAGAAAAAAAAGTTGGGATGGGAGTAAGCAAGGACCCAACCCAGGTAGCAGGTACCCTAAGCAGCAACTTAACACTGTACCACATGCCTGCCCAATATTATTATTATCATCTCTTTCCTATTCTAACAATATTGGTTACGATTCTTCTTACAGCAACCCATGGTTTTTGTATTTTCTTTGCACATTATTCTACCTAAACATCTTTCTGAGGTCATCGGAGCAATAAATAAAATAGCCTTGAAAGATGAAATGTATTGGGGTCAGCACTGCGGGTAAAGCCACCACCTGCGATGATAGCATCACATATGGGCCCAGTTCAAGTCTTGGGTGCTCAACTTTCTTATTTTTTTTTTTTTAAGATTTCTTTCTTTATTTGAAAGGAAAAGTTACAGAGAGGCAGAGGCAGAGACAGAGAGGGAGGGGTCGGTCATCCATCCATTGGTTCACTCCCCAAATGGCTACAACTGCTGGATAGAACAGTAGATGGAAAATCTCTCTGTGTCTCTCACTCTCTCTTTCAAGTGAAATCGATAAATTTAAAAAATAGAAAGAAAGAGATGAAGTGTCCTAAAATAAGGCAGAAGGCATTTGTTTCCTACCCAGGATAATTTTAAAGGGATAGAGTTTCGCAGGAGCTACCTAACTCTATGTTACACACTGTGTTCTCTGTAACCATTTGGGCCCACTCCATGTCATCCCAAAATGATGTGGGGACACGGGAACGTATGTAAACATGAAATTCTCGCTGCATGCTATGCTGCATTAGCAACATCTCAGACTCCCCTCCCCACCCTAGCCACAGTTCCTGTGCCTCACACTCTAACCCTCCACTAGTCCAAAATAAATTTCTCCCTAAATAACTGAGTGGGACAACTTCCTGTTCTCCAGGTGTGGAGAGAACTTTTAGCATTTCATACTTAATTAAAATAGTAGATGTGTGTGTATAACCTTGACACTGCTTAAGGAAAGATATTTGATAACATAATTGTCGCTCCCCCTCTTCACGGAGGAACGACACTAAACCCTGCGCTGTTCTTTTGTCTGCTCGGCCCTTCCCAGGTTTGCTGCTGGTTCTACCCGGGTTGGCTGCCGTCCCTCCACCTCCGTGGAGGGGCGGGCCCCCCTGCCACTTTCCCCACTTCCGCGGGGGAGCGGCACACCGCCGGCCGGCTCTCTCGGGGGCTGCTCAGATGTTATCCGGATGTTCCCCTTAGATGCTCCTGGTGCATGTTGTCTCTCTCCTCCTTTATAGTCCTCTTCTACCAATCCCAACTCTGCTACCCACACACCGAGTACGCTGCTCTCCTCCAATCAGGAGCAGGTCCTGCAGTTTATTGGTTGAACTGGAGGCAGCTGCGTAGAAGCTGTTTACTCCTCTCCCAGCGCCATATTGTGGGAGAGCAGATGCATAGAATAAGTCTTAATTCGAGTAACAGTCTAGTCCGAGTTGCTCCCCACAATAATAAACCATATATAAAATTTTAAAAGCGGGTCGTAGAAACCGGCATTGTGGTGCAGGGGGTAAGGCTGCTGCCTGAGATGCCAGCATCCCATATGGGAGCCAATTAGAATCCTGGCTGCCATACTTCAATCCCACTCCCTGCTAACGTTATCTTGGAAGGAGCAGAAGAAGATGGCCCAAGTTTTCAGGCCCTGGCCACCCACATGGGAGACCTGAAAGAAGCTCCTGGCTCTCAACTCGGATGGCCAGCTCTGGTCATTGCAGACATTGGGGATGTGTGTTTGCCTTTCAAACAAATAAATAAATCTAAAAAGAAAAATGTGGGTTCTAAAACAGTACTTAAAATATCAAAGTAATGGGGCTGGCCCTGGTTAAAGCCCTGGCCTGAGACGGCATCCCATATGGGCACCGGTTCTACTCCTGGCTGCTTCTCTTCCGATCCAGCTCTCTGCTGTGGCCTGGGAAGGCAGAAGATGGCCCAAGTCCTTGGGCCCCTGCACCCACATGGGAGATCAGGAAGAAGCTCCTGGCTTCCGATCGGCATAGCTCCAGCTGTTGCAACCATCTGGGGAGTGAACCAGCGGATGGAAGACCTCTCTCTCAGTCTCTATCTCTCTCTGTAACTGTCTTTCAAATAAATAAAATAAATCTTTAAAAAAAATACCAAAGTAATAATACATGGATTTTAGCAACTGGCAACATTCTATTTCTTTGAATTTCCTTTATAATCTTTTTGGTGGTCAAAATTTCGGCAATATATATTACACTATAAAAATGATGACCTTTTAATGTAAATGACAGCAAAACAAGTATACTGACAATAAACAATTCAAAGACAGGAAAAAATGTAAAGAAATGTTATACTTTTTTTTTTTTTTTTGACAGGCAGAGTTAGACAGTGAGAGAGAGAGAGAGACAGAGAGAAAGGTTTTCCTTTTTCCGTTGGTTCACCCCCCAAATGGCTGCTACGGCTGGCACGCTGCGCCTATCCGAAGCCAGGAGCCAGGTGCTTCCTCCTGGTCTTCTGTGCGGGTACAGGGCCCAAGCACTTAGGCCATCCTCCACTGCCTTCCCAGTCCACAGCAGAGAGCTGGACTGGAAGAGGAGGAACCGGGACAGAACCGGCGCCCCAACTGGGACTTCTAGAACCCAGGGTGCCGGTGCCACAGGTGGAGGATTAGCCAAGTGAGCCACAGCGCCGGCCGAAATATTCTACTTATTAACTACTACAGAAATACATGCAAAATTAATAAACTATCATTTATCTCTTAGGAAAACATTTTTAAAGACAAAGACTGTCAAAACTAGTGACTCTATCAATATAAGCACTGTGATACAGATACACATGGCTGAACACTTTGAAAACTTGCAGCACCACACTAGAATTTCTACTGGATATCAATACTCAGAGTGAGATTAAGGTGACTAACCTCCTACCCAAAACTGGTGACAAAGTTAAGCTCACCATTTCAGAGGATTCCATTCCTATGAATGAAACAAAACTCCAGTCAAAAGTCAACAGGCTGGGACAGGCGCTGGCCTGGTGATTAAGAGGCCCAAGTTGCACAAGGATGGCGGGTTCAGTATCCAGCTGTGGCTCTGGATTTCTGTAAAGCAAACCCTGGGAGGTGGCAGTCCTGGCTCAACTGGGTGCCTGCTACCTATGCGGAAGACCTGAACTGAGCTACTAACTCTAGCCAAACCAAGGGTTTTCAGGTGTGAACCATATGGCAGCTGTCTATGTCTGCCTCTCTCCCCTCCCCCACAACCCTCGCCTCTCTCCCCCCAAAAGGAAAACAGAGAAGGTCTCTCCTGGGGAGTGAGCCATCAGATGAAAAAACCTGTCTTGTTCTATTTTTCAAGGGAAAAAAAAAACAAAAATCCTGCTTGTTTCTATCTGATCTATTGAAACAAAAGGGCTTACTCAAGACGTAGATTAATATATATAGTTCCTATCAAGTAATATCAAACCACTAATTATTTAGTCAAGTATTGATTTATTCATTGCAAAAAAAATGTCAATTACCAATATGTGACTGAATGCTCACGCTTAGAGCAGAATGTACCTATGGACACTCCCGTGTATGGGCCTAAAACGGCAAGTAATAAGGAGCAGCTAGAGACAGAAAAGTAACGATCCAGAGCTAGTGCAGAGCACACTGAGATGCAAGGTGTTAAGAAAGCGGGATGTTCGCTGGGTTAAAGCAGAAAATACCACAAGTGAAAGCAGAATAGATAACAGGTAAGAAGAAAAAATATTTTAATGTATCACAGATAGAGTTAACACCAATAACACAGAAATAGCTTAAAATAGAAGACCAAGAATTCAATGGAATGAGTAGATATATAAATACGTAGTTCACAGAAAAACGTGCAGATAGCAGCTGAATACCAAAGATGTTCAACTTTACTCATTAGTACACTGAATACGTCAGACTGACAAACACACACATTAGTATTAAGATTACCAGTATCCATGGCCACTCCCCTCTAGAGGTCGCCAGCACACCTCTTCCTCTAAGTCCTGACAGTCAAAACCCTCTCCAGACATTCCCAAATGTCCACAGGGCGCCATAATCACCCCTGTTACAAACCACTGCTAATGGAAATGCAGAAATCTCCACCTTCCCCAGAGAGGAAAATGACAGCAGCCTGCAAACATCACATATGCACGTATCCTGACTCAGCACTGCCATTTCACGCACTCTCTCCCACAGACACACTAGCAAAAACACACATGCACAGTTATTCAGGTTAGCACCATTTGTAATACTTAAAAAAAAAAAAAAGAGGTTTAAGAAAGAATGATTGAGAAGGTCAGTGTTTGGTCTAGCAGTTAAGATGCCACCTGGGATGTCTACCCACACTCCGTTATCAAAGTGCCTGGGTTCGAGTTCTGGTTCTGCTCGATTGCAGCTTTCTGCTAATACACAAACTGGGAGGCAACAGGTGATGGCGTAGGCAGGTGGTTCCCTGTCACCCACGTGGGAGCCCCACAGTCCCTGACTCCTGGATTCTGCTGCATGCTTTTAGAGTGCACCAGCAGATGGGCATGCCTTCTCTCCCTCTCTCGGCTCTTCACACACAATATTTTAACGTTTGTAAAACGAGAGATGATTAGGTGGAACACAAAGATTTCTTAGGGCAGTAAAAATACTCTGTATGATATGTAATGGAAGTCATACACAGCTGTCCAAACTCATAAAACACCAACAGTAAACTCCACGTAAACTACAGATTTCTCATGCTATGATGTTTGTATGGGTTCATCAATTCTAACAGATACATCACTCTGGTGATGACGACACTGGTGGGGGCTATGCTTCAGTGGGGCAGGGTATATGGGAAATCTCTGTAGCTTCTGCTCAATTTTGCTTGATAAAAATGCTCAAAAAAAATCAAGCCTTTAAAAAACAAAAACCAGGTGCCGGGTTCTATTCCTGGTTGCTCCTCTTCCAGTCCAGCTCTCTGCTGTGGCCTGGGAGGGCACCGGAGGATGGCCCAAGTGCTTGGGCCCCTGCACCCGCATGGGAGACCAGGAGGAAGCACCTGGTCCTGGCTTCAGATTGGCACAGCGCCGGCCATAGTGGCCATTTGGGGAGTGAACCCACAAAAGGAAGATCTTTCTGTCTCTCCTTTTCACTGTCTATAACTCTACCTGTCAAATAAAACAACAACAACAACAAACCAAGCCATTAACATCAACCACCAAGTATCTGGCAACATAGGCTAACTGAACACACTGGTATAAAGGTAAAAGGCAGCAGCCAGTGCTGTGGTGTAGTAGGAAAAGCTGCCTCCTAAGGCGCTGGCATCCCATATGGGTGCCAGTTTGAGACCTAGCTGCTCTATTTCTGATCCAGTTCCTTGCTGATGCACCTGCGAAAGCAGGGGAAGATGACCCCTGCACCAAGTGGGAGGACTGGGTGGAGTACTGGGCTCCTGGCTTTGACATGGGCCAGTCCTGGCCATTGTAGCCATTTGAAGAGTAAACCAGTGGCTGGAAGATTCTCTCTCCGTCTCCCCCTCTCTGTAACTCTGCCTTTCAAATAAATAAGTCTTAAAAAGAAATTTTAAAAAGCAGATGGAGAGAAAGAAAAAGGAGAAGGCAGGAATAAAAGCTTTTTATAGGACCTAATATTAAAAGGGCAATCCCTAAAAACCAAAAGCATCATGAATCCTATCTACAATGATGATATAATCAAGGAGAGTCATTACTTCAAGTGTAGCTGTAGTGGGATAGACTTTTAATATGAAAAGAACCGCAAAACAGTGAAACTTCCCAACGACGACACTGGGGTGGTAACCCACAGTGCGATTTACCGCAGGAGGCTGCTGTTACGTGTACTGCTGAGTAGAGCAAGGGAGGGATTATGCTGGAGCACCACACCAACAGAAGCTTCTGGTTTGGGAAAAAAGGATACTCAGCTGTACGATGAGGTTAACTAAAGGCTCCGTAGCATCAGTTCAAACTCAAACTTTGCTCTATTATTTTTCTCTAAGCTTTGGGGGCCGGCACTGTGGCACAATGGGTTAATGCCTTGGCCTGAAGCGCCGGCATCCCATATGGGTGCTGGTTTTAGTCCCGGCTCTTCCACTTCCAATCCAGCTCTCTGCTGTGGCCTGGGAAAGCAGTGGAAGATGGCCCAAGTGATTGGGCCCCTGCACCCATGGAGACCCAGAAGAAGCTTCTGGCTTCAGATTGGCGCAGCTCTGGCTGTTGTGGCCAATTGGGGAATGAACCATCAGATGGAAGACCTCTCTCTATCTGCCTCTCCTCTCTGTGTAACTCTGAGTTAAAAACAAACAAACAACGGTGCTGGAGTCCAGAGCCAGGAATGCAATCCAGGTCTCTTACATGGATAGCAGGAAGCTGGAGTCAGGAGCCACAGCTGGGAATTGAACTCAGGCACTCTGATATAGGACTCCAGCATCTTAACCACTAAAGGGGGAGGCTAAACACCCCTCCCCCTTTAACTACACACACACAAAACCAAATCAGAGGTACCTGTAATGAAATAATGGACCTCACCATGATCAACATTGGCTAATGACATCCTGCTACACACCTTCTATTGCAAACAATACTGCTCTTACCTCTTCCTTTCTGAATATGACCTGACAGGACCCAGAGGAAAGTCACCTACAAAAATCCAGCCTGGGAAACTAAGGAATAAATGACCCAGTTTCCAACAAACTAATTGCAATGGAAAATCAAACAATGAGAGGAAAGAGACAGAAACTCAAGACAGGGAAAGCCTTAAGAGATAGCAACAACTGCAGTATATGCATATCATATTTACATGATTAAACTAAAATTAATGAAAACAGTTTCTGTATCTATGAGCAATTACTCTTTTACTTGTAGGTTTCATAATAGCATTGTTATGTTCAGAAAAGCACTATCTTGGCCGCCGCCGCGGCTCACTTTGCTAATCCTCCAACTGCGGTGCTGGCACCCCAGGTTCTAGTCCCGGCTGGGGTGCCGGATTCTGTCCCAGTTGCTCCTCTTCCAGGCCAGCTCTCTGCTGTGGACCGGGAAGGCAGTGGAGGATGGTCCAAGTGCTTGGGCCCTGCACCTGCATGGGAGACCAGGAGAAGCACCTGGCTCCTGGCTTCAGATCAGCGCAGCTCCAGCCGTTGTGGCCAACTGGGGAGTGAACCAACAGATCGAAGACCTCTTTCTCTCTGCCTCTTCTCTGTGTGACTCTTTCAAATAAATAAATAAATCTTTAAAATAAATTAAAAAAAAAAGGTTTTCCTTGGATGGTAGCTCAAAGTAGAAATGGATTTGTGATCTTTTTTTTTTTTCAAATACATGCTCTTATTTTTCATTCATTCAAACAAAACATTTCCGTGCTTAATATAGTAGGAACTATTCTAGATGCTAAGACACAGCAACAAGCTAAAAACAGACAAAATCCCTGCTTCATGAACTGACATGTTAACATGAGGATCTAGGCAACAAAAATAAATTAGGTCAGAAGTTCCCCAACTTGGTACAACGGACGCTTTAGGCAGCTAATTCTTTGTTGTAGGATACTGTCAAGTTTGCTATACAATTAATTAGCAGCAACCCCGGCCTCCACCTGCTAGAAGACAGTGGCTCCCTCTAGTTTTGTTTAATAAAGATTTATTTATTTACTTCAAAGGCACAGTGACAGAAAGAGAGATTATCTCTCTGTTGATTTACTCCCCAAATAATGCCAACAGCCAGGGCTGAAGTCAGGAGCCCGGAACTTTGCCCTGAACCCAGTCACTGGAGCCATCACCTGCTTCAGACCAAAGCACATTAGCAGAGAGCTGAACTGGCACTGATACAGAATGCAGGTGTCCCGAGGAGCACTTTAACCCACTGCACCACCATGCCCACTCCATTCCTAAAGCGTCTCCACCGTCAAGCATCCCTGGGAGACAGTCTCCTGCTGAGAAGCACTCCATTTAATGTCAATGCTCTGGAGAGAAATGCAGCTGTGAAGGGGATAAGAAACAACACAGTGTGAGGGCTGCAGTGAGTTTATAACCTTAACTACTGTCCCTGCCTCAAGTGTCCTCTAGGAGAAGCAGCGCTGAATACAGAAGTAACGAGGCAGAAAGGTGAGAATTACAAGGACAGTGTAGCTGCAGCAGAGGAAGGGAGAGGAAGTACACACATAGTCCGGGCTTTAATGGGAAAGGTTCAAATAGGTTACACTATTAATTTAAACAATTATAGGGAGGGCCGGCATGGTGGCATGGCAGGTAAAGGCCACCGCCTGCAGTGCTGGCATCCCATGTGGGCACCGGTTCGAGTCCCAGCTGCTCCACTTCCGATCCAGCTCTCTGCTGTGGCCTGGGAGAGCAGTGGAAGATGGCCCAGGTGCTTGGGTCCCTGCGCCTGCATGGCAGACCAGCAGGAGGTTCCTGGCTTAAGATCGGCACAGCTCCAGCTGTTGCAGCCAAATGGGGAGTGAACCAGTAGATGGAAGACCTCTCTCTCTGCCTCTCCTTTTCTCTGTGTAACTCTTTCAAGTAAATAAATAAATCTTTAAAAAAAAAAAAATTATAGGGGCTGGCACTGTGGCTGTAGCAGGTAAAGCCACTGTCTGCAGTGCCAGCATCCCATATCGGGGCCAGTTTGAGTCCCAGCTGCTCCACTTCCAATTCAGCTCCCTGTTATGGCCTGGGAAAGCAGTGGGAGACGGCCCAGGTCCTTTGGCACCTTCATCCATGTGGGAGACCTGGAAGAAGCTCTTTGCTCTTGGCTTGGGATCAGCCCACCTCCAGTCGTTGCAGCCATTTGGAGAGTGAACCAGCAGATGGAAGACCTTTCTTTGTAACTCTGCGTTTCAAATAAACAATCTTAAAAGCAAAATACCAAAAAATACAAGAGGGGTATGTGCTGCATAGCTACACGATTAATTATGGCATAAAAGATGAGGGGCCTGCACTGTGGCATAGGGGGTTGAGCTACCACCTGCAACATTCCATATGGGATTCCATGGGTGCCAGCTCAAGTCCCAGCTGCTCCACTCCTGATCCAGCTTCCTGCCAAGGCATTCAGTAAAACAGTGGAAGATGGCCCAAGTCCTTGGGCCCCTGCACCTACACAGGAGACCTGGATGAAGTTGCTGGCTCCTGGCTTCAGCTGGGCCCAATACTGGCCATTGCAGACTTTTGGAAAGTGAACCAGTGGATGGAAGATCTCTCTCTCTTCAACTCTTTCAGATAAATAAATAAACTAAAAAAAAAAAAAATGATATGATACTCCATTGCACAAAATACAGCTTACTTTCTGCTCTATGAGAATTGTTAATGGAAGCACATGTATGTAATCTTGCTGATTTGGTGGTGGTGCTGTGGCGCAAAGGGTTTGGTTAAGCCCCTTTGGGAGGTTTGCATTCCATACTGGAGTCTGGCTAATCTATCCTTCCAATTCACCTTCCTGCTAATGCACCCAGGAGCTAGAGGACGCTGGCTCAGGTACTTTAGGTGCCTGCCACCCACACGGGAGACCCAGATGGGAGTTCTGCCTGGCCTGGCCTAGGCAGCCGTGGGCATCTGGGGAGTGAACTAGACAATAAAAGACATCTGTCACTCTTTCAAATAAATAAATCTTTGAAAAAAAGTTGCTAAATTTTACATTCTACTTAGTGTTACACTGGAGTGGTATTTGGCCTACCAGATAAGAGCCACTGATGTGCTGTATGAGAGTTCCGTATCCAGCTGTTTTGACTCCAGCTTCCTGCTAATTCAGACCCTGCCACTTACATGGGAAATCTGGATAGAGTACCTGCTCTCAGCTTTGGCCTGGGCATTGTGTGCATCTGGGGAGTAAGAAGGTAGATTGGAGCACTCTCTTTTTAAAAAAATTAAAATGTTACTAATTTTTTTCATTAAAAATGTTGTGTTTAAAGTTTAGAGTATTACTAGACAATGAAAAAATTGCTGCATGAATGAATGAATGAAACGTATCAACCTGGGAAGATTAACAGTATCCCTAAGACAGGCAATTAGAGGCTGACACCCACCCAGCCATCCTATCACCTGTTCTTCTGAAGCCTCAGAAGAGAATACAGATCCTCCTCAGCTTATGCTGGTATCACATCCCGAGAAACCTACAGTCTACAGAAAAGTGAGCATTCCTAACTCACGTGCAGTTTGTATTGCATGTACACCAAGCATCAAGGAACTCACGTGTAAGCTTCTAAACCTGTCGGGTTTAAACATTCCTTTTTTTTCATGCAATGACCCTTTGCTTGTAATAAATTTGTAATCCTTTTCCTCTGTTAATCTGTCATGTTAATTTAACTCATAACACAGCCCAAGAACTTAGAAGGGTAGAGGGAAACTATTTTTCACTCCCCCAAAAAAACACACAAATAAAATGCCTGGCCACAAGTCCTTACCCCAATAGCCGGGACTTCTTCACTCTTGACTTCATTTATTCGCACCAGATAGTTAACAAAGTCTCTGGCGGCATTGCTCTGCGCGTCCTTCTTATTGGTGGAATTGCCCATGCCAGTGTAATTGTATCCTTCCACTCGGACCTTGAAGCCAAAAAAAGGTGTATCAAGAGATCTGCCGGGGTACTCCAGGATTTAAAAATACACAATTCAGTTATTAAGAAATAACAAATAGCTGACTTCTCGAAACATATTCTATGACTATAGCAGAACTAGCACAGCTAAGAGATTCCATGGAATAAATTTATGAAAAAGGCTGAACTGTATTGTCCAATGATAAGTAATCCAAATCAACTTATACAGCTGATCTCTTTGCACATAATAAAAGGTTCCAGAATAAAACCCAACTTTATAACATCCAACAGCAGCTCTCCATCTGTGTTTACTTAGCAATCAAGGGTTCCACTTTCTAAAGAAGTAGAACTGCAAACTGATCCAGCTTCTGCACTCATCCTACTGGTACTGAGAAAGCTCCAGGTTCCAATTAGAATAATTTACCACCAGATTGTTGATGAACAGAATAGCCATCAAATAACAATAAAGAACTACTCTGGGGGCTGGTGCCATGGTGTAGTGGGTAAAGCCACCACCTGCCGCACCTGCATCCCAAACAGGCTCTGGCTCCACTAAAGCTCCCTGCCAATGAGACTGGGGAAGCAGCGGAAAGTGGCCCAAGTGCTTGGGCTCCTGCACCCATGTGGGAGACCTGGGTGAAGCTCCTGGCTCCTTTCTTCGATGTGGCCCAGCTATGGCTATGGCCACTGCGGCCATCTGGGGAGTGAACCATTAGATGGAAGACTTCTCTTGCCGCCTCTCATACCTTTCAAATACATAAATAAATCTTTAAAAACAAAAACAAGAACTGCTCTTCTTCAACGTGCAATACACATTTCTTAACACAAAATGCTCTTAATCCCAAATTGAGCTTCATAAGTAGACAATACTCTTCAGTACCTCACACATGAATTTCTGCCTGTTTTTGTTCCCAACGGCTCTAATTTCATAGGATGGGGTCATCTTCCTTTTGCCACACCAGGCATACAGAAAATCTTTAACGTCCCCCATGATTCAGGTGTGTTCTTCAAACCTAAAAAAACGAAAAACAACTAAAAACCCCACTAAAGTTGGTTAAACAGCATAGTATTTGCAAAAATTGTAAACTGCTGAGAATCCAAATTAAGTACAGTATAATCCATCATGCAATTAAAATTGTCTAGGAAGAAGGAACCAGCAGAATCAGGCCTCAGTCCAGGACAGCGTCTGGGCAACTGGGCAACGCGCCACAAATGGATGTGTTGCCCTGGGTCCCAGGAGAACCCAGCTTCTGCTGGTAGCAGCACACAGGAGGGTCAGCATTTTCCTAGACTATAAATCAGGAGAGATTTCCTTTTATGATATGAAGGATAGGTGTCGTCTCTGTACTTTTCAAGATTCTTTTACTGAAGCTGTTTGGCTGAACTTCTATATTTGAGCAGATTCTGAACCTATTAAAAATCTCATCAGTTTCAGACTGCAGAAGATAAATTACCTGATGGCAAATGATTTAGTTAATACAGCTAACTTAGTCAATTTTAATTTCATTATTTCTGGAATCCTTTAACAGTTTTCCACTGAAAACCAGAACACATTTTCTCCCTGAAGTTCAGTGAGAAAACATGAAAATAATACAAATTTCAAATGACTATCAACTGTCAAGATAAAAGACTTGAGAATATTAACACACCCAAGAAAATATCCTGATTTACAATGGTGTTGTGGCATAGCAGTAAAGCCGCCGCCTGTGACGCCAGCATTCCGTATGGGCACCAGTTTGTGTCACAGTTGCTCCATTTCCAGATCCCTGCTAATGGCTTAGGAAAAGCAGAGATGGTCCAAATGTTTGGGCCCCTGCAGCTATGTGGGAGACCTGCATGAAGCTCCTGCCTTTAGGGGCAGGCACTGCAGCACAGTGCGTTAATTCTCCGCCTGCAGGGCTGGCATCCCATATGGACACCAGTTCTAGTCCTGGCTGCTCCTCTTCTGATCCAGCTCCCTGCTATGGCCTGGGAAAGGAGGAAAAGATGGCCCAAGTCCTTGGGGCCCTGCATCCACCTGGGAGACCTGGAGGAAACTCCTGGATCCTGGCTTCGAATTAGTGCAGCTCCAGCCGTTGCGGTCATTTGGGGAGTAAATCAGTGGAAGGAAGACCTTTCTCTATCTCTCCCTCTCAGTCTGTTAACTCTACCTCTCAAATAAATAAATAAAATCTTAAAAAAAAAAAATTCCTGCCTTTGGCCTGGCCAAGCAATGGCCACTGCAGCCATCACCATTTCAACTGTCCGGAGTGAACCTGCGGTTGGAAGATTCCTCTCTTTCAAATAACTAAATCTTTTTAAAAAATTGCCCAGGAAGAAATTTTAATGACGTAAGCGGAAAGCTTCTGACATAAGGATACAACACTGTATATTTTGAACTACATACAAATATATATAAAATCAAAACTGGAGGGCTGGCGCCGTGGCTCACTTGGTTAATCCTCCACCTGCGGCGCCGGCATCTCATATGGGTGCTGGGTTCTAGTCCCAGTTGCTCCTCTTCCAGACCAGCTCTCTGTTGTGGCCCAAGAGGGCAGTGGAGGAGGGCCCAAGTGCTTGGGGCCCTGCATCCGTGTGGGAGACCAGGAGGAAGCACCTGGCTCCTGGCTTTGGATTGGCGTAGCTCCGGCTGTTGCGGCCATTTGGGGAGTGAACCAACAGAAGGAAGACTTTTCTCTCTCTCTCTCACTGCCTAACTCTATCTGTAAAAAATTTAAAAAAAAAAAAAAAAATACAAGGCACTGCCAAAATCTAGTGTCAAGCCATGATAATAATTAAATCTATAAAAAAAATCAAAACTGGAAAGAAATAGTGCCTAGCCTTTGGGGACTATGAATGTTTAACAAATAGTTTATATAATCTCCTACAATTGGTACCTCATGTGTAGTAACTCATTTTCTTTTCACAACAGGATAGATCCTATTACTGCACTTTACAGAACTGTTCCAAGCCACTCATAATGGGAATCTGAATTCAAACCCAACTTCTAGATTAAGAAAGGGTACATCACATCGTGCATAAGCCCCATGATTTATTCTCATTCTGATTCTGAGTGCTAGCAGACACAGTAAGCACTCCTTTCTTGGCGCTGTGAAGGTAATATCTGCACCCAGTATCTGCTTCAGGACCTCTTATTCCTTCCGGTCTGAGAGACATCTCCCTCAGGTGCAGCACATGCTTCGCACTTCCCTGCTGGAGCCTATGCGTTTACAAGGAGTCTAGGCAACAAGCAAGATGCTGGAGACCACGTTCAAGCCAGAGAAAGTGCGCTGTTTCCTGGGAGGAGATCTGTTACCAGCAGTCAGTCTCGTCTTCTGTTCACGTCCAGAGCCCTCGGTCAGTACTCAAGTCCGTACCACGCGCCTGCTCCCTGCATAAACCCGCTAGGCTTACTCGGTGGCCAAGTCTAGCCCTGCTGGGTCACCTGAAGGAACAGCCCATTAACAGAAGAGCCACGGGAAGCTCTGGAAATTCCACCCCTGAATAATTCATTTAAAAAACAAGTTCTCAGGGTAACATGAACTTTGAAGAATTGCAATATCAAATTCCTCTCTTCCTCCACAGTCATTTAACTCTGAAACAATCATACCGCACATACATAACAAACACTTGGGACCTTTCTACTGAAGCTTCCCAAGCTGGCTGGTCCGCGGCAGGCTCACAGCCGTCTGCACCGTAACACGCAGCCCAGGCAGAACGGGGCACTCCCTCTCCCGCACCTGCTGGGCTCCTGGCCAACTTACTCAGGTTGGAAGTCCCCGACCCCCCACCCCCCTAACAGTTAAGACTCCTAACTGGCAGTGCTGCTGCAGATCCGCCTGTGTGGCCACGGACTCCTCAATCCTCCTCACTGGCCCCCAGACGCCCCCACCCGCGGGCCAGCCGCTCTGTCGCCCTCACTTCCCCTGAGAGGTAAGGACAGGGGCCAGGGACGGGACCCAGTGCAGCAGGCCGGCGACCCCTCCCGCGTGGGAGCGGGCGAGGGCAGTCCGGGGACAGGAGGGGGCGGGGAGGGGGCGGCAGGCCCCGGGCCGAGGCAGGGCCCCTCATCCACCGGCCCGCTCCCAGCCCCGCACCGAGGCCGGATGATCGCCCGCTCCCTCACAAGGGCCCGCTCCCCGCCCCGCACGGAGGCCTGGGTGCCTGACGCCCGCCCTCACCCGCCCCGCACGGAGGCCTGGATGCCTGACGCCCGCCCGCTCCCTCACAAGGGCCCGCTCCCCGCCCCGCACGGAGGCCTGACGCCCGCCCTCACCCGCCCGCTCCCCGCCCCGCACGGAGGCCTGACGCCCGCCCTCACCCGCCCGCTCCCCGCCCCGCACGGAGGCCTGACGCCCGCCCCTCACCCGCCCGCTCCCTCGCAGAGCCCGCTCCCCGCCCCGCACGGAGGCCTGACGCCGGCTCTCACCCGCCGGCTCCCCGCCCCGCACGGAGCCCGGGCGCCCGCCCCTCACCCGCCCGCTCCCTCGCAGGGCCCGCTCCCCGCCCCGCACGGAGGCCTGACGCCCGCCCTCACCCGCCCCACACGGAGGCCTGACGCCCGCCCCTCACTCGCCCGCTCCCCGCCCCTCACCCGCCGGCTCCCCGCCCCGCACAGATGCCTGACGCCCGCTCTCACCCGCCGGCTCGCCGCCCCGCACGGAGCCCGGGCGCCCGCCCCTCACACGCCCGCTCCCTCGTGGGGCCCGCTTCCCGCCCCGCACGGAGGCCGGACGAGCGCCCGCTCCCTCCCGGGACCCGCTCCCTCACCGGGACCGCTCGCCGCTCCGCACAGTGGCCGGACGCACGCCCTCACGCCCAGGCTGCACTGAGGAAACAGCAGCGAAATGGCCGACGGCGGCACGAGGGGCGGGACCACCGGGCGCATGCGTAGACGGCGCGCTGAAGCGTGCCCCCCCCGGGCAGGGCCGCGCCGCTGCGCCGTCGCCCAGGAGACCGCGGCCCCGCCTCTTCCGGTGACGCCCCGCCCCGGCGGCGGGGGCCTTCCGGTTGCGCGGGCTCCCAGAGGGGCGGCCCGCGGTGTAGCTCTTTGTCAGGTTCTGAGAAACCGCGGACGGGGCTGGGCTGACCGGCTGTCCCTTTGTGAAGGAAATTTGCATTTCTGTGGGAAACCTGCTTCCGCCGGAGCGAGCCGGCCGTGCACCGCGCTGCCGCTCCCCGTCTCCTCCCTGCCGCCCCCGCCCGCGCCTTCCCCTCAGCCCGCCCAGCCCGTCGGCCTCGGGGTCCCGCCCGTCTTGCTCCCGTATACCCACGTGCAAATGGGTTTTTGTTGTGTGGGTTTTTTTTTTTTTTTTAAGATTTATTTGATGGCCGGCGCCGTGGCTCACTAGGCTAATCCGCCTGCGGCGCCGGCACCCCGGGTTCTAGTCTCTGTCTCTCTCTCTCTAACTCTGCCTGTCAAAAAAAAAAAAAAAAAAAAAAAAGATTTGACAGGCAGAGTTAGAGACACAGAGAGGTCTTCCATCCAATGGTTCACTCCCCAGATGGCCGCAACGGCCGGAGCTGCGCCGATAAGAAGCCAGGAACCAGGAGCTCCATCCGGGTCTCCCACGCAGGTGCAGGGGCCCAAGGCCTTGGGCCATCTTCCACTGCCTTCCCAGGCCATAGCAGAGAGCTGGATGGGAAGTGGAGCAGCCGGGACTGGAACCGGCGCCCCTGTGGGATGCCGGCACTGCAGGCGGCGGTTTTACTTATGGCCGTACAGAACTGTGTCCCCGTTTTCATTCTAAGTCCTGGTCTGCACCCCCAGCCTCCTGCGGTAATTCAAAGCAGAGGCTAAGACCAAGAGCAGGCTGCACTTAGTGGGAGAATGAGAATGCGTCGTGCAGTCACCCCATAGGAGAGAAGCTGCCCGGGACTGGGTGTCCACAGAGGGCAAGGGGAGGGCCGCCGGGTCCCACAGGTGAGGCAGGCGAGGACAGGCGACCTCGGTGCCACCCCACGCAGGGCGAGGCGGTGAGCAAAGCCAGGAGGGACCTGAGAGAGGCAGATGCGGGAAACTGGCGGAGCGCAGCTGGGGACGGGCCATCAAAGGTCAGCCCTCTGGGGGCTGTGCAACAGTGCCATCTGAAGGGTGGCATAGTAACTTCTAGAAACAAGGTTGAGATCGGCACTTCTGTCTTGCTAAAGACAGCTTTGGGGGAGACACCGAGCTTGAAGACACTTCCCCCTTCCCCATCCCCACAGGCACCTGACCTCACGGCGTCTCCTGTGTAGTGTGGGAGACCAGGTGCGCCCTAGGGAGGCGGGCGTGCTGGATTGGCATGGACGGGCTGGGAGACAGAGACGGGGGCATCCGCCTGCTTCCCTGCCTGGCTCGGCCGGGCAGTCTTCCCCGTGCATCTGTGCTGCTGGAGCGGAGGTGCCCGCAGGGACAGACCGGAGCTCTTGCTGCTCCATGCTTTGGGCTGTTGAGGTGGCGCACCCGGAGGCTGCGGAGATGAGCCCCGGGCACTGAGCGCCTCTGTGAGTCGGACAGTCTGGACGCACGGTCACTCAGCACAGGCGGGAGCTCGGGGCTAGGCAGGGAGTCAGTGAGGGGCAAGGAGCTAAGGACTGCCCACCCCCACGCCATGTGCCCTGCCCCAGTCCCACCGCCCCCTGAGACCGGCACAGCCACTCCTCCTCAGGCAGCTGAGCCCCCCCCCCATCATGCCCCAAATGCCCGGAGGTCACCCTGTGCTGAGCACCTCCTGACCCGATAAACAGGACGGTTCAGCTGGATGTCACCCACACCACGTGTGTTCTGTCCCTTTGCCTTTCAACAAACCCTGCTCTCCCGCTCACCTCTGCATCTCCAGTTGTATTCTGAATCCAGCCGGTGGTCTCTCTGAGCCCGGCCAGGGTTCTTGACCTCTGCAACATAATTTGGGGGCCCCTACCCACCCCCATAAACAATACTGAAGAATTAGGCCCAGCCTTCTTAGCACTAAATGGCCAATGCATCCGAGGCAAGAGTTGAAGTAGGGAGACAGGGTTACCCAGGAGGCCACCGGACCGGGGGAAGCAGACATCTAGTCCCAGTTCTTCCCCCCCTTGCTAGGAAAGAGCATTTTTAAAGGACTATTGGGTGGGGCGGGGGGGGGGGAGGTAGGCAACAGCAGGGGCTCGGTGACAGGCAGACTTCCAAGGCATGCTGGGAAGAGTTTGCTGCTAGAATCTTTGAGCCAAGATCTAGCAATTCACGGGAGGTGGGTCTAGTTCCAGACGGGCCTTGTGACTCCAGTCGCTTCCCTGCCGTCAGTCCCTGGGGTTCTTTAGCGAGCACTGTTTGTTTAAACGTTGTTTGTGGGCTGAATGCCACCTGCAGTGCCGGCGGCCCCTATGGGTGCCGACTCACATTCCTGCCGCCCCATGTCTCACCCCGCTCCCTGTTAATGCAGCAGAAGACGGGCCGAGTGTTTGGATCTCTGCTGCCCGTGTGGGAGACCCAGAAGAAGCTCCTGACATCGGCCTGGCCAAGCCCTGGCCATTGTGGCTATGGAGGGAGTGAACCAGCAGATGGAAGCGCTCTCTCTGCCACTCCCTCTCTCCATAACCCTTTCAAATAAATAAATGTTAAAAACAATCATTCTAATTAGGCACAAAGTTGGCAGTTAGCTTTTGTTAATCAGATTGTGAAAAGAAAGGAAGACGGATTCATTCCTACAGCACAACCCGCAGAACTGGTCGAGGACTTGCAGTAGAACACAAGCTGGCTTCGCTTGCCCCATGCAGGGAACCCTGGCCGCTGCCATGGGCTGGTGGGAGAAAGGACCATGGCGAAGCACTGAGCCAGGAGCCAGGCGAGACGGGACACAACGGTGAGAGCAGAAGTGAAATTTTATTAAGTACAAAGCAGAAGCTTCAAACAGTACAATCGGAGGGGCTGATGGAAAGACCAGGCTGCGTCTTGTCCCTGCCGTGTTATCTCCAAGGAACAAGGGCAGTGGTTCTGCGTTAGTTACCGTGAAGGCCCCGGGCCCCTCTAGCTGGTTTTCTCTAAACCTAGACCTTGTCCTGGTTGGTGAGTGGGCAGGTGCTGGCTCTGTCTCCACCCTGCCTGAACACTTTCACTTTTCCTCTGATGATGTCAGCTGTCGCCCGAGGGCTGACTTCTGTGTACAACACTCAAGTAAAGAAAGGAGGCTCGCCAGCTCCGGTGTGGGGGCTCACGGGCGTGGTGCTGGCTTCAGCTCCGCGCTGCGCTGAGGGCCTGATGGTGCCTGGTGTGCACCAGAGGGAGAGCTCAGGTCGCCAGGCGGGGTCAGGATCAGGGCCTGATAACAAGTTGCTCTCGTGGGAACACAGCCCCCCAAGGCAATGCCCCCTGACCTAGGGACCCCTCTCTAGGCTCCGTCAGCCCTACACTGTGGCACCCCTTACAGGGCCCTCTGATTATGGAAGCCAAAGCAAGTGATGGGCTCCCAGTCTTCTGGGGGAAACTGACACGTGGCTGGTGGTCACCGAACGGCCAAGGGAGCGGCCTGTTAGTCACGTGGGGTCCGGGCACGCTTAACGTGGCATTAAAGGTGACATGCCGTCCAAATGCAACTGCTCAGGGCTAGACTCAAACGATTTTTAAAAGATTATTTATTTGAAAGGCAGAGTTACAGAGAGGGAGGAAGGGAGGGAGGGAGGGAGGGAGAGAGAGAGAGAGAGAGTCTTCCAACTGCTGGTTCATTCCCTAAATGGCTGCGATGGCCGGAGCTGGGCAGATCTGAAGCCAGGAGCCAGGATCTTCATCCTGGTCTCCCATGTGGGTGCAGGGGCCCAAGGAACTGGGCCATGCTCCACTGCTTTCCCAGGTGCATAAGCAGGGAGCTGGATTGGAAGTGGAGCAGCTGGGACTTAAATGCCCATATGGGATGCCGGAGTCACAGGGGGCAGCTTTTACCTGCTGCTCCACAGCGCCAGCTCCCAAGCAAATGTTTATTAAAGTTAAGTGTACATGACAGTGGTTTAAAATTAGGCAATGTTAAAATAGGATTAAGATCCAGACTTCAAGATAACGGGCGCTCCCTAAAGCAGGTAGATCAATCAATCATGATTTTCCGCTGGGAGCTGTTTCACCCACAGAAATTTCTCTACAGAAACTGCAGAAACAATGAGCCTGGGACTCCTCCGAGAGTTTTGCCCCTTCACGAAAGAGAACACTTAGGCTCGTGGTAGGTCCCAAGCCACGCACTGACGGGATTTCATGTGCTAGGACGGGGATCAGTTCAAGTTCATGTGAAAAGTCCCTGAGAGAAGAATGCACCGTGCATGGTGGGCGGAGTCTCAACCCCATGGTCAGGCACTAGCCACAGGCTTCCCAGCTTCCCTCCTGGGAGCCGGCTGGGGGGAGCAAGTCCAGGCTCCTGAGCTTGGCCGCGGCCTTCTCCGTGAACTCACTGGAGGCTCGCAGCAGGGGCAGCCGGGGTGGGCCCATGGGGATCCCTGAGACCAGCGTCATGATGGCCTTGGTCTGTGACACTCCGAAACCTGCCCGGGAGAGATCCGTGAGGCGATGTGAGTGGCCACCTGCACTTCCCCAGACGCCCAAGGGCTCCCACTCCCAGGGACCACCCAGCCGGGCAGGGTGAAGGCCAAGGGCAAGCCCCAGTCCAGATCCACTCAGTAGGTGTAGGGGAGCGGCAAAGGACCTGAAAGCCGGGGGGGGGGGGTTGGGGGGGGGGAGGTGTCAGAGAGGTCAGTGGAAGGAGGAGGAGCCAGCAGCCTTGCGTTTGACTTGGTCAAGGACGGACTCAGGAGGCAGAGCAGACCTGAGCTCAAGCACCTGTGTGAAGTCCCTGGGGAAGGCGGCACTTAGGAGGCCACCGTCTCGGGGCCCTGGGGCACAGTGGCACAGGCCGAAAGACAAAGCCATGGTGTGGGTGTGGTGAGGAGCTGGACTCAAAGTCCCGTGTCAGACTGGTGGCCAGGCCTCCAGGAGGACCCCAGGCGGGGGCCACAGCTGAACCAGGGATCACACCTGCATCCCACACCTGGCCCAGGTGCGGAGTAAGACATTAACCTAAAGAAGTAAAGGGTGCTTGCGCAGGCCAATGTGAGCCCGCCCGGCAGGGCCCCTCACAACCCAGGGCGCAGCGGGTTACCTGCAGAACAATCCAGAACAGAAGCTCAGGGCTAACAGTCACCTCGCACAAAGGGAGGGACCAAGCCACGGCCTACGAGAGGGCCAAGAATCGAGACAGGGAGAGGTGGAAGAAGCCGAAAGAACACTGGAGATGAAGAACATACATTCAGGGAGGTCAACCGGAGAAAACACACCGAGAGGGTCAGCGATGCCGGAGGTGGAGCTGCAGAAATACGAGCACAGAAGGGAGAGGCGTGGCAGGTACTCAGTCCCAGCACAGACGCGAGGGGAGCAACAGGAGGCTGGGGGACGCGTGGGGGCGGCAGGCACAGGACACAGCGAGGCTTCCTCAGAACCGCGGAGACTGAGGCCGTCAGACTGGGGCAGCAGGTGCACTGTTCTACGGGAGCCCCCCCCCCCCAGCCTCCCAAGGCGAGGGGAAGCAGGTAAACAGCACCAACGCACAAGTCCCCAACACAAACACCCGGGGAGACGCCCCTCTGAGGAACTGCGGGAGCCAGAGGGTCAGGTGCACAGGGCTAGGGGGAAGGCCGGGGGCCGTGCTGAGAGGAAACCCAAGATCTTCCTGGACTGGGCCCAGGGCCGATCTCCTGCAGAGTGGAGGGCGGCATCTGCCATTTGTCACAGAGTAAGCCGGAAGGGACTGGGGGAAGGGAAGGGTCTCCTCTGGTTCCCAGTCTCACTTCTTCCCGGCATCTGCGGCAGGGACACGTGTGTGCCGAAATGCTGTCGCTCACAGAGCGGGCAGGGCCACTTTCTGGCTGCTCCCACCAGCCCTGCAGGGGACCGGCCGCGGGACTGCCTTGAGCAGGGACACTGCAGTGGCAGGAGGCTGGGAACAGCGGCTGTGAGGGGGGACAGCAAGGTGCTGAAACCCAGAAGGGGCTGCACGGCTGCACTGACGGTCAGGGCTGGGAGTTAGGTGTCCTGGGGAGCCTCGGGGAGGCCAGGCCATCCCTTCTACCGTCCCCCAAGCCTCGGGGAGGCCAGGCTATCCCCTCTCTCTACGTCCCCTGAGCCTTGGGGAGGCCAGGCTATCCCTCTCTACCGTCCCCTGAGCCTGAGAGAGGCCGGGCTATCCATTCTACTGTTCCCGAGCCTTGGGGAGGCCAGGCTATCCCTTCTTCCACCCCCAGAGCCTCGGGAGACCAGGCTATCCCCTCTCTCTACCGTCCCCTAAGCCTGAGAGAGGCCAGGCTATCCCTTCTACTGTTCCCAAGCCTTGGGGAGGCCAGGCTATCCCTTCTATTGTTCCTGAGCCTCGTGGAGGCCAGGCTATTTCCACTCTACCATCCCCTGAGCCTTGGGGAGGCCGGGCTATCCCCTCTCTCTACCGTCCCCAGAGCCTCAGAGAGGCCAGGCTATCCCCTCTCTCTACCATCCCCAGAGCCTCAGAGAGGCCAGGCTATCCCCTCTCTACCGTCCCCGGCAGCAGACAGAGCAGGGAGCACAGGCAGCACTTACCTAGTTTAACCACGTAGTTGATAAATCTCTGGATACAAAACTAGAAAGGAAAAAGCAAATCAACAACCAGTATCACTAAACTGTAAGCATGACAAAGAATTTAGAAATCAGATTCTAGGAACCCCAAAAGGTCCATACACTTTAGTTTTCTTCTTTCAAAGAGACCACTTATCTACTTATTTGAAAGGCAGAGAAACAGAGAAAGGAAGGAAGGAGGGAGAGACATAGAGAGAGGTCTTCCATCCGCTGGTTCACTGCCCAGATGGCTGCAATGGCACCAGGCTGGAGCCAGGAAGCTGGAATTCCATCCAAATGGGTGCAGGGGCCCAAGCACTTGGACCACCACCGCTGCTTTCCCAGGTGCATTGGCAGGAAGCTGGGTGGGAAGTGGCACAGCCGGGACTCACTCAGATATGGGATGCCGTCATGGCAAGTGAAGGCTTAACCTGCGCTTTACAACATCGGCCGCCACGTACCCTCGCTCTTTGAGGTCCATCAGAGGGCAGAGGGCCTGCCAAGGGAGGACGGTGAGACCCCCGGGAGAGACGAGGACCCTTTCACAGACACGACCCACAGAGCAGCGGCTCCCGTGGTGGCGCTGCACAAGACAGCAAAGACAGGGCACTCCCACCTGTCCTGCCGCCACGGGCCAGCTTGGCCGTGCAGCCATCTGCAAACTGGGCTCTGTGTCCCTCTGGGATCCCTTCCAGGACAGCTGAGGGCCACCTGGCCCAGCCTGAGGTTCCCAGGGATCAGCATCTGCACACTCACGTCCTTTTCTGTGTTCCCTATCGGAGCCCTGCTCCTGCTTCTGAGAAATCAGGTCAGGCCCCATCAGCACGGCCTGGGCACAGCTCTGAGGACCCAGCCGGGTGGACCAAGGCCACTGCACCGACGGCAGGGCGCACGCTCTCCCCTCAGTACCAGGTCCCCCTGGGTCCCCAGGGGCTTTTGACTTTTGCTTCTTTGCTGTTACTCAAGGTCCCCGCTGGAAACCGTTAGAGGAGCAAGGGTTCTGTGACTTTGGCAGAACACTCAAAAAAATAAAAAACAAAAACCCATTCACAGAACGGACAGACGCTGCTCTAACCACACTTCCCCACTCTAATCCACTAAGTTACATAAACAGGGCTTTGCAGTACTTATTTCTTTAAAAACACAAACAGAAATAATAGCCTTTAGCTTACCCCAGCATTAATATTCATCCATGAGTTCACAAAAAATTGGTTAAAAAAACCCAAAACCCAAAAAAGAGCCCTATGCCCTGCCTCTGTGCCAGCCATGCCTCCCTGCACCTGGCTGCCCCCTCACCTGTGCACGGGCTCCCCCCTCCTCTGCATGTGCCCCCCACTTGTGCACACCCCCACCTGTGCATGCCCCCCACCTGTGCACGTGCTCCTCCCAACCTGTGCACGCCCCCACATCAGTGTACACACCTCCCACCTGTGCACGCCTCCCCACCTGTGCACACCCCCACCTGTGCACACCCCCACCTGTGCATGCTCCCCCACCTGTGCACACCCCCACCTGTGCACTCTCCCCACCTATGCACGCCCCCACCTGTGCATGCTCCCCCACCTGTGCATGCTCCCCCACCTGTGCACACCCCCACCTGTGCATGCCCCCCACCTGTGCACGCCCCCACATCGGTGTACACCCCCCACCTGTGCATGCCCCCACATCGGTGTACACACCCCACCTGTGCATGCCCCCACATCGGTGTACACACCCTCACCTGTACACACCCCCAACCTGTGCACGTGCTCCTCCCAACCTGTGCACACCCCCACATCAGTGTACACACCCCCACCTGTGCACGCCCCATCGGTGTACACATCCCCACCTGTGCACACCCCCACCTGTGCACGTGCTCCTCCCAACCTGTGCACACCCCCACATCAGTGTACACACCCCCACCTGTGCACACCCCCACCTGTGCACGTGCTCCTCCCAACCTGTGCACGCCCCCACATCGGTGTACACACCCCCTCCTCTGCATGCCCCCCAACCTGTGCACGCCCCCACATCGGTGTACACACCCCCCAACCTGTGCACGCCCCCCCACCTGTGCACGTGCCCCACCTGTGCACGCCCCCACCTGTGCACACGCTCCCCCCAAGCTGTGCACGTGCCCCACCTGTGCACACGCTCCCCACCTGTGCACAGGCTCCCCAGCTGCTGCTGTGCTGGGGGCCTCCCTGCCACTCATCCTGCTTTTCTCCGCCTGCCTCAGAGCCAGCGCCTGCCTCTGGGCGCCCCCGAGCTCTTGGGGCTGCCTGGTGGGCGTCTGCGCTTCTCAGCTCCCTTCCAGGTGCGCTGGCTGCTGACCCAGCCTTCCTGGCTTTCTCACAGTCAGAGGCGGGGGAACAAGGGCCCTTCTGGGGGGAGCCGAGCGCAGTCCCGGTGGGCGGGCGGGGACACGGCCAGCCAGCCGCCAGCAGGAACAAAAGAAATGGGAGGAGGGTAAGGGGAGAGGCACCGGGAATGCTGATGGGGGGGGGGGCGCGAGGGACGCGGAGGCGCGCGGTGGGCGGAGCCGGGCGGCTGACCTGGTGGCTGCGGGCCGAGGACAGCTCCCCTCGCTGGAAAGCCTCCAGCAGCATGTTCGTCCTTCTCCCCAGGTAGTTGTAGGTGCTGGCGAGACAGCAGCAAAGGCCACAGGTTCAGCCGGGCAGCAGGGGTCAGACCTCAGCCGGGGCCGCCCCCAGGGCAAGCCCAGGGGCTCCCCTGCCGCGGGTCCAGAGTTGAGAACCCAAAAGGATGAAAGTGAGAGGGGCTAACACCTGCTCTCAGCAAGGGCTGAGCTGCAACACGGGGAGGAGAGCTGTCGGGGAGCAGCTGGGGTGGGTGGGTGGAGCTGTGGGGTAGACACGGCCAGGGAGGTGGGGGGAGTGTGGGGGAGAGGCAGGGGGGGAGGTGTGGGGGAGACACAGCCAGGGAGGTGGGGGGAAGCTGTGGGGGAGAGGCAGCTGGGGGGGGAGGTGTGGTGGAGAGGCAGCCAGGGAGGGGGGAGCTGTGGGGGAGACACAGCCAGGGAGGTGGGGGGAGTGTGGGGGAGAGGCAGCCGGGGGGTGGGGGGAGGTGTGATGGAGAGGCAGCCAGGGAGGGGGGAGCTGTGGGGGAGACACAGCCAGGGAGGTGGGGGGAGCTGGGGGAGAGGCAGCGGGGGGATGTCGGGGGGGACACAGCTGGGGAGGTGGGGGGAGCTGTGAGTGAGACACAGCCGGGGAGGCAGGGGAGCTGGGGGAGAGGCAGCCAGGGAGGTGGGGTTGAGCTGCGGGGGAGATGCAGCAGGGGGGTAGCTGCAGGTGAGATGGAACCCTGGGGGGCCCTGGGGGGCCCTGGCCCTAGGCGGAGGTGGGCAGCACCCGGAAGGGATGGCAGACACTGCTGATGGAGCCTCACACTTCTCTTCCCGACCAGATCCCAGCCATGAGAACAGTGACAGAGGGTGCGACCTTTCACACCCAGGGCTCCCTGTCAATCACGGGGCATCCTCCCGCCCAGGACCTGGAGCCACTTGGCTCAAGAAGAGCTGTGCCAGGCTCGGCCTCACTTCCTGTTCCTGTCCCGAGAGGACTCCTCAGTGACAGCAGTGACAGCCAGGGAGAAACGAAGCCCCGCCTGCCCATGTGGGGGGTGCTGATGTGCCAGGTGTGGGGGCCCCAAAACTGAGCCCAAAAGGGAAGAATTCCCAGGGCCAAGGCTCTGTGGCCGGCAAGACCGGCACCTGGGGTTCCCGGCCACAGAGGTCCCTGCGGTGAGGACGGCCCGCTCACTCTCCTCGGGCCATGCTCGCAAGGCCTGCCGGGAAAGCCTCAGGTCGGGACCCTCACCCGGGGCACTGCTCGCTACAGTGTAGACGGGACCCTCACCCGGGGCACTGCTCGCTACAGTGTAGACGGGACCCTCACCCGGGGCACTGCTCGCCACGGCGTGGTCGGGACCCTCACCCGGGGCACTGCTTGCTACAGTGTAGACGGGACCCTCACCCGGGGCACTGCTCGCCACGGCATGGACGGGACCCTCACGCGGGGCACTGCTCACTACAGTGTAGACGGGACCCTCACCCGGGGCACTGGTTGTCACAGGCGTGCGTGCAGTGGCCACACCGACCCAGTGCCTGCCTCTGGTGAGGGGTCTCAGACGTGACTCTGGTCTCCTGGCTGTGGCCAAGAGGACCACTGGTGGACACCTACTGGACGGTGCTGTCTACGCCACGCTGGCCTGGGGCTGTGCAGGCAGAGGGAAGAGACAGACGGAGGTGCGTGGAGGACGCAACGCTGGCTGCGCCCGGTAACTCACATCTCCAAACGCCGCTCCGCACGCGGTCCCGTGCCTGTCAGCACGCTTCGGACCCGCACGGCGTTCCTGACACACCACGCACTGTGGCCCACGTCCCGCCGGGAGCGCTCGCCCCGCGCGGACTCTCCCTGCGCCCAGTGCTGCTCTCTAAGCCTGGGATCTCGGCCTTCCAGACATGGAAGACACCCCCCCCCCCCAGGGGACTCCACACTGTGACCCTGCGACTCACCTGCCCACCGCACCAGTGGCTCCCATCACCAGCGCGCTCAGCAGCTGCTGATCAGAGACAAACAGAGGAGGCTCTCGTGAGACCAGACGGAGACGAGACGCTGGCAATACACAGCCCCTCACGCCGTCCTCCAGGGCAGCTGGCACCCGGCGGCCCAGGGGACCTACCTCGTCCACCCCAAAGAGGAAAGCCAGCCGGCGCGGGCCGTGCTGGTCCACACACTGCCCGAAGTCCAGGAGGTCGGTGTCACTGAACTTCAGCCCCTGGAAGCTGGGGATCTGGGCCTGAATCCCATCCAGCAACTCCTCAGCACGAACTGCTCGAGACAGTAAACGGTGCCTGGTCAGCCTGCGCCCTGCACACACACGAGGGGCTGCCTGCTGTCATCAGCCTGCGCCCTGCACACACACGAGGGGCTGCCTGCTGTCGTCAGCCTGGTCCTGCACACACACGAGGAGCTGCCCGGCTGTCGTCAGCCTGCGCCCTGCACACACATGAGGGAGCTGCCTGCTGTGGTCAGCCTGGTCCTGCACACACACGAGGGGCTGCCTGCTGTCGTCAGCCTGGTCCTGCACACACACGAGGAGCTGCCTGCTGTCGTCAGCCTGGTCCTGCACACACACGAGGAGCTGCCCGGCTGTCGTCAGCCTGTGCCCTGCACACACATGAGGGAGCTGCCTGCTGTGGTCAGCCTGGTCCTGCACACACACGAGGAGCTGCTGCTGTCGTCAGCCTGGTCCTGCACACACACGAGGAGCTGCCCGGCTGTCATCAGCCAAGTCCTGCACACACACGAGGGAGCTGCCCGGCTGTCGTCAGCCTGGTCCTGCACACACACGAGGAGCTGCCCGGCTGTCGTCAGCCTGCGCCCTGCACACACATGAGGGAGCTGCCTGCTGTGGTCAGCCTGTGCCCTACACACACACGAGGAGCTGCCTGCTGTCGTCAGCCTGTGCCCTGCACACACATGAGGGAGCTGCCTGCTGTGGTCAGCCTGGTCCTGCACACACACGAGGGGCTGCCTGCTGTCGTCAGCCTGGTCCTGCACACACACGAGGAGCTGCTGCTGTCGTCAGCCTGGTCCTGCACACACACGAGGAGCTGCCTGCTGTCGTCAGCCTGCGCCCTGCACACACACGAGGAGCTGCCCGGCTGTCGTCAGCCTGCGCCCTGCACACACACGAGGAGCTGCCTGCTGTGGTCAGCCTGGTCCTGCACACACACGAGGGAGCTGCCCGGCTGTCATCAGCCAAGTCCTGCACACATGCGAGGGCGCTGCCCCAGGCTCACACACACGAGGGCGCTGCCCGGCTGTCGTCAGCCTGCGCCCTGCACACACACGAGGGCGCTGCCCGGCTGTCGTCAGCCTGCGCCCTGCACACACACGAGGAGCTGCCCGCTGCCGTCAGCCTGCGCCCTGCACACACACGAGGGGCTGCCTGCTGTCGTCAGCCTGGTCCTGCACACACACGAGGAGCTGCCCGGCTGTCGTCAGCCTGCGCCCTGCACACACACGAGGGCGCAGCCTGCTGTCGTCAGCCTCGTCCTGCACACACATGAGGAGCTGCCCGCTGCCGTCAGCCTGCGCCCTGCACACACACGAGGGGCTGCCTGCTGTGGTCAGCCTGTGCCCTACACACACACGAGGAGCTGCCCAGCTGTCGTCAGCCTGCGCCCTGCACACACACGAGGGGCTGCCTGCTGTCGTCAGCCTGCGCCCTGCACACACACGAGGGGCTGCCTGCTGTGGTCAGCCTGTGCCCTACACACACACGAGGAGCTGCCTGCTGTGGTCAGCCTGCGCCCTACACACACACGAGGAGCTGCCTGCTGTGGTCAGCCTGCGCCCTGCACACACACGAGGAGCTGCCCGGCTGTCGTCAGCCTGGTCCTGCACACACACGAGGAGCTGCCCAGCTGTCGTCAGCCTGCGCCCTGCACACACACGAGGGGCTGCCTGCTGTCGTCAGCCTGCGCCCTGCACACACACGAGGGGCTGCCTGCTGTGGTCAGCCTGCGCCCTGCACACACACAAGGAGCTGCCTGCTGTGGTCAGCCTGCGCCCTGCACACACACGAGGAGCTGCCCGCTGTCGTCAGCCTGGTCCTGCACACACACAAGGAGCTGCCTGCTGTGGTCAGCCTGGTCCTGCACACACACGAGGAGCTGCCTGCTGTTGTCAGCCTGCGCCCTGCACACACACGAGGTCGAGGAGCTGCCCGGCTGTTGTCAGCTGGAAGCAGCGGGCTCTTGCCCGCCCGGCGGCTCCCGCAACCTCAGCGCACGGAGGCTGTGAAAGCTGGGGCTCCTGTTTTGTCTTGGTCTCAGCTCCTGGGCCTGAGCTTCTACAACCCTGTGGACAGGGCTGCCAGGAGAGGCTCTTGTGCCAATGTTTTTTAAAAAAGATTTATTGGACTTATTTTGAAAGAGTTACAGGGAAAGACAGGGTGACAGAGAGAGAGAGAGAGAGAGAGAGATCTTCCATTCACTGGCTCACTCCCCAGATGGCTCCAGATGGCTGGGTGAGGCCACAGCCAGGAGCCAGGAGCTCCATCCGGGTCTCCTTGTGGGTGGCAGGGACCCAAGCACTTGGGCCATCTTCCACTGCTTTTCCCAAGTCATTAACAGGGAGCTGGATCAGAAGTGGAGCAGCAGGGACGTGAACTGGCACCCAGCGAGGTGCCGGTGTGGCTGGTGGCAGTTTTAGCCACTACACCACAACGCTGGCCACAGCATCTGGTTTTTGATCTTAGATTGAGACACGGTGCTCCCAAGACCTCTGTACTTTTCCACGTGACAGGTGCACTGGGACTCGGGGTAACAGGAGCGTCTTTGGCTCCAGAGAGGTGGCTGCGGCTGGGGCTCCAGACAGCCGCACCCTGGGGGCTGGTTCCCAGGAGCTGGTTCTGTGACCAGAGGGCTGGGACTTCCAGTGCCCTCGCTGCTGGGGAGAGAAGGGTCTCGAGGTGACTGCCCACGGCCAGTGACGGCACCAATCATGTCCACATGATGGGGCTCTACAGGGCACAAAACTAAAGGGGGAACTCTATGGCGTGGGACTATGTCTTAATACAACGTTTACGTATGACAAATCTGAGGGGGCCGGTGTTGTGGCATAGCTGGTAAAGCCGTGCCTGGGATGCCAGTGTCTCACGTGGGCACCGGTTCGTGTCCCGGCTGCTCCACTTCCGTTCCCCTCTGACGGCCTGAGAAGGCAGTGCGAGATGGTCCAAGTGCCTGGGCCCCTGCACCCACGCGGGAGACCGGGACGGAGTTCCAGGCTCCTGGCTTCGGCTGGCCCAGCCGCGGCTGCTGTAGCCTGGGGAGTGAAGCAGCGGATGGACAATCTCTCTCTGTCTCTCGCTCTCTCTCTCTGTCACTCTGCCTTTCAAAATAAAAATAAATACATCTTTTTTAAAAATCCGAGGAACTTGGTCTAACTGTAGAATCTCCTCCCTGGGGAAGCAGAGCTGCAGGTGGGAAAGGCTGGAAGGGGAGTCAGAGAGCAGGCGGCCTCTGGGGGAGCACAGGGACGCGGGGCACGGGCGGCACGGCCTCAGTGCAGCAAGCAGGGTGTGCGATGCCAGGGGTCAGCTCTTCCTCCTCACGCAAGAACCCGCACTGGGAGGAGGTGAGAATGTGCACGGGAAGGAGGTGAGGCCTGCACGGGGAGGAGGTGAGAATGTGCAATGGGAGGAGGTGAGAATGTGCACTGGGAGGAGGTGAGAATGTGCAATGGGAGGAGGTGAGAATGTGCACGGGGAGGAGATGAGAATGTGCACAGGGAGGAGGTGAGACCTGCACTGGGAGGAGGTGAGAATGTGCACTGGGAGGAGGTGAGAATGTGCACTGGGAGGAGGTGAGAATGTGCACTGGGAGGAGGTGAGAATGTGCACGGGGAGGAGATGAGAATGTGCACGGGGAGGAGGTGAGGCCTGCACGGGGAGGAGGTGAGAATGTGCACTGGGAGGAGGTGAGAATGTGCACTGGGAGGAGGTGAGAATGTGCACGGGGAGGAGGTGAGAATGTGCACGGGGAGGAGATGAGAATGTGCACAGGGAGGAGGTGAGACCTGCACTGGGAGGTGAGACCTGCACTGGGAGGAGATGAGGATGTGCACTGGGAGGAGATGAGGATGTGCACTGGGAGGAGATGAGGATGTGCACAGGGAGGAGGTGAGACCTGCACTGGGAGGAGGTGAGAATGTGCACTGGGAGGAGATGAGGATGTGCACGGGGAGGAGGTGAGAATGTGCACGGGGAGGAGGTGAGAATGTGCACGGGGAGGAGGTGAGACCTGCACTGGGAGGAGGTGAGAATGTGCACTGGGAGGAGATGAGGATGTGCACGGGGAGGAGGTGAGAATGTGCATGGGGAGGAGGTGAGAATGTGCACGGGGAGGAGGTGAGACCTGCACTGGGAGGAGGTGAGAATGTGCACGGGAAGGAGGTGAGAGCTGCACTGGGAGGAGGTGAGACCTGCACAGGGAGGAGGTGAGAATGTGCAATGGGGGGAGGTGAGAATGTGCACTGGGAGGAGGTGAGAGCTGCACTGGGAGGAGGTGAGACCTGCACAGGGAGGAGGTGAGAATGTGCAATGGGGGGAGGTGAGAATGTGCACGGGGAGGAGGTGAGACCTGCACTGGGAGGAGGTGAGACCTGCACCGGGAGGAGGTGAGACCTGCACTGGGAGGAGGTGAGAATGTGCACTGGGGGGAGGTGAGACCTGCACTGCAGGTGGGGATAAGGGGTCAGTACTCACTCTTCACCCCCGTCACGGCGGGGATGTGGGGTCTGGGGGGGGTACTCACTCTTCACCCCCAGCAGTGCAGGGATGTGGGGGTGGGGGGTACTCACTCTTCACCCCCGTCACGGCGGGGATGTGGGGTCTGGGGGGGTACTCACTCTTCACCCCTGTCACGGCGGGGATGTGGGGTCTGGGGGGGTACTCACTCTTCACCCCCAGCAGTGCAGGGATGTGGGGGTGGGGGGTACTCACTCTTCACCCCTGTCACGGCGGGGATGTGGGGGTGGGGGGTACTCTTCACCCCTGTCACGGCGGGGATGTGGGGGTGGGGGGTACTCACTCTTCACCCCCAGCAGTGCAGGGATGTGGGGGTGGGGGGTACTCACTCTTCACCCCCAGCAGTGCAGGGATGTGGGGGTGGGGGGTACTCACTCTTCACCCCCAGCAGTGCAGGGATGTGGGGGTGGGGGGTACTCACTCTTCACCCCCAGCAGTGCAGGGATGTGGGGGTGGGGGGTACTCACTCTTCACCCCCGTCACGGTGGGGATGTGGGGTCTGGGGGGTACTCACTCTTCATCCCCAGCAGTGCGGGGACGTGGGGGTGGGGGGGTACTCACTCTTCACCCCCAGCAGTGCAGGGATGTGGGGGTGGGGGGTACTCACTCTTCACCCCCAGCAGTGCAGGGATGTGGGGGTGGGGGGTACTCACTCTTCACCCCCAGCAGTGCAGGGATGTGGGGGTGGGGGGGTACTCACTCTTCACCCCCGTCACGGCGGGGATGTGGGGGTGGGGGGTACTCTTCACCCCTGTCACGGCGGGGATGTGGGGGTGGGGGGTACTCACTCTTCACCCCCAGCAGTGCAGGGATGTGGGGGTGGGGGGTACTCACTCTTCACCCCCGTCACAGCAGGGATGTGGGGGTGGGGGGGTACTCACTCTTCACCCCCAGCAGTGCAGGGATGTGGGGGTGGGGGGTACTCACTCTTCACCCCCGTCACGGCGGGGATGTGGTAGTAGTAGAAGGGCAGGGCGGGGGCGGCCGCCGCCACCTCCTTGAGGAAATGGACCAGGACGTCTGAAAGGACAGCAGGGCATGAGCTGGGAGCGGAGAGCCCGAGCCTGGCGCTGAGACACCTGCGCCCCCCGCTGAGACACCTGCGCCCCCAGGGCACGAGGCTGCACCGGCCTCTGGGGTGCGGCCACTGCCTCCTGCACAGTCACCATGCTCTCTTCTGCAGAGAGCACACTCGGGTGACCTTTGCCACCAAATCCCACAACGCGTGGAAGACTCTCACGCAGGCTGGAAGCCCACCAGGGAGCGCCCCCGCCCCCCCCCCCCAGGCAGGGGGTACTCGGATGCTGCGGAGGAGGAGGGACACCGGACACAGTCTCCAGGTGCCCTCCCCGGCAGGCTGCCCTTTGGAGACAGATGTCCCCAAGCCTTGCCCCGTGACTCCTGCACACAGCAGAAGTGGGCGCCTGCACCAGCAGACTGGCCCCGAGCACTGGGCAGAGGAAGGGAGGGCTTTCAAGCCGGCTCTCCTGGGGGCCCAGGGACCAGGCGGTGGGTGCGCACGCCCCGGGGGCCTGCACCCGCCTACCTCGGCTCTGCGGCCTGAGGAAGAAAGGTGCGATGGCGGCAATGCCATCGGCTCCTATCTCCGCTGCGTGCTGGGCCTTGGCGAGGAGAGAAGAGCGCACACTGGGGTCAGCGGCTTGGGGATGGGCCAGCAACTTGAACTCCTCCCCCTCTCGCCTCCGTGTGCCGGAGCTGCACTGTCCGCACCCTGTTCCTGCGTCCTGGCTGAGGGAGCGGCTACATCAAGCACCCCATGTCTGGCTGAGTGCTGGCACAGTGACCGCGTGGCCTGGCGTTCAGCACCGCAGGGCAACCCTCCCACAACCCAACACCGCCAGCCACGCCGACCGCCCCGCCAGCCTCCCCCACCTGTCCAGCACAGCACGCGGCCTTGGCTTCTACTTCCCAGAGGACACCGACGCTGGCCCCAAGCCCGAGCACAACAACACCCACCCTCGCTTTCCCCGGGGGAGGACAGAGGGAGCCCGCGCCCCGCCCCTCAGCGGTCACCACGTTGGGCGTGGCACTTTGGTTATGGCTCGGTGCCCACTTCTGCACCGCACCCCCAGCAGCCACCCCATGGCAAACGTGGAAGTGGAGGCCCCTGTGTGGCCGCTCGAAGGGCGCACAACGTACCAGCTCCTGCGACTCCTTCAGGCTCAGCGCCCCCACGTGAACCACCACCTGCTCCAGCCTGCCGGGGAGAGAAGCCGCTGCGTCCCGAGGGTCAGAGGCCGCGCCGTGGCTTGTGCCGGCACCGACACCTTGTTAAGCCAACCCCGAGAGTTTGAAATCCCACAGCGATTCATTTAGAATGACCCGAATCGCAGGGGTCGATGGTGACCCTCTCAGTGGGTGCGTGGTGTTTTCCTCACACGCATTCTGAAGACCCCTCATGTATCCCTGACAGAGACAGCCCAGACCCCAGCCTGGCCCTCGACTCCACCCAGCTGCGGCCCCTCCCGTGGCTCAGTCTTCCAGGCAAGCCCCTGGTGACAGAGCCTGCCTCACGGGGCTGTCGTGAGGAACACGCGCGCTCACGTGTGTGAAGCAGCATGCCGAACTAGGTGGGAACAGCGTGAGGCTCAGCTGCACAGGGTGCTGGGTGGTCAGCCGGCGCCCCGGGCTGGTTTCACTGGGCACTGCTGTGCAGGCTCCCACGGGCTCCCACGGGCTCGGGCAGGTGCAGTACTGCAGGTGCAATGCTGGCACTTTTGGTTGGAGATAAAATGGGTCCCTCCAGGGACAGAACCGAGAGCTGGCTGTATGGGAATGAGTTTGCTATTTCCCATCTCTGAATTCAGCCAGAAGGGATGACCCCAGTGTTCATCTCTGGGGGTGCCCCCGTGACCTGAGACACCACGGCCCCCAGGGTATCCCGGCTGCGGTGCCTGGCTGAAGCAGGTCTCGCTGGGTGGAGCCACGATGGGCTTAGAAGTCCAGCTCAGCCACTCCCCAGCTCCCCAGCTTCTCCATCTCCTGAAGCCCCAGCTCAGCTACTCCCCAGCTCCCCAGCTTCTCCATCTCCTGAAGCCTCAGCTCAGCCACTCCCCAGCTTCTCCATCTCCTGAAGCCCCAGCTCAGCCACTCCCCAGCTCCCCAGCTTCTCCATCTCCTGAAGCCCCAGCTCAGCCACTCCCCACTCCCCAGCTTCTCCACCACCTCCGAAGCCCCAGCTCAGCCACTCCCCAGCTTCTCCATCTCCTGAGGCCTCAGCTCAGCCACTCCCCGGCTCCCCAGCTTCTCCATCTCCTGAAGCCCCAGCCCAGCTACTCCCAGCTCCCCAGCTTCTCCATCTCCTGAAGCCCCAGCTCAGCCACTCCCCACTCCCCAGCTTCTCCATCTCCTGAAGCCCCAGCTCAGCCACTCCCCACTCCCCAGCTTCTCCAGTCTCCGGAATCCTCAGCTCAGCCACTCCCCACTCCCCAGCTTCTCCATCTCCTGAAGCCCCAGCTCAGCCACTCCCCACTCCCCAGCTTCTCCATCTCCTGAAGCCCCAGCTCAGCCACTCCCCACTCCCCAGCTTCTCCATCTCCTGAAGCCCCAGCTCAGCCACTCCCCACTCCCCAGCTTCTCCACCACCTCCGAAGCCCCAGCTCAGCCACTCCCCAGCTTCTCCATCTCCTGAGGCCTCAGCTCAGCCACTCCCCGGCTCCCCAGCTTCTCCATCTCCTGAAGCCCCAGCCCAGCTACTCCCCACTCCCCAGCTTCTCCATCTCCTGAAGCCCCAGCTCAGCCACTCCCCACTCCCCAGCTTCTCCATCTCCTGAAGCCCCAGCTCAGCCACTCCCCAGCTCCCCAGCTTCTCCATCTCCTGAAGCCCCAGCTCAGCCACTCCCCACTCCCCAGCTTCTCCATCTCCTGAAGCCCCAGCTCAGCCACTCCCCAGCTCCCCAGCTTCTCCATCTCCTGAAGCCCCAGCTCAGCCACTCCCCAGCTCCCCAGCTTCTCCATCTCCGGAAGTCCCTGCCTGCTTTCGTTTGCACTTGAGACCCTTCGAGACCCTCTGCCCAGAGGCTCAGGCCTGCATTCTTTTCTGCCTTTCACCTCCTCTCCCACAGAAAAAGCAGCTGTGCCTCCTCCCATCCCACCATCCCTCTCTCCTTCCTTCCCCAGGGACTCGCAGCAGGAAGCAGCTGCCCTGTGGCCCGACATCCGCCAGCCCGGGGTGCTCCCCGGCTGCCTGTGGTCCAGCTTCTGCCTGTGTGCACGCGCTCTGGTCGTTGGTGACTTCCCTGTGCCAAACCAGGCGGCCTTCTCTGCCCTCCACCTGTGACTCTCCCGGCGTCTCACAGATGGCGTGATGCACGCCGACCCCGCACGGGCACCGCAGAGCCCACGGTACCGAGCCCTGGGACCAGGCACTGCTCTAAGCGCCAGCACGACCTCGGACGGCAGCCATGCTGTGATCACTCCTGCCTCACAGGCAGGGCAGAGGGGCCAGCGCCCTGCCAGGCTCCCAGAGCTCATGGGGGCAGAGCCGGCCCCAGGCAGGGCGGCCCACAGCGGCGGCTCCGAGCTCTGCCCCTGGTCAGCTGTGGGCCCCTTGCTGTCCCCCTCCCACCCGCCCAGGGCCTGGCCCTGCCCCGTCTCTGCTGCCCTCCGTCTCCTGTTTCCCTGCTCTGTCCACACGTGGCTGGTCATTTTCTGGGGCCCAGGCTCTGACCGGAAACAGGCAGAAAGCTGAAGGATCGCCAGGAAGTGCCCGTGAGACAAGTGCTCACGCGTGACAGTCTTGGTGCACTCTGAGGCCGCTTGAGGAAGCCGGGGAGGTCACAGGTCCCTCCTGGCTGATGAGCCCGGCCCCAGCTCCCCGGGACCTGCCTGTGGTCTTCTGCCTCCACCCAGGACTGTGCCAAACCCCCCTTCTCTGGTTTGAAATTTCTGGAAGGCTGACACCCACTGGATGGTCAGCACAGCCCCCCGAAGACGAGGGCGAGGACTTGGCGGCTGGACGTGTGGTGGACAGGACCGCACCGTCCTGTGTTGTCACGGCGTGAACTGGAGGTGACAAGAAAGAGTCGTCCATGCAGGAGGTCAGTCCCTCGGCACGCAAGGGGCCCGGGGGGGCTCAGCCGAGGGAAGGCCTCAGGGGAGGCCGTGCTGGCCTGGCCCAGGCACCTCCGAGAAGGTGAGGGCACCTGGGCACTGCCAGGCCGACTGGTAACCAAGGGGGCAGGGGCGTGAGGTGCAGGAGAGGCTGTCTGGGGCCGGGCACTGCCTGGGCAGGAAGAGCCAGGAGGCTGGGCCCACCTCCCGCCAGCCACGGAGGCCACGGAGGCCCCTGACACGGGGGCGCCACTTACTTGCTCCTCCCTTGGGTCACCCACTCCTCGGCAAGCCGGCGGCGTTCAGCGATACTGAGGGACAGGCCTTCTCCGGTCGTGCCATTCACTGCGTCACACAGAGAGATGGTCGGGGGCGGCCACACCCGTGCGCCTCCCACCCAGCCCGCCTGTCTGCACGTCTGCTCCGGGCTCGGTGGTTCTGCCACCGTCCCTGGGGACAGCAGTGGGAACGCTGGTTACGACCCGAGGTGACAGGCCCGTTCTTGCTGTCAGGGACAGATGGCGGAAACTGGGGACAGAGGTGGCAGGTGACTGCCCCCATCACAGGCCAATCCCCAAACTCGCTCCTCAGTTCTACACCTGGGCCAGAAAGGCAGGAAGGTGGCACCAGCCAGGCTCCTGCCAAGTGCCTGTGCACACCTGACACCGGGCTTGGAGAGGAAGCGCACGTAAGCACAGAGGGGCCCGTGTCCGCACGGCAGGCACTCTGAGCTTATAAAGCAGGAATGCTGGCCGGCGCCGCGGCTCACTAGGCTAATCCTCCGCCTGCGGCGCCGGCACACCGGGTTCTACTCCCGGTCGGGGCGCCGGATTCTGTCCCGGTTGCCCCTCTTCCAGGCCAGCTCTCTGCTGTGACCCGGGAGTGCAGTGGAGGATGGCCCAAGTACTTGGGCCCTGCACTTGCATGGGAGACCAGGAGGAAGCACCTGGCTCCTGCCTTCAGATCAGCACAGCGCCGGCCGTAGTGGCCATTTGGGGGGTGAACCAACAGAAAGAAGACCTTTCTCTGTCTCTCTCTCTCTCACTAACTCTGTCAAAAATAAATAAATAAAGCAGCAATGATGCCCCTGGAGATGGCGGGGGCGTGAGACACCCAGGGAGTCAGGCTGATCTCCCCTCCGTGGGGCGCAGCACGTGCCAACAGCGGTGCTGGGAGCAGGCCGTCAGGGGGGTGAGGCCTCTTTCCTCCTCTGGTGTCTTGGGGGAGTGTCCCCCTGTCGTGGGGTTGCACCTGCTTCTGCCTCAGGCCCTGGAGAGACCACTGGTCTGTGGAGTAGGAGTCTGACAACCCCGCCCCAGCTCGGAGCCGAGGGACAGTGGGCAGTGCTGTAGTCAGGTCTCGGGTTATGGCCTGTGTCTGAGGGACAGCTCTGCACACCGGCTCTAACCGGCTCTGACTGTGACAGCTGAGGGAAAGCTCTGCACACCGGCTCTAACCAGCTGACTGTGACCACAGCACCTCCAGGGAAAAGGAGCAGTGGCCTTGGATGGAGGCCAAAAGCCCAGGGCTGCCCACAAGTGGTAGCTCCGTCAGGGACCGTGTTCTGGGCGCGAGGTTTGGGTCTGACGTTGTGGGTGCTCGCTGTCGCTGACACACGCGGGGTCACCCGCGCCCTGCGGCTCCTCTGTGCTGAAGGTCGTTTTCCCCCGACTCAGTTTGCAAGGCCAGGGGACGGCAGTGGACGGCTCCATGGCGGGGGTGCCCTCCCGGCTGGCTGCAGAGCGGCCCAGCCCCAGGAGCTGCAGATTGCCACCGGCCTCGGGGGAGACGGAGCGCAGCCGACGTGCGTGGGCGGTCACCGCGTCCAGCCCTGAGGGAGCTTCGCCGGGCCCTGGGCTGGCCGCCGGGGAGATGGACACTGCAGGACTGAGCTAGAGGCCGAGACACCCCGAGGGCACTCACCGAACACGCGCTTGACGCCCTGCTCCTTCACGAGATAGTCCACGTAGCGGCCAATCACGGACACGTTGACTTCCCTGAAAGACACGGGAGACGGGAAGCGCGCACGCGCATTCTGCGCCGTGTCCCCCCGCCGGAAGCCGCCCCAGGAGTCCAGGCTGTGAAGTTCCCAGCCTGGGCCCCAGGACAGCTGCTTTCCTGGGTGCGGCGGTTCCTGTGCACGTCTGCCCCACTTACGCTCGCCACACACAGGCTTGGCGGAAACCCCACCCGAGAGCAGTTCCCTAATCCCCGCCCGTCCTTGTGCGGAAGAAAGGTTGGGGGTGTTGGGAAGAACAAACGTTTCTTCCTTCCTCTCTAAGACTTATTTGAAAGGCAGAGTTACAGAGGGAGGAGAGACAGAGAGATCTTCTGTCTGCTGTTCACTCCCCAAATGGCCAGGAGCTTCTTCCAGGTCTCCCGCGTGGGGGCAGGGACCCTCGTGTGTGGGCCATCTGCTGCTTTCCCAGGCGCATTAGCAGGGAGCTGGATCGGAAGTGCAGCAGCCGCGCCTCGAACCGGTGCCCATATGAGCCGGCATCACAGGTGGCGGCTTCACCCGCGAGGCCTCCGTGCTGGCTGCATAACAAGCAGTAGGCTCACGGGAGAGCCGGGTCCCGTCACTCAGGAGTTTCAGCACTCAATGTCTGCGATGGCGACCAAAGGCTCAGGACCGCTGCCGGCCGGGCCGTTGTGGGTCGGAGAGGAGGGAGCTGGCAGGGACTTCGCTGACACTTCGCTCTCAGAACAAGGTGGGGAGCAGCAGCCTTGGCACCTGGGGGGGGGGGTCGCCAGAAATGCAGACCCCCGGCCCCGCGAGTGAGACTCTGGGCTCCCACGGGGCCCCGTGGGGTCTGCAGACCCCTGGCCCCATGCTGCCCCACCAGTGAGACTCTGTAGGGGCCCCGTGGGGTCTGCACACCCTTAGCTCTTCGCAGTCTGAGCCCCGTGGCCTGAAAGGATCCATGCTTAAGGCAATCAGTGCTTTTTCCTGTTGATTTTAACTTCCTGAAATGTGTGCCCAGCACCTTGGGTGAAGCAACCCAGCCTCAATCAAAACACAGGTGGGGAGCGTGGGCAACAGGGTGGGGGCCGAGGGCTGCAGAGCCCTGGCCACGGGGCGAGTGCACCCAGCAGCGGTCGCAGAACCCTGGGGAGCTCAGCCTCAGTGACTGCTCTCCAGAGGCAACAGGCGTGAAAGGAGGCCAGCCGGGGTCAGCTGAGGCTGGGCCCACTCGGGGGGGCTGGGCGGCACAGAGCCCACGCCCCTGTCCCCAGGACTCCCCGCCCAGAGGGGAGCAGCCTCTAAGGGGCCGACTCTCGCCACCATCAGCATTTTCTTCATGTACAAAGCGAACCAGGCTGTGCGGTGACCCCAGGGCTACACTTCCACCAGGCCGGACACGGGGGCGGCGCTGGGTGGGCCAGGTGCCAGCCTGCAGCCCTCAGCAGAAACGCCCAGAGCTGCATCGCAGGTGGACCCAGGGAACCCTGCCAGGGCTGTGCCACCGTGGTCACCGAGGCCGCCAGCGGCAGGTCAGGCTGCAGTGTGGCCTCCCCACGGCTCCCCGCCCGCCATGGTGCCCGGGTCCCTTCTGCTGCAGGCGAGACCCTGGCCCTGCAGGGTTTCCTCACCTGGGGGCTGGGGGCTGGGCGCGGAGGGGACATGTCAGGTCCCCTGGAACGGGCTCTCCCGGGGGAGGGTTCCCTCACACTCTGACATCTTCCCACTTACAAATCCACAGGGTTCTACACCCAGCTGTGTAAGTTTTCCACTTTGCATTCTGAATTGCACATTTCCGTACATTTGTAGGTATTCTGTTACTACGCCGGCTACAGCACTCCGTTTTTATGCATTAACATAATCGAATTGCAACTCCCTGTTCCTAGAGATTTGGTCCGCCCCCCTACCTGGAGGAGGGAACGCACAACAAATTATTTTTTGCCGCACATTGGGGCGCAGAGTGGGTGTGCTATGAAACTGCCCAGCCTTGTCTCGGCCGCAGCCAGGGCCCGCACGGGGAGGTGCGGCCCGCACAGCTCTCCTCTCACAGTGCAAAGCACACGGTTTTTCTGAATCAGCTTGGCAGAGGGAGACTCCACAGGCCCTGTGCTCCGTCTGCTGCACAGGACGCGCCCCGAGAGGCCCGGCCTCGGCCAAGGGAGCCGCCACACGCCTGGCCCCACGAGGCAGACGCCACACGCCTGGCCCCACGAGGCAGGCTCCACACGCCTGCCCCCACGAGGGAGATGCCACACACCTGGCCCCACGAGGCAGACGCCACACGCCTGGCCCCACGAGGGAGCCGCCACACGCCTGGCCCCACGAGGGAGACTCCACATGCCTGGCCCCACGAGGGAGCTGCCACACGCCTGGCCCCACGAGGGAGACTCCACACGCCTGGCCCCACGAGGCAGGCTCCACACGCCTGGCCCCACGAGGGAGACTCCACACGCCTGGCCCCACGAGGCAGACTCCACACGCCTGGCCCCACGAGGCAGGCTCCACACACCTGGCCCCACGAGGGAGCTGCCACACGCCTGGCCCCACGAGGCAGACTCCACACGCCTGGCCCCACGAGGCAGACGCCACACGCCTGGCCCCACGAGGGAGACTCCACACGCCTGGCCCCACGAGGCAGATGCCACACGCCTGGCCCCATGAGGCAGCACAGCAGCGCCGTGACCTCCCATGACCCTTGGCCCTCGCGTGGCGCTGGGATTCCACATCAGGTGGAAGCACGCGTGCTCCTAGTGAAACAGCTGCTCAGCTCCGGCCAGACCCAGGCGCAGGCACGCGTGTGCGTGTGTGCATGTGTGTGCGTGTGCGTGTGTGGGTGTGCGTGTGGCCGCTCGGTCTCCCAGCCGCTGTCAAAGGGCCCCGAACCCACGCGACTCCCACTCCTGCAGGCCGGGCCCCCTCTGGCTGGGCCACGGGTTTCTTTCCATGGAAGGCCCGGTAAGGACTCCCACGTGACGCCTGGGAATGTGAGGGAAAAAGAGCTTCTCCCGGCGTCTTCCCAGTCCCAGTGGACTTTGTGTCCTGGTGGCCGCTCTCGTCTAAGGACGAGAAGACTTCCTGCCCGAGTCAGGGATGCAGGCTTTGACGCCAGGGCAGGAGGAGGAGAGCGTGGGTGGGTGGAGAAAGACTTCCCTCTGCAGCCGTGGGGCTCGGGGCAGGTGTGTGGGCTGTGGCGGAGGCCCAAGTGAGCCCCAGGACACGCAGGGCTGCCCCCCGTGGCCCTGGCACCCTCCTCCTTCCTGTCAGCGCCTGTCTTCTCCATGGACAAACGGTCAGGAAGTGACAGAGCTCACCACAGCTTGCACCAGCCGCTGCAGACGCGAGGGCGGTGGATGAGGCCCGCGCCTGTCCCCGGGAGCTGCCCGGCTCCGGCAGTGCCGCGGCGGAGGCGGAGCAGACCAGAGGCGGGCATGCGGCCAACCGGCCCAGCGATGGCTGCTAGGAACACTCGCGGACAAGCGTGCCAGGCTACGCGGGTCACGGGGAAGGACCGGGCTCCGCTGGGGCGAGCTGGGTGCCTGGAACCAAAGGAGCCGCTTCCCTGGCCGCCCTCCTGCCTCTCGCCGTGCAGGGGGAGCCCCCCGAGGGAACAGCGCCGCCCGTCGCCCCCTGAAATCTTATTAGCCAGCAAACTTATCTCCGGAAGGCAGGCGGAGGAACGTCACAGGGCCTCTGTCCCGAGCTGGCCTGTTCTCCAGTCCCGTCCAGTTTCCAGAGAAAACCATAAGCTATTATCAGCCCCACGTCCACGTCCGCGCCTCCCCGGGAAGGGGCATCTAGGCCCCGCCCTCTGTTCCTTGCTCGGTCTCCGGGGTACACAGGCACGTGTGCCTCTCCTGTGACCCCACTGCCGCTCATTCTGCACACATAACCCCGGGAACCCTCCCACGCAGGGGCCACGTTCCCCGCCAGCTCCTCCAGGCAGGCCGTCACTTGCACCTGGCTGAACTGCTAGTCACCAGGACCCAGGAGAAGACACTGCCCAGGGAAGAGCCCCGGCTCAGCCACCAGAATTACAGGGTGGGGGGTGGGGAGCTCCAGGCAGCCAGGATAGGAGCGCCCTTCCCCCCCCCCCCCCCCGCTCCGTGGCGCTGGCACCCCACAGGGCGCCTTGGTGTCTGCTCTGTCAGAGCGCAGGTTCCTGTGTGGGCGGGACGTTAACGGCCACGTGGACCCACAGGCACCGGGCGTGGAGCACGTGGTGGCAGGACGGCTGGAACGCCCACTGCCCCACACACAGCAGGCGTCTAATAAACGCTGACAAGGCCCCTGCACAAAGCCCATCTGCGTTTTGAATTCGTGACTCAGGGACGTGTGGTTTCTAGAAGAGACAGGAGGAAGGGGAAACGGGCAGCCGGACTGGGGGTCTGGGAGGTGGACAGAGCCCTGTGGCGACCCTCGGGGCCTGGCCTGCCGGCAAACAGCGGCACGTGCTGACACGGCAAACAGACGGGACCGCGAGAAGCCGCCGCTTCCAGGCCGAGAGAGGCCTTAGAAGGTCAGGGAGCCCCCGCGACGGGAAGTGAGGCCGCCTGCCCTGCAGCCACGTGGCTTCTGCTGCCCCGGCCCAGGAACAGCTGACCACAGTCTTCCAGGCTCAGGAAGGGAGGAGGAGCAGCCACTCATCAGCGCCTCTGATGCCAGCTCAGCAAGTTAGCAGTGCTCACGTGGCCGTCACGACACGGCTCGGGCAATGATCACCCAACAGGCACCGGCCGTGCCGGCCGCAAGCTGTGACTGCGCCACGGGGTCCCTCGTCTGCTCTCCCAGGGCAGGACTCGGCCACCGCCTGAGAGCCCTCACTGGGGAGTCCACAGGACCCCTCCCCTCCCACCCCACCGCCCTCCTGCCGGCGCCCACAGAGCACCTGCTGTGCGGCTGCAGAGCTGGGCAGAGGTGAGAGCCGCTTCTTACCCGGGGTCGCCCACCCCCACCCCGCAAAGCTGCCTCCAGCACTGGGGGACGGAGCTGGGCAGAGTCTGGGACACGCAGGTCGGATCCTTCTGGGACCCAAACAATAGTTACCCATTCTCGGTCATCGGTGTGATGGTCGCAGCCACGAGACCCTGGAGCTGCTTCTTTGGGGAGGCCATCGAGCTGCCGGAAGGATCTGGAACACATGCGTGAGACAGCTGTTTCCTTGGGGAAGGCCAGGTAACGATGGGGTCACAGACACCCGGGGAAGGTCAGGTAAGGACAGAGGTCACAGACACCCGGGGAAGGTCAGGTAATGATGGGGTCACAGACACCCGGGGAAGGCCAGGTAAGGACAGAGGTCACAGACACCCGGGGAAGGCCAGGTAATGATGGGGTCACAGACACCCGGGGAAGGTCAGGTAATGATGGGGTCACAGACACCCGGGGAAGGCCAGGTAATGATGGGGTCACAGACACCCAGGGAAGGTCAGGTAATGATGGGGTCACAGACACCCGGGGAAGGTCAGGTAATGATGGGGTCACAGACACCCGGGGAAGGCCAGGTAACGATGGGGTCACAGACACCCGGGAAGGCCAGGTAACGATGGGGTCACAGACACCCGGGGAAGGTCAGGTAAGGACAGAGGTCACAGACACCCGGGGAAGGTCAGGTAAGGACAGAGGTCACAGACACCCGGGGAAGGCCAGGTAACGATGGGGTCACAGACACCCGGGGAAGGCCAGGTAATGATGGGGTCACAGACACCCGGGGAAGGTCAGGTAAGGACAGAGGTCACAGACACCCGGGGAAGGTCAGGTAATGATGGGGTCACAGACACCCGGGGAAGGTCAGGTAATGATGGGGTCACAGACACCCGGGGAAGGTCAGGTAAGGACAGAGGTCACAGACACCCGGGGAAGGCCAGGTAATGATGGGGTAACAGACACCCGGGGAAGGTCAGGTAAGGACAGAGGTCACAGACACCCGGGGAAGGTCAGGTAATGATGGGGTCACAGACACCCGGGGAAGGTCAGGTAATGATGGGGTCACAGACACCCGGGGAAGGCCAGGTAATGATGGGGTCACAGACACCCGGGGAAGGCCAGGTAATGATGGGGTCACAGACACCCGGGGAAGGTCAGGTAATGATGGGGTCACAGACACCCGGGGAAGGTCAGGTAAGGACAGAGGTCACAGACACCCGGGGAAGGTCAGGTAAGGACAGAGGTCACAGACACCCGGGGAAGGCCAGGTAACGATGGGGTCACAGACACCCGGGGAAGGCCAGGTAATGATGGGGTCACAGACACCCGGGGAAGGTCAGGTAAGGACAGAGGTCACAGACACCCGGGGAAGGTCAGGTAATGATGGGGTCACAGACACCCGGGGAAGGCCAGGTAATGATGGGGTCACAGACACCCGGGGAAGGCCAGGTAATGATGGGGTCACAGACACCCGGGGAAGGTCAGGTAATGATGGGGTCACAGACACCCGGGGAAGGCCAGGTAATGATGGGGTCACAGACACCCGGGGAAGGCCAGGTAACGATGGGGTCACAGACACCCGGGGAAGGTCAGGTAAGGACAGAAGTCACAGACACCCGGGGAAGGTCAGGTAATGATGGGGTAACAGACACCCGGGGAAGGCCAGGTAACGATGGGGTCACAGACACCCGGGGAAGGTCAGGTAACGATGGGGTCACAGACACCCGGGGAAGGTCAGGTAACGATGGGGTCACAGACACCCGGGGAAGGTCAGGTAATGATGGGGTCACAGACACCCGGGGAAGGCCAGGTAAGGACAGAGGTCACAGACACCCGGGGAAGGTCAGGTAAGGACAGAGGTCACAGACACCCGGGGAAGGTCAGGTAAGGACAGAGGTCACAGACACCCGGGGAAGGCCAGGTAATGATGGGGTCACAGACACCCGGGGAAGGCCAGGTAATGATGGGGTCACAGACACCCGGGGAAGGTCAGGTAATGATGGGGTCACAGACACCCGGGGAAGGCCAGGTAAGGACAGAGGTCACAGACACTCGGGGAAGGCCAGGTAATGATGGCGTCACAGACACCCAGGGAAGGTCAGGTAAGGACAGAGGTCACAGACACCCGGGGAAGGTCAGGTAATGATGGGGTCACAGACACCCGGGGAAGGTCAGGTAATGATGGGGTCACAGACACCCGGGGAAGGTCAGGTAAGGACAGAGGTCACAGACACCCGGGGAAGGTCAGGTAATGATGGGGTCACAGACACCCGGGGAAGGTCAGGTAATGATGGGGTCACAGACACCCGGGGAAGGTCAGGTAAGGACAGAGGTCACAGACACCCGGGGAAGGCCAGGTAATGATGGGGTCACAGACACTCGGGGAAGGCCAGGTAATGATGGGGTCACAGACACCTGGGGAAGGTCAGGTAAGGACAGAGGTCACAGACACCCGGGGAAGGTCAGGTAATGATGGGGTCACAGACACCCGGGGAGGTCAGGTAATGATGGGGTCACAGACACCCGGGGAAGGCCAGGTAAGGACAGAGGTCACAGACACCCGGGAAGGCCAGGTAACGATGGGGTCACAGACACCCGGGGAAGGTCAGGTAATGATGGGGTCACAGACACCAGGGGAAGGCCAGGTAACGATGGGGTCACAGACACCCGGGGAAGGTCAGGTAATGATGGGGTAACAGACACCCGGGGAAGGCCAGGTAACGATGGGGTCACAGACACCCGGGGAAGGCCAGGTAACGATGGGGTCACAGACACCCGGGGAAGGCCAGGTAACGATGGGGTCACAGACACCCGGGGAAGGTCAGGTAATGATGGGGTCACAGACACCCGGGGAAGGCCAGGTAAGGACAGAGGTCACAGACACCCGGGGAAGGCCAGGTAAGGACAGAGGTCACAGACACCCGGGGAAGGTCAGGTAACGATGGGGTCACAGACACCCGGGGAAGGTCAGGTAATGATGGGGTAACAGACACCCGGGGAAGGCCAGGAAAGGACAGAGGTCACAGACACCTGGGGAAGGTCAGGTAAGGACAGAGGTCACAGACACTCGGGGAAGGCCAGGTAATGATGGGGTCACAGACACCCGGGAAGGCCAGGTAACGATGGGGTCACAGACACCCGGGGAAGGTCAGGTAATGATGGGGTCACAGACACCCGGGGAAGGCCAGGTAACGATGGGGTCACAGACACCCGGGGAAGGCCAGGTAACGATGGGGTCACAGACACCCGGGGAAGGTCAGGTAAGGACAGAAGTCACAGACACCCGGGGAAGGTCAGGTAATGATGGGGTAACAGACACCCGGGGAAGGCCAGGTAACGATGGGGTCACAGACACCCGGGGAAGGTCAGGTAACGATGGGGTCACAGATACCCGGGGAAGGTCAGGTAAGGACAGAGGTCACAGACACCCGGGGAAGGTCAGGTAATGATGGGGTCACAGACACCCGGGGAAGGCCAGGTAACGATGGGGTCACAGACACCCGGGGAAGGCCAGGTAACGATGGGGTCACAGACACCCGGGGAAGGTCAGGTAAGGACAGAAGTCACAGACACCCGGGGAAGGTCAGGTAATGATGGGGTAACAGACACCCGGGGAAGGCCAGGTAACGATGGGGTCACAGACACCCGGGGAAGGTCAGGTAACGATGGGGTCACAGACACCCGGGGAAGGTCAGGTAATGATGGGGTAACAGACACCCGGGGAAGGCCAGGAAAGGACAGAGGTCACAGACACCTGGGGAAGGTCAGGTAAGGACAGAGGTCACAGACACTCGGGGAAGGCCAGGTAATGATGGGGTCACAGACACCCGGGAAGGCCAGGTAACGATGGGGTCACAGACACCCGGGGAAGGTCAGGTAATGATGGGGTCACAGACACCCGGGGAAGGCCAGGTAACGATGGGGTCACAGACACCCGGGGAAGGCCAGGTAACGATGGGGTCACAGACACCCGGGGAAGGTCAGGTAAGGACAGAAGTCACAGACACCCGGGGAAGGTCAGGTAATGATGGGGTAACAGACACCCGGGGAAGGCCAGGTAACGATGGGGTCACAGACACCCGGGGAAGGTCAGGTAACGATGGGGTCACAGATACCCGGGGAAGGTCAGGTAAGGACAGAGGTCACAGACACCCGGGGAAGGTCAGGTAATGATGGGGTCACAGACACCCGGGGAAGGCCAGGTAACGATGGGGTCACAGACACCCGGGGAAGGCCAGGTAACGATGGGGTCACAGACACCCGGGGAAGGTCAGGTAAGGACAGAAGTCACAGACACCCGGGGAAGGTCAGGTAATGATGGGGTAACAGACACCCGGGGAAGGCCAGGTAACGATGGGGTCACAGACACCCGGGGAAGGTCAGGTAATGATGGGGTCACAGACACCCGGGGAAGGCCAGGTAATGATGGGGTCACAGACACCCGGGGAAGGTCAGGTAACGATGGGGTCACAGACACCCGGGGAAGGTCAGGTAACGATGGGGTCACAGACACCCGGGGAAGGTCAGGTAATGATGGGGTAACAGACACCCGGGGAAGGCCAGGAAAGGACAGAGGTCACAGACACCTGGGGAAGGTCAGGTAAGGACAGAGGTCACAGACACTCGGGGAAGGCCAGGTAATGATGGGGTCACAGACACCCGGGGAAGGCTGGGTAAGGACAGAGGTCACAGATACCCGGGGAAGGTCAGGTAACGATGGGGTCACAGACACCCAGGGAAGGCTGGGTAAGGACAGAGGTCACAGATACCCCGGTACTCGGCAGTGAAAGATTGCACAATATTGAAATATGCATTTTCAGTTAGTGATTTAGGAGGCAGACACACACACACACACACACACACAGATCCTCCATCCAGTAATCCACTCCCAAAATGCCTGCTGGGAACCCAATCCAGGTCTCCCACATGGGTGGCAAGGACCCAACCGCCTTGGCTGTCACCTCTCCCCCAGGCTGGCGTGCCCAGGAACCTGTGTCGGCTGCTGGGGCCCAGGCACTCCGGTTTGGAACGAGTGTCCTAACTGTAGGCCAAGCATGTGCCCTGAGTCAGAGTTCGGAGTTCAGTTCAGTGGGGGGGGCCTTGAGACAGGGGAGGTGGCCTGGACACACTCCCTCCAGAAGGCCTCCTGCCGCCGCTGCCGCCCTGTCGGGGGTGGAGAAACCAGAGCCCTCAGACAGGCAGCAGCCGACCCCCGGAGCAGGCACTGGGCCCAGGCGGGCAGACAAGAGTCTGTGAAACCCAAGGGCAGCATGAGAGGGCACAGCCGGGAGGGGGCACAGCCGGGGGGGGGCGCAGCAGGACAGGGCACAGCCGGGAGGGGGCACAGCTGGGAGGGGGCACAGCCAGGACAGGGCACAGCTGTGAGCGGGCACATCTGTGAGGGGGCACAGCCAGGACAGGGCAAGCTGTGAGCGGGCACAGAATGACAGACGTAGCTGTGACAGGTGCAGCCGTGAGAGGGCACAGCCGGGAGGGGGCACAGCCGGGGGGGTGCAGCAGGACAGGGCACAGCCAGGACAGGGCACAGCTGTGAGCGGGCACATCTGTGAGGGGGCACAGCCAGGACAGGGCAAGCTGTGAGGGGGCACAGCCAGGACAGACGTAGCTGTGACAGGTGCAGCCGTGAGAGGGCACAGCCGGGAGGGGGCACAGCCGGGAGGGGGCACAGCCGGGGGGGGGGCGCAGCAGGACAGGGCACAGCCTGGGGGGCACAGCCAGGACAGGGCACAGCCGGGAGGGGGCACAGCCGGGAGGGGGCACAGCCAGGACAGGGCACAGCCGGGAGGGGGCACAGCTGTGAGTGGGCACATCTGTGAGGGGGCACAGCCGGGAGGGGGCACAGTTGGGAGCAGGCACAGCCGTGACAGATGTAGCTGTGACAGGTGCAGCCGTGAGAGGGCACAGCCGCGAGGGGGCCGCCCCTTCCTCCTTCCACAGCCCCATCCTTTCGGCTGGAATCTCACCCAAAGCCAGCAGGTGACCCGCAGAGCCTCCTGGTTCCCCCACCCTCTCACTACCTTGCTGTTTTGCCCGGGTTTGCCCGGTTTCCCTGGCTTGGCGAGCGCGCCACCTGCACACTCACGGCTGTCTTCCTGGCTAGCGTAGGCTCCCAACCATGGGGACTGCGCCCTGGCTTCGCTGTCATCTCCTGACATCGGGTGCTCAGAAGCGAGGAGTAAGGGGGTGACGCACAGGTGTCCAGACCGCAGGGGAGAGCCACCTCCCCGGACAGGGGCCGCTGCTGGGGTCAGCCCCAGCCCAGGTGTGCGGGCCCACATCTGTGAAGACAGGCAGCGAGGGGCAGCCGGGCCGCTGGGGACCGCCTGGCTCGGCTCCCACCGCGGCCGCTGCTGCTTGCCGACACGTTCTGAGCCGCAAGACTTAAGCAGCCACAACGCAGCCTCTAACAAGTGAAGAGAATACAACCATCAGGTGGGGCTCGGTGTCAGTTGTACGAACCACAGGGCGCTCGGAGCCGACACGGAGCCGACACGGAGCCGACACGGAGCCGACACGGTGTCTGCAGCTGTCGGCAGCAGGGAAGCGGCCACGTGTGGCTTCCGACCCAGCTCCCTGCCGCTGCTCCTGTGAGAGCTACGTGGGCCCTGCAGCCACGTGGGAGACCGGCGTGGAGCTCCAGCTCCTGGCTTGGGCTTGGCCCGGCCCCAGCCGCTGTGGCCATCTGAGGATGAACCAGCAGATGGAAGAGGACGCAATTCTGACCCCTCTGGCGCGTTAGAAACCCCAGTGCTCACGTGGCTAACGCTGGACCCCGAGAGGCAGCACTCGATAAGCAGCCGTCCCGTTCTGCTCTCTGTGGACTCGCAGCTGGTAAGTCTGTCACCCCAGCACGTTCAACTCGGGTGCACAGCCAGCTGTACCCAACAGCCCCGGCTCGGCTGGGCCCATGAGAAGCCCAGATGTTGTGGGAAAGCACCGGACACATCCCCTTGTAAACAGACACAGCTCAAGCAGACAGAGCTGGCCGTGCAGACCCGTGATCTGTGTGGGGAGGGGGCGGCTCTGTGCTGGGGGCAGCTCTGTGGGGGCAGCGCAGACCCTCCCTGTGCTGTGTGGGGGCAGTGCAGACCCTCCCTGTGCTGTGCTGTGTGGGGGCAGTGCAGACCCTCCCTGTGCTGTGTGGGGGCAGTGCAGACCCTCCCTGTGCTGTGTGGGGGCAGTGCAGACCCTCCCTGGGCTGTGCGGGGGGGGGGGGGGGGGCAGTGCAGACCCTCCCTGTGCTGTGTGGGGGCAGTGCAGACCCTCCCTGTGCTGTGCTGTGTGGGGGCAGTGCAGACCCTCCCTGTGCTGTGTGGGGGCAGTGCAGACCCTCCCTGGGCTGTGCTGGGGGCAGCTCTGTGCAGGCAGTGCAGGGCTGGGCAGTGTGGGCAGGGCAGGGCTGGGCAGGCAGGGCAGCCTCAGCAGATCTTGAGGCCGTGAGGATTCCTGGCTTGGAGGAGCCGAAGCTGTGCAGCAAGTCAGGAAGCAGCCGTGGTCACCCGGCCATGAGCTAACACAGATAAGAAGCTGCAGACTTGGCCCTAATCCTCAGTGTCACGCGGCCAGCAGGTGACATGGATGCTGAGCCTCTGGCCTCTTCTCTGCTGCAGGGCAGCTCTGTGCCCAGACCCCCAGGGACCCTGCTCCCCACAGGGCAGCTCTGTGCCCAGACCCCCAGGGACCTGCTGTCCTGCAGGGCAGCTCTGTGCCCAGACCCCCAGGGACCTGCTGTCCCGCAGGGCAGCTCTGTGCCCAGACCCCCAGGGACCTGCTGTCCTGCAGGGCAGCTCTGTGCCCAGACCCCCAGGGACCTGCTCCCCATAGGGCAGCTCTGTGCCCAGACCCCCAGGGACCTGCTGTCCACTGTCCTACAAGGCAGCTCTGTGCCCAGACCCCCAGGGACCTGCTCCCCCACAGGGCAGCTCTGTGCCCAGACCCCCAGGGACCTGCTCCCCCACAGGGCAGCTCTGTGCCCAGACCCCCAGGGACCTGCTCCCCCGCAGGGCAGCTCTGTGCCCAGACCCCCAGGGACCTGTTCCTCTGCAGGGCAGCTCTGTGCCCACCCCAGGGACCCTGCAGTGGGTCCTCCTGGTGATGTGTCCTGGTCCCTTATGGCAGAGGCTGTGGTGTGTATGGCACAGGGCCGCAGTGGGGCAGAGGTTGGTCTGCCTCCGGGCACCATCACTTCCCCGTGGGCTGACTGTGGGCCCAGCACCCGGGCGCCGTCTCCCGGGCACTGAGCCACGGCACTGCTGCCGTCCTCCTCCCTTTCCCCCTCTCACTCTTGGGGGCAAAGGACACAAGCCCAGGCCCAGCACTGGCTAGCAGTTTGTGGGACGCATCTCAGGGGCCGGACCTGAGGACCCACCTCCAGCCATGCAGCCTCTGCCCGGGGCCCCTGCCTGTGGCAGGTGGCCAGCAAGCTGGGTCACTGCCCAAATTCTCATCCCCCACTTCAGGGCACAGAGGCTACAGGGCTCTGGGCTGAGGGCTCTGCCCTGTGTCCCATCCCGCCCTGGCCGACGTCTGTCACTCACAAGAAAGCGGGGAGCCCTGACCCCAAGGTGGGAGGTCGGAGGAGCTGGGTAGAAAGGCTGCGCCTTCAACAGAGGCCGAGCAGCGTCTAAAAAAATCCGAGTTTCAAATGAACTCAGGACTGTGACCACTTAGTGGTCACTCCGTCCCCTGGGACAGCCAGCTGCCCATTCTCAAAGTGGCAAGGTTTCACAAAATTCAACATCACGGGACCGCAGCTGGGGCGAGGAGCACGAGGAACAGTGAGAGGACGCAGAAGTGCACAGGAAACTCAGACCGGCCGCTGGGCCCACTGCGTCCCCGGCCGGCCTCCCCCGCGGCTCAGACCCCTCCAGACCCCGGTCCCCGGTCCCCGGTCCCGGCGGGGCGGCCGCGGCCGCAGACACCCGGGAGCGGCCCTCGCCCCGCGGGTGCTGCCCCCCGCCCGCTGCAGCGCACTTGCCAATCCTCCGTCCCGCGTCCCGCTCTGTCCCCCGCTCCCCGGTTTCCGCGCCGCCCCGGGACCGCGTCCCCTGCCTCGGAACAGCCCCGCGTCCCCGACCCACGTCCCTGGCCCGGCACTTACCGAGGCCGCCGCCGGTCAGCTGCCTAACCGAAGCCCGGGACACTCGCGGCCGGGGCGGGGTTGGGGCGAGGGGGCGGTCCGGTGTCATGCCCCTCCCGCGGGCGCGCCCCGGGCAGGCTGGAGCCCGGGGCCGCCTCCCTGCGCGCTCCTGCCGCGCGCTCCTGCCGGGTGCTGGGCGCCAGCCTGGTTTGGAAGTTCGGGGAGGAGGAGGTTTGCTCTGGCCCGAAACTCCGGGCGGCATGGACGCCCTCAAGGCCCTTCGTTGGGGACAAGCGGCGTCCGGCACAGGCCTTCCCGGCTGGTCCAGCGCTTCCCCACGAGCTGAGCTGGAAGGCATTGGCCCTGCGGCTTCCCCCGCGGAGGGGCGTCGGTGTGGTGCACGGAGGCCGCGGGCCGCGGGGGGGGGGGGGGGGGCAGGGGGGGTGGAGCTGTGCTGGAGCCCCTCCGCGTTCCCCTGGGCAGGTGGAAGGGGCGGGGCGGGGGGGGCGGGGAGGGCCCTGGGCGCGCCAGGGGCGTGTTTGTAACCTTAACAGGGCTTCGAAATCCCAAGTAACTTTTTTCCAAGTTACTCTGTAATCCACGCAGAATCAGGTGGCCAACAGGTTTCAGTGGCACTGTCAGCCAATAGACCAAGAATCCAAACACAGAAGCAAACCACAGGCGCCTGGACTGGGGGCGAGCGGGTGCTGGGTGTGGGGACTGGAGCCCCCTCTTGGTACCCTGAATAAGCAGCTGTCCTGCCTGGGGGTTTCTAGAAAGGATTTACATACTTGTTTTTGTTTGTTTGTTTGTTTTGTTGTTGGTTTTTTTTTTTTTTTTGGACAGGCAGAGTGGACAGTGAGAGAGAGACAGAGAGAAAGGTCTTCCTTTTGCTGTTGGCTCACCCTCCAATGGCTGCCACGGCTGGCGCGCTGCGGTGCTGATCTGAAGCCAGGAGCCAGGTGCTTCTCCTGGTCTCCCATGGGGTGCAGGGCCCAAGGACTTGGGCCATCCTCCACTGCCTTCCCGGGCCACAGCAGAGAGTTGGCCTGGAAGAGGGGCAACCGGGACAGAATCCGGCGCCCCGATCGGGACTAGAACTCAGTGTGCCGGCGCTGCAAGGCGGAGGATTAGCCTAGTGAGCCGCGGCGCGGGCCTACATACTTGTTTGAAAGGCAGACTTAGAGGGAGAGAGGAAGAGGGAGAGAGGTCTTCCATCCGCTGGTTCACTCCCCAAATGGCTGCAATGGCCAGGGTTGGGCCAGGCCCAGGCCAGGAGCCAGGGGCTTCTTCCTGGTCTCCCACATGGGTGCAGGGGCCCAAGGACTTGGGCCGTCTTCCGCTGCTTTCCCAGGCCACAGCAGGGAGCTGGGTCAGAAGTGGGGCAGCCGGGACGTGAACAGGTGCCCACATGGGACGCTGGCCTCACCCACTGCAGCACAGCGCAGCCCCTGCCATGGGTTTAGGCCTCCTGGAGGTTGTGGTGCCCTGTGCTCGGCCTCTGTCCAGTCCTCGTCCTCACCAAGATCATTGCCCAGATGCCCGTCCCTGGCTGACCCCGCTCATCCCTCAGGCCCAGGCTCCAGGGAGCCCGGTCCTGCCAGTGCTCTGGCCTGCTCACAGGTGACTGCTCCGTGAGACGTGCGAGTGCCTGCACCCTGTGGATGGAGGCGGCCTGTGTGCACACAGAGCGGTGGCTGGCACCCGGGGCCACGCGGCAGCTCTGTGGTCCTGCCGCCTGGAGGGGCCTCCCCTTGTGAGTGCAGCTGTGGCAGCCTCGTGACCAAGAGGGACTGTGGCACCTGCACGTGGGGTACTGGGAGCGGCCGCAGAGTGGGAGCGGCCTGTGGGCGTGGGGTCTGGGGGCGCCGCCCCCTGTTGGCCCCCCTCCTCCTGGGCTGCATCTCTTAGCCGGTGTGGCCTTCTTTGGCCACCACCTGAGTGGGGTCGGCCTGGGGGTGGGGAGGGCGCGCGAGGTGGTGAGCACAGGAGAAAGCTAACGTCAATTCTGCTTCCAGGGCTCCTTTGACGATACCCAGTCCTCCCGGGGACAGGGCCTCCAGTGGAAGGCGTTCAGCCGCGTCCACTCCCGCCTCCTGCTTGTTCCGGTCCTGGGAAAGCTCCAGCCGGGCCTGGCCTCTGGGGACAAGGCAGAACTGGCCACCAGGGGGCAGCGTGACAGCAGACATGAGAGATGCGGGAAACAATAGTCCACACTGAGAATATTCCGCGCTGTTGCAGCTCGGTTTCCCCGTCCTCCTCCAAGCGTCACATTTGCAACTCCAATTTTCAGCTTTCTTCTTAGATCTTGTCCTCTCATTAATATTAGGATAATGAAAAAAAAAAAACAATATGTAGCCGGGGCTGTGTGTAGCAGGTAAAGCCGCCTGTGACGCTGGCATCCCATGTGGGCACTGATTCGTGTCCTGGCTGCTCCACTTCTGATCCAGCTCCCAGCTATGGCCTGGGGAAGCAGCGGAGGAAGGCCCAAGTTCCTGGGCCCCTGCACCCGCGTGGGAGACCCGGAGGAAGCTCCTGGCTGCTGACTTAGCCTGGCCCAGCCCCGGCTGTTGCTGCCATTTGGAGAGTGAACCAGCAGATGGAAGGAAGCGCTCTCTCTCTCTCTCTCTCTCTCTCTCTCTCTCTCTCTCTCTAACTCTTTCAAATAAATACATCTTTTCAAATTGATGTGTAGAAACAGGAATTAGAATAGGAATTTGGTTTCCCTCAAATATTGGTTGTGTGGGCTTTCTGAGAGACGACGCCTCGGGGGTGGGTTTCTCTCCTGATTGGACCCCAGGTCTCCTACAGCATCTGCTGTGAAGACAGGATGGGGGGGCCGCGTCTGTGCCCCCAGGATGCCAGAGCTGCTGGGGGCTCCGCAGAGCAAGGTAGCTTCCCGTGTCAGGGTCGTCCGACTCCCACGGGAGCTGTGCTGGGGGCACTGGGCAAACATAGCCCATTTCATCCCCCGCCTCTCCCACCTGAGCCCCAGGCGTCACAGCCTGGACAGGGCTCAGGCCCGGCTACAGACCGGCTCACTGGGGCCTGATTGGAGCCCCAGCTTACTGCAAAGCATGTCGGAGCGCACTGCTCACGAGCGGAGGAGCAGGTGACACGTGGAGGGAGCCTTCTGTGGGGACGCAGGGCTGGGCCTTCTGCGGTGGGCTCAGGGCTGGGCCGGCCAGCACGTTCCCGGCCAGCCGCTCTTCCCCCACTGCTCCGGGTCAACCTGAGGTCCGGGTCGGACACCGAGCGGGACTTCAGCCTGCAAAGGTCAGTCGGGCAGCGCTGTGCGCTGACTCTACACGCACACTGAGAAGGAAACCCAGACTTGCGGCCCTGCAGGCTCTGAGCCGTTCGGTTTCCGTGTGAGTAGCGAACTTCACACTGCACTGCTGGCGTAGCTGTATAAACCGGAGAGGGAACCAAACTCCGGCAGTTTACCAGCACTCAGAGGCCACGGCGCCAACACTCACCGTGGTCCTAGCAGAGAGAGAGAGAGAGAGAGAGAGAGAGAGAGGGAGAGAGAGATGGAGGGGGTGAGGAGTGCAAGTCCCACCCTGGGAACCTGCTCCAGTTCCCAACATGTAACAGCGCCCCCTGGTGGCAGATCTTAGACTCGCCTGACTCTCCAGTGATGGCTGAGGGATGGAGGTGACTGTGCAGGTGCCGTCTACACACCTGGGGATGGAGGTGTTGCAGGTGCCGTCTACACACCTGGGGATGGAGGTGACTGTGCAGGCCCCGTCTACACACCTGGGGATGGAGGTGACTGTGCAGGTGCCGTCTACACACCTGGGGATGGAGGTGTTGCAGGTGCCGTCTACACACCTGGGGATGGAGGTGACTGTGCAGGTCCCGTCTACACACCTGGGGAGGGAGGTGACTGTGCAGGTGCTGTCTACACACCTGGGGATGGAGGTGACTGTGCAGGTGCTGTCTACACACCTGGGGATGGAGGTGACTGTGCAGGTGCCGTCTACACACCTGGGGATGGAGGTGTTGCAGGTGCCGTCTACACACCTGGGGATGGAGGTGACTGTGCAGGTCCCGTCTACACACCTGGGGATGGAGGTGACTGTGCAGGTGCCGTCTACACACCTGGGGATGGAGGTGACTGTGCAGGTGCCGTCTACACACCTGGGGATGGAGGTGACTGTGCAGGTGCTGTCTACACACCTGGGGATGGAGGTGACTGTGCAGGCCCCGTCTACACACCTGGGGATGGAGGTGACTGTGCAGGTGCCGTCTACACACCTGGGGATGGAGGTGTTGCAGGTGCCGTCTACACACCTGGGGATGGAGGTGACTGTGCAGGTCCCGTCTACACACCTGGGGAGGGAGGTGACTGTGCAGGTGCTGTCTACACACCTGGGGATGGAGGTGACTGTGCAGGTGCCATCTACACACCTGGGGATGGAGGTGACTGTGCAGGTGCCGTCTACACACCTGGGGATGGAGGTGACTGTGCAGGTGCCGTCTACACACCTGGTTTGAGGTGTTGCAGGTGCCGTCTACACACCTGGGGATGGAGGTGACTGTGCAGGTGCGTCTACACCTGTGAGTGGGGGAGGTCCGTGCTATGTCCGAGGTAGGTGGTGGTTCTGGTTACTGCTCCCTGTCTCCTGCTCTGGGTGGGATGACCCTTCTCTTTAGAGCTCATCAGAGAGTTTACCCCAGCCCCTCCTCTAGGTCGCCCGCAGGGTTGGTTTGAGGTCTGATGTGCGGGGCATGGGTTGGGTGCCGTGGGGAATGGGCCTGCCACCCTCGAGAATGAGACAAAAATAGCTGAGATGGTGACAGGTCTGACAGCCGTGCCAGGTGCTGAGCTGTGTGGCGCAGACGCCGGGAGGACTCGGCAGTGTGTAACAAGGTGCTAATTGTTGGCACAGACAGCCAGCACAGTGCAGCTCTGTGAGACGGTGTGTGGGCTGCAGCGTGCAGGGCAGGCTCCCCGGCCGTCAGCGCCGCCCGCTCGCCAGGTCCTGCCGGGAGCCCGCATGGGATGCGGGGACACCACAGCCACGCGTGGAGTGGCGTCTGCGTCTGGAGGGGGCAGGGAGAGGCCTCGGCAAGGTGGTGTCCTCCCGATCAAGACCAGTGGACCTGCAGCTTCCGGGCTATGCTAGAGAAACCCAAAGTCAAATTTGACTTATTTATCTGGAGATTTATCGATTGGTTTAAAGAGTTACAGAGAGAGAGAGAGAGAGAGAGAGAGAGAGAGAGTTTCCAGCTGCTGGTTCACTTTGCAAGTGGCTGCTATGACCAGGGCTGAGCCAGGCCGAAGCAGGAGCCAGGAGCTTCCTCCACTTCTCCCAGGTGGGTGCAGGGCTCCAGGGGCTTAGGCCATCCTCCACTGCTTTCCCAGGCCATTTGCAGGCAGCTGGCTCAGATGTGGAGCAGCCAGGACAGGAACGGGCGCCCACAGGGGATGCCGGCACTGCAGGAGGTGGCTTTACCCCCGGCCACAACGCCAGCCTCCAAGGGGAAGTTTTAGATTCCGGGCTGTCTCAAAAGCAGGAGGAGAGCTGATGTCATAAACCCTGTTCACGGGGAGGGCACTTTGCACTGCTGCTGATCTTCCCCTCTGCTCATCTTTACCCAGGATCCCCCCGGCGGGTGGACAGGGCCCTGCAGTGCGGCCGGGGCCCCAGGAGTCCACCTCAGATCGGGAGAGTGCGTGGCCGTCTGTCAGCTTCAGCTCTGGGGATTCATGCTGAGGGGGTGAGGATCGGGGCCGAGCCGAAGAGTAAGGAGACCTGCGACACACGGGAACATGTGTGCGTCAGACGGGACGCAGAGCCCTCAGCCTACTGGATGGTCTTGACGTGCCCGTCTCAGCCCCTCGCCGTCAGCCATCCTGTGTTTTAACCTCTACCCAGCGTCCTGGGTAGACGCCACGAGGACCCCCTCCCCAGAGCACAGAGGGGGCCCAGCCACGCTGGCTTCGGGCCCCTCCAGCCTCTCCGTGGACGCCGTGCCATGGAGCACGTCCCGTTGCTGGGCTGGGGGCACCCAATCTCCTGTTCACGTGGTGGGTGAGCCCCTCTGGGCCCGGCTCCTCTGCCGGTGCAGCCTGGTGCCCCATCTGACGGTGAGGACCCTTCGCAAAGTGCACGGCAAAATGGAATCAAAGACGAGTTTGTTTCTCTGCTGAGAACGGGAATCCAGGCGTGCCAGGCTCTGCGGAAAGAGCGCGGAGACTCCCCAGCTCGGTCTGCCTGCGCCGGGGTGGACGTCGTTCACTCTCCTTCCTGCACACTTCTGGGGCTTCCCGAGACAGGACTGTGGGGAGCAACTCGGACTATACTGTTACTGGAATTAAGACTTATTCTATGCATCTGCTCTCCCACAATGTGGCGCTGGGAGAGGAGCGTACAGCTTCTACACAGCTGCCTCTCACCAACTTGACAAGCTGCAAGAGCCGCTCCTGATTGGAGGAGAGCAGCGTACTCGGCGTGTGGGTAGCAGAGTTGGGATTGGTGGAAGAGGACTATAAAGGAGGAGAGAGACAACATGCACCAGGAACATCTAAGAGGAACACCTGTGCAGCCCCCAAGAGAGCCGGCCGGCGGTGTGCCGCTCCCCCGCGGAAGTGGGGAATGTGGCAGGGGGAACTGCCCTTCCACGGAGGTGGAAGGGACGGTAGCCAACCCGGGAAGAACCAGCAGCAAACCCGGGGAGGGCCGAGCAGACGAAAGAACAGCGCAGGGTCCTGTGTCGTTCCTCCACAAAGACAGGGAGCGACATAATGGTGCCGTGACTCGGATATGAAGCCTAGGCAGGGTTTAGTGTCGTTCCTCCACGAAGAGGGGGAACGACATAATGTTGCTGTGACTCGGATATGAAGCCTAGGCAGGGTTTAGTGTCGTTCCTCCACGAAGACGGGGAGCGACATAATGGTGCCGTGACTCGGATATGAAGCCTAGGCAGGGTTCAGTGTCGCTCCTCCATGAAGAGGGGGAGTGACATAATGGTGCCGTGACTCGGATGTGAAGCCTAGGCAGGGTTTAGTGTCGTTCCTCCACGAAGAGGGGGAGCGACATAATGGTGCCGTGACTCAGATAGGAAACCTAGGAGGGAGGAAACGGGAAGAAGTGGAAAAATACCGGAGAGAGAGATTAGCAAAGAGCCTAGGGGAAAGCCGGACGAAAAAGGTGCCGGAAGAAGCTATTGAAAGCCTAGGCATAGACTCGGATACGGACTACGGGGGGAAGCTGGGAGAAATCTCTAAGGTCGAAAGCAAAAGTGAAAGCTAGAACAAACAGACTCGGATACGGACTGCGGGGAGAAGCCAGGAGAAATGAGGGAGAAATATTGTTGGAAGAAAAGTTAGGGAAACATACCGGGTAGAGAAAAATATGTTAGGGAGGATGAAGCCGCGAGTGCAGGCTGAAGCGGAAACGTAAGCCAGCTTGGAATTCTTTAAGTCAGCCCGGGGAGCAAAAGGCGAAAAGTTGAACCAGAGGCAGAGACGTGGGCCAGGTTGGAATCCGTCAGATTAGCCTGGGGAGCAAAGGATGGGAAGGCAAACCATAAGGCGGAGACGCATAAGCTAGGTTGAATTCGCCAGGTTAGCCCGGGGAACTTAGATTGAATACTGGTGGTGGCGGAAACGTAAGCTGCGCTGTGTGACTTGCGGAAGCCGCCGCGTGCAGAGAGAGCACGGGGCGTGAATAGATAGGGAATGCGGGGCTGGCGCGAGGCCGTGGTGCAGGTGCGAAGTGCGTGGAGACCGCGGAGTGTGCGCGCGAAGCCAAGCCGCGCAGAGCCGGGAGCCCGCCACAGGGTGGGCGCCGGGAGGCCGCGCAGATGAGAGAAGCGCGGGCTGAAGCGGCTCAGAGCCGGGAAGCCGCCGAGAAGCAGCCTCGGGGCGGGCGCCAGGAAGCCGCAGGGATAAGAGAAACAGAAGTTTAGAAGTAAAATGAGAGAAATAGGAATGCTGGCAGATAGAAGTAAAATGGGAGAGATAGGAATGCCCGGAGATAGAAAAATAGAGAAAAATAAGGCCTCCCCACAACACAGCAATGAGAGAGCTTGGATTCGGTCTGCCTGATTGGTAGGCTTGTAAGCACCTGTGGGCAACTCTAGCAAGCAGAGCAGAGTGTGTGCCGCGGGGCACCGAAGACAGGCGCGTATCAACGCCAAAAAATAAAAAGAAAGGGGGATCTGTGGGGAGCAACTGGGAGCAACTCGGACTAGACTGTTACTGGAATTAAGACTTATTCTATGCATCTGCTCTCCCACAATATGGCGCTGGGAGAGGAGAAAACAGCTTCTACACAGCTGCCTCCAGTTCAACCAATAAACTGTAGGACCTGCTCCTGATTGGAGGAGAGCAGCGTACTCGGCGTGTGGGTAGCAGAGTTGGGATTGGTGGAAGAGGACTATAAAGGAGGAGAGAGACAACATGCACCAGGAACACCTGGAGGAACATCTGAGCAGCCCCCGAGAGAGCCGGCCGGCGGAGTGCTGCTCCCCCGCGGAAGTGGGGAAAGTGGCCAGGGGGAACCGCCCTTCCACGGAGGTGGAAGGGTCGGTAGCCAACCCGGGAAGAACCAGCAGCAAACCCGGGGAGGGCCGAGCAGACAAAAGAACAGCGCAGGGTCCTGTGTCATTCCTCCACGAAGACGGGGAGTGACAAGGACGACCGGCGGAGCCTCCTCGGCTGCTGCGTGCCGGCCGGTTACACCAAAGTGCCACCCTGCAAACAGTCGGGGAAGCACCCAGCCTTCAGTGGGAGAAGGGTCTCGGAGCCCAGTGGCCGGGAGAAATAATGGCCCAGGTCCAGGCTTCAGCAGCTCTGGCTGCCACGAGCGTCGCGTTTCTCACCTGACAATGTGTGTCCCTCGCTGCGGGGGAGAGCGTGGAGCTGCCGGTAGGAAAGGCCTCTGGGAAACACCACGCCCCTTACGGTGCCGGGCGCTTGGCCTCCCCCCCCCCCCCCGCCCTGGGGACTTGGTGCAGTGCTCAGAGGCCCAGAGGAGTGACCCCACCAACCAGACAGAATGAATAACACACAAGAGAATCTGTCCAGCAAATGTTGGAAGCTTATAAATGCAAATCTATGTTCGCTCATTGGGATGACCAGGAGCACTTTTTTTTCTTTTAAGAAAAAAGCACTTTTTTTTTTTTTTTGAGAGAGAGAGATAGAGAGAGAGAGGTCTTCCATCCACTGGTTCACTCCCCAGATGGCTGCAACAGCCAGAGCTGGGCTGATCTGAAGCCAGAAGCCAGGAGCTTCTTCTGGGTCCTCACGCAGGTGCAGAGGCCTGCACTTGGGCCATCCTCCATTACTTTCCCAGGCCATTTGCAGGGAGTTGGATCAGAAGGGAGCAGCCCAGACTTGAACTGGTGCCCCTATGGGATACCAGCACCGGAGGCAGAGGCTTAGCCCATATGCCCCGGCACCAGCCCCCCTCCCCCTTTTTTTTTGTTTTGACAGGCAGAGTGGACAGTGAGAGAGAGAGACAGAGAGAAAGTTCTTCCTTTTGCCATTGGTTCACCCTCCAATGGCTGCCGCTGCCGGCGCACTGCACTAATCCAAAGCCAGGAGCCAGGTGCTTCTCCTGGTCTCCCATGGGGTGCAGGGCCCAAGCACTTGGGCCATCCTCCACTGCCCTCCTGGGCCACAGCAGAGAGCTGGACTGGAAGAGGAGCAACCAGGACAGAATCCGGCGCCCTGACCGGGACTAGAACCTGGGGTGCCGGCGCCGCAGGCGGAGGATTAGCCTAGTGAGCCGTGGTGCTGGCCCAACCCCCCCTCTTTACTCCATCCTGATCGGCTGTTTTTCAAGTTCTTTCTCTGTCCCTGAACCCAGTATGGGCCTGGGATGTCTGAATCTTGCCTGCAACACAGCTTCCCGGAGTGTTCCTGGGGGCTGCCACTCAGGCTGGCATCCCAGGGAAAAACTCAGCTTAAAACCCCCCAGGACACTCCAGCAGCAAAGTGCCGCTGGTGCCCCGGAACTGAGCCTTGCTCCTGTCTTCCGCCTTCCTCACAGAGCTGCGGGGCTGTGGCGATCCTCACCTGACCCCCACGTGGCTCGGCCACATTTCCCTGCGTGGCATTGGGAGTGGGGTGTGCCGGCGGAGGGATCCTGAGTGCTTAGGCGGCCAGCTGGCCGTGGGCTGCCAAGCCAGATCCAGGGGAAGAGAAAGGACTCTGATGTGTTGTACTCGCCAATTGCCATGGTGTGAACCCCCTCCCGGAGCCGGTGTGTGTGCTGTGGCGGTGTCTCTGAGCACAGATTGGGCACAGATGGGCGTGAGCAGCTCTCGCTGGCTGGAGGCAGCCTGTCACAGCCACACTGGCAGGAGCGACCGGACTGCCTGCCAGCCCGCAGCTCGCCGGCAGGTGCGGTTGGAGGCGCAGCCCGCAGCTCGCCGGCAGGTGCGACTGGATGTGTGATGGAGAGAGAGAGATTGCTTCACAGGCTGGAAGTCGCGCAGCAGAGTTTAAGGGTTCAAAGCTGCAGGGTCCACCCCAGGAAGGTTCCTAATACAAACGTCCCAGGGAACCTGAAGCCCGTTGTCCTCTTAGCCTCTTAAGAACTTGCTGATTTAGGGGCCGGTGCTGTGGCGTAGCGGGTAAAGCTGACGCCGGCAGCACCAGCATCCCATATGGCGCTATTCCTGGTCCCGGCTGCTCCACTTCTGATCCAGCTCTCTGCTGTGGCCTGGGAAAGCAGTAGAAGAGGCCCAAGTCCTTGGGACCCTGCACCCACGTGGGAGACCCGGAAGAAGCTCCTGGCTCCTGGCTTTGGATCGGCGCAGCTCCAGCTGTTGCAGCCATTTCTGGGAGTGAACCAGCGGACGGAAGACCTCTCCCTCTGTGCCTCTGCCCCTCTGTAGCTCTAACTTTCAAGTAAACAAATAACACCTTTAAAAAAAAAAAACAAACCCTGCTGATCTAAATGCAAGGAGGCATTTAAATCCCCCCCCCCCCCCCCCCCCCGCCAGGCACCACAGCCCACCTTTCTGAGCCGCCCTCCCTCAGGCGGTCCAGGGCGGAGTCATCCAGTTATCCCCAGCTGAGGCCTTTGCTGCAGGACTGAGGACAGTGGCGGCCGCGGGCAGCCCAGGGGTGGTTTCAGGAAACGTGGAGAGGTCGCGAGCTGCCTCGGCAAGTGGTGAAATCCACAAGGCCGGGCATCCGCTCGCATTTGCAGCCGCTTCCGTGGCCTCAGATCTCCGCTTAACACGGTGTCTTCCAAAGCCCTTGGCTTTGAGCGTCGCGGACACCCTCCCAGCGGCCTGAGGGCTTGGGGCCCGCTGCGGACGCGGGTGCGGGTGTGGGCAGCCTTCCCGGAGCGCCCAGCTCGCCAGGGAAGGGGCTGGGCCCTGGGCGCCCGCTCCCGTGAGGAGCCAGGAAGGGGCAACCCTCCCGGGGGTCCCGAGGTGGAGCACACGCTCTGACGTCATAGAGGCGGTGGAGCGCACGCTCTGACGTCATAGAGGCGGTGGAGCGCACGCTCTGAGGTCATGGAGGCGCCCGGGCAGCGGCCTCGGGAGGCGGGAAGGTGATTCTTAGGTCTCAGTGCTGATTTCTCGTTCGGCTTCTGCTCTGGGGCCCGGGAGCAGTGAGCCGAGAGCGCGAACACGGAGCCTGCTGTGTTGTTTTCCACTCAAGGAGCCGATTAGCGCGGGCTGCTGGGCTTAATCAGGGGTTGTCTGCTTCAGCTGGGGAAACACTGCCACTCACTCAGAGCGGCTACGAGGGCTGGGCCGGGAGACCGCGCCGCAGGGGGACCGCGGGGCGCTGGCAGCGTGGGGGAGGCGCGGGCACGTGCCCGCCGGGGAGCCCAGGGTTGGCTCAGCAGGCCTGGCCCCGCAGACCTAAGGCCCGTCAGCCCCGGGCGTTCCTGTCGGGGGCAACCCCGCTCGTCCTGCCTCAGGGGACCGCTCTTACCCAAGGGAGGCCGGCGTGTGTCCCCCGCGGCCCACGGCAGGTGCCCCGGCGTGGGCAGGTCGCGGGTCTGCAGGAGCGGGAGGATTTTCGGGGCTGTGGGTCAGCACGGCGGTCCTGGAGCAGCAGTGCCCGTGGACTGCGGGGAAGAGCAGGGTGCTGGGGTAGGACCCGGGACGTGAGGTTGGCCAGGGTGGGCTGCTGCTTCCCCGCCTGGCCCGGTCTGTGTGCTCTGAGTGGGGAGGGGGCACAGCTTCGTCACAGCTGGGCCCAGCGCGGTGGCCCAGACTCTGGGAGGCACCATTCCCTGCCGGCTCACGTGCTGGCCCTGGGTGCCTGTGGCCCGTCAGCGTGGCCGCTGGCGTTGAGAACTCGGGGAGAACCAGGCTCCGTGAGCCGCCCCTCTCCCGAAGAGCAGGGCGGCCTCGGGCCTCCCCTGTCAGGGCACTTCTGATACTTCTTTGCAGAATTTGCCCTGTCACTCCCTGTCGCTCGCTCTCCACGTACATTTTATTTTTAGAAGGATATATATTTCCTGAGCCATTTTCTACCCAGTTTCCCGAATCCTGCCCCTGGTCCCTGAACACCCGAGTGCTGGCGTCTGAGGCCTTCAGCCCGGAGTGCTCTCAGCTGAGGGGCGGGGCTGAGCCACGCCCACATCTGTCCCTTGTATTTCTGTATTTTCTAATGGCACTGCACATTCGGGCGGTTCTCTGGCCTGTCTTGATGTTCATGACCTTGACATTTTTGAAGAATTTAGGTCAGTGTTTTTGTACTGTCACTCAGACTGGATTGTGTGTGATGTTTCCTGCTGACTGGAGTCTGATTATGCTTTTGATAGGAACACTAAATAAGCAGCTAGACAAGCCCAGACAGACCCGTGCGCCTGGCGTGAAGACCCCGGCCGACGTGCAAGCCCGAGACTGGCCGAGCCGTGGCGTGGCCGTGGGCGGTAATTGTGGCAGGATCTCACGGGGCACAAAGGACATTTGTGGATGAGAAGTGGGCTCTGCCCTAGGGCACTCGGTGGGATGGGGCAGGGCACAGGTCCAGCCCAGGGCTCCATCCAGGCCCTGCTGTCTGTCTTCTGGACCAGGCCACGGGTCACAGCCACAGGGCCTCCCGGGGACTCTGCCCACAAGCAGTGGTGTGGACTACACTGAAGGCTTCAGCCACAGTGCCCCTCCCACGGTCTGATATCATGCAGCAATGTTAAGACTGGGGTCTCCTAGATGTGACAGAGCAGCAGCTGTGGCTGTCACAGTGACGGAGTGACAGGTGTGTCACCCATGCAGGGAGGCCACACTGACTGATGTGACAGAGCAGCAGCTGTGGCTGTCACAGTGACGGAGTGACAGGTGTGTCACCCATGCAGGGATGTGACAGAGCAGCAGCTGTGGCTGTCACAGTGACAGAGTGACAGGTGCGTCACCCACACAGGGAGGTCACACTGATGTGACAGAGCAGCAGCTGTGGCTGTCACAGTGACGGAGTGACAGGTGTGTCACCCATGCAGGGAGGCCACACTGACTGATGTGACAGAGAGCAGCTGTGGCTTTCACAGTGACAGAGTGACAGGTGCGTCACCCACGCAGGGAGGCCACACTGACTGATGTGACAGAGCAGCAGCTGTGGCTGTCACAGTGACAGAGTGACAGGTGCGTCACCCATGCAGGGAGGTCACACTGACTGATGTGACAGAGCAGCAGCTGTGGCTGTCACAGTGACAGAGTGACAGGTGCGTCACCCACGCAGGGAGGTCACACTGACTGATGTGACAGAGCAGCAGCTGTGACTGTCACAGTGACGGAGTGACAGGTTGTCACCCATGCAGGGAGGTCACTGTCCTGCTAGGAGACGGCCCAGCTGCAGTGAGAGGTGAATGAGGATCAGGTGAGCGTTTTCCCGCCCACGTTGCAGATTCCCTGTTCTGTCGGTGGGTCCCAGGGTGGGTTGGGGCGTGGTGGGTGGAGACCACACCCTGTGTGAAGTCCCTGCCACCCCCCCCTTGCCTTTATGTTCCATTTTATCCCTGAGCCTCCCTGGGCTGTGCAAGGCTGAGCGTCCCTTCGTGGTCCGGCTTTCACCTTTCTCAGCAGAGCCCCCAGCGACCCCAGGGCCTCACCCCTGCCTCCACCTCCCCGACGCCTCAGACCTGCGCCCCTGCCTCCTCGGCCCTCCCGGTTCCCGGGGCCGCGGTGTCTGTGCTGTGCGGCTGTGTTGACTCCCGCGGGGGCTCTCGCGCAGCCGCCTCTGTTCTCTGGGCCTCCCATGGGGAGGGTTGGGTGAGGGCCAGGCTCTGTTTAGTGCCATGGGCAATTCCAGTTTGTGCCAACGCTGAGGGCTCTGCCTTGGGACTTGTGAGTGCCCGACGTGTGCCATGTGCCCATGGCTGGTGCCACCGCACCGCCGGCATCTGCAAGGTGCTCTCTTGACTTGCTTTGTGTCCCACTTTTTTTTTTTTTTTTGAAGATTTTATATATTTATTTATTTGAGAGGTAGAGTTACAGACAGTGAGAAGGAGAGAGAGGTCTTCCATCTGCTGGTTCACTCCCCAGTTGGCTGCAACAGCTGGAGCTGAGCTGATCCGAAGCCAGGAGCCAGGAGCTTCCTCTGGGCCTCCCATGTGGGTGCAGGGGCCCAGGCACTTGGGCCATCTTCTACTGCTTTCCCAGGCCACAGCAGAGAGCTGGATCAGAAGTGGAGCAGCCGGGACCAGAACCGGCACCCATGTGGGATGCTGGCTCTGCAGGTGTCTGTCCCACTTTAAAAAGAAACAGCGGGCCCGGTGCTATGGCGCAGTGGGCTAAGCCTCTGCCTGCAGTCCCGGCACCCCATATGGACGCTGGTTCAAGTACCAGCTGCTCCTCTTCTGATCCAGCTCTCTGCTCATGGCTTGGGAAAGCAGTGGAGGATGGCCCAAGTCTTTGGCCCCTGCAACCATGAGGGAGACCTGGAAGAAGCTCCTGGCTTCAGATCAGTCCAGCTCCGACTGTTGCGGCCATTTGTGGAGTGGGTCAGCAGATGGAAGACCTCTCTCTCTCTCCCTCTCTCCCTCTGTCTGTAACTCTACCTCTCAAATAAAATAAATACAAGCTTGAAAAAGAAAAGAAAGCACAGCCGTTACAAGCCCCGGCTGCTGTAACAGGTGCTGCGTGTGTGTGATGTTTGGAGTCAAGTGCATTTTGTAAGAACAAAGGTGTCGACAGACTCGGTGTCAGGGATGAGGAAGGGGGGCGGTGCTCAGCCAGGCAGGAGCCCCCGGGAGCTCCCGGCCGCTGTATCCTTCTCGCTGCCTCGTGCTGGGTGCTTCCCTGCCCCATGGCCAGGCAGCCCCCGCTGTGCAGTGAGCCCAGCCACTGGGACGCTTGGTGGGTGGCGTTTAGATGCGGTCACTCCCGAAGATCCTGCCTGGTGTCACGAGAGGAAGAGCCGGCAGTGTGGCCTGGGGCCGATGGCCGGGGCACCCTGCGGGCCCCAGCGCCTGTGCAGCGGTGCCGGCTCCCGCGTGGTTCTCCAGGGCCCCCTTGCCCGCTCTGGGCTCACCTTTCGGCTCTCCCTGGGAGCCCCTTCTCTGCGTACGCCCCACAGTGGCGTCCCTGCGAGTGAGTTTTATTTGCTGTCATGGAAACCGAGCTCAGGAAGACACGTCTGAGCCCCCCCCAAAGGAGCCCCTCCCTGGGAAGCTGCCTGGTGCCTCGGGCGGTCACCAGACCACCTGCCGCCCCCTCTGCTCCCTGCCGTCAAGGCCCTCAGTGATGGACTGGAACTGGGGGCCCTCGTGGGGAACAGCGTGGTGGGCAAAGGGTGGGCCTGCCAGCCCCCAAGCCTCTGGCAAGATGGCTCAGAGCAGAGGGCCAGCCCGGTCCAGATGGGCTGGAGCAGGCCCCTGGGACCCTGGGCTGGGAAGAGGGCCTGGGGTTCTGGGGCGTTTGCGGGGAGGCCTGGGGGCCACCAAGGTCCCCAGTGCTGATGAGGATGAGTGTGACCGGCAGGCGCAGCTCCGGGGAGCCCCGTGGGCGCCGTGTTCAGGTCAGTACTAAGTTTAGCCGTGCAGCCGCGAATGGGGACAGTCCACCACGGATTACAGCCCCCAGACGCCTGGCGGGCTTGAGGGCGAGGAGTGGACGGGGCTGATTGCTCGTTCTGCTGAGGACAGCCGTGCGCCGGCCCTGCACGGGACTTCCCCCGTGCTCCGAGCTCGCCCCGAGTCCTGGGGGCGGGGAGGAGGCGGGGACGAGGACGGCCCTTGCTTCCTGGCCGGCGTTTGCTCTTTCATTAGAGACCCTTGCCCCTCTGCGGGGGGCGGGGGGCGGGGGGCGCTGTGTGTCTCCCGGGACCACCCTCCCCATGCCGCTGTGTGTGTGCTCCGTTTCCCCGCGGGGGGAGATGCTCACAGCCGGGGAGGTTGTGCAGGATGGCGGGGCTGTCAGGCCGCTGGTGAGTCTGGGGTGAGGCGCTGGCCCCAGACGTGGCCCTGGGCCGTCCCCTGCCTGCCGAGGCCGTGCCCCTCCACGCTGGGAGACGGCTAAGGGAGTCTGCCTGCCCCTGGCCCGGCTCTCCTGGAACCTGAGCCGCTCTGGGGCCTGCTGGCTTCAGGCATGATCCGAGGGCCCCCAGACGCCACACCCGGGTGAGCAGGGAGCAGGTCACACTCCTGTCCGAGAACGCGTCCTTCGTGAACACAACAAGGCCTGCAGGGCTCCTGCCCAACACCGTGGTGACCGAGCCTCCGCAGCCGGAACAGGCGTGCACGCCCCCAGTCTCGGTGTGGGTGGCCTGCCTTAGCCGCTGGGCCACACGGGCGGGCCCCTCTCCTGGCTACATGTCTGGAGAAGCTGGCCCGAGAGGTCAGGGCCCGACCTGCTGCCCGGAGCCTGTGCCGACCGGGGCTGGGCGACAGGCCACTTCCTGTGGCGGCCACAGACATGTGCTCACCCCGCAGGAGTGTCCGGCCAGGTGGCTCAGGCCAGTGTGGGAGTCGTGTCTGTCCCAAGTGGCCTGATGTCTGTTGGGCTGGGGTCTCAGCGGGGGCCAAGGAGCAGGCAGGGTGGGGCGGGGTGTGGGCCAGCATCAGGCGGTGCGTGTGCCCCAGGGAGGGGCCGTGGCCGTGCGGGGGTGGGCAGGGGGCTGCGGTGATTTTTTAAAAAAGCAGTTGATCTATCTGAAAGGCAGCGTTAGAGATCAGGAAAGACAGAGAGATCTGGGTGGTGCTGGTGTCCCAGGTCCTGTCGCAGCTCAGCCCACCTCATCGTCCCCAGGGGTCCGGGCAGCCCACGCACCCTCTGTCGGGCCCCTCCCCCCCCCATCATCCTTCAGATGCAGACGTCCTTCTCCAGGAAATCTGCCTCTATTTTTTTTAAAAAATACTTATTTATTTATTTGAAAGAGTTACATAGAGAGGAGAGGCAGAAAGAGAGAGAGAGTCAGAGAGAGAGAGTCTTCCATCTGCTGGTTCACTCCCCAGAAGGCTGCAATGGCGGGGGCTGGGCCAGGCTGAAGCCAGGAGCCAGGAGCTCCACGCAGGTCTCCCACGCAGGTGCAGGGACCTGAGCACTTGGGTCGTCTTCTGCTGTTTTCCCAGGCCGTAGCTGAGAGCTGGAGCAGCAGTGGAGCAGCTGGGACTGGAACCGGCGCTCCTGCAGGTGCAGGTGTCACAGGCTGAGTGCCTGGGGAAGACTGTCACTGATACGTTGGGGCAAGAGGTTAGTGACAGGAACCAGCGCTAAGTCACAGCCCATGAGCTGGGCATCTGGAGTTCTCCGGGACTGTGGGGGGTGCTGGGTGACAGGTGGGCCGGGCTCGGAGTCCCTCTGGCTCAGGCAGGGCTGTGTGGAGGAGGAGGAGGCCAGGAGGGGCCGCAGCTCCTCAGCACCCAGAGCAGAGGGCTCAGTGGAGGTGGGACGGCTGGGTGGGTGGTGCCTGGGTGGAGAGGGGTCTGGGGGCTCCCGGGCGCCCTGGCTGCACTGTTGCCGTGGCGCTGGGACTCCCCAAGTCCCGGCAGCTGCGTGCCCGGCTCCGAAGCTGTTCTGCAGGCTCCACGTGCGGGCCGTGCTTGCCAGGGGAAGACAGAAACTGGGGGTGTGGGATTCAGGAGGAGAGGCGGGGATGAACCCCCCCCCCCCCCGTCATCACCTGTCAGTGCTGTTGGCTGTTGCCAGGCAACCACTGATGCAAGGGCTTCTGGGTCAGCTGCCTGTGGGCTGGGTGAGTAGGGGGAGGGTTGGGGGCAGAGGTCAAGGCCAGAGGAATGGAAGGAGCTGCAGTGTCTCCCACAAATTATGGCCGTGGGGCTGGGGGAGGGGGAGAGGTCCAAACACACAGAGATGACACAGCTCTCGAACAGAAGCCAGGTGCCTGCGACACCCCACAAAAGATGGGGTTTGTTCTGTGTCTCCCTTTAAAAGAAACCCTGACGTCTCATCCTCCCCAGGGAGCGTGTGTGCAGAGTGACTGCGAGGTGCTGTAGCTGCTACTTGTTTATTTATTTGCTGCAATGAGGGCAGAGAGAGTGCACCTGCTGCTCCGCTCCCTGGGTTCCGGCCACAGCCAGGGCTGGGCCGGGCTGAAGCCGGAGCCCGAACTCAGCCCGGTCTCCCCCGGGGGTGGCAGGGATCCAGCTGCTGAGCCCACTGCTGCCTGCTGGGGTCTGCATGAGCTGGAAGCTGGAATCAGGCCGAGCCAGGGTGGAACGCAGGCGCTGAGATGTGGGATGTGAGTGCCGAGCAGCCTGACTGGCCGTGCGAACGCTGGCCCAGTGTGCCTTCAAACCCGTGCAGAGGCCCCCAGCTCCCCCGGCTCCCCCAGCGCGGTCCCCAAGGCCCAGTGCCCCACCGACACCGCCTGCCCTCGGGACCCGGAGCCGACCAGTAGACTGCTTGCCTCGGGGACCAGGAGGGAACCCAGGTGACGAGGACCGGCCTGCACGTCGCCCCTTCCTTCTCCACCTCGCGTGCTCTGGGTCCTTGCTGAGACCCTGCAGCCCTGTGCATGGCCCCGCCCCCTCACGGGGTGGACCTGCTGTCCGTCCCCAGGCCCGACCTTGCCCTCGGGCTGCCTTTGCTGATGCTCTGTCCAGCCAGCTGGCTCCGACTTCTTCCTTCCCTCATTTTCTCTGGGCGTGCGTTGTTTACTGACGGGACTGGCCACAGCCAGGGTGCCTGCAGTGTAGCTCGCGGGGGCTGATAGGTGAGAGCCCCGTGGAAGGCACTAGAATCTTTTTTTTTCCTTCCATCCACTGGTTCACTCCCCAATTGGCTGCAACAGCCGGAGCTGCGCCGATCCGAAGCCAGGAGCCAGGAGCTTCCTCTAGGTCTCCCAGGGGTGACCTAGAGGTGCAGGGGCCCAAGGACTTGGACCTTCTTCCACTGCTTTCCTGGGCCATAGCAGAGAGCTGGATCGGAAGTAGAGCAGCTGGGACTCGAACCAGAGCCCATATGGGATACCGGTATTGCAGGCGGCAGCTTTACCTGCTACGCCACAGTGCCGGCTCCAATACTAGAATCTTTTAAATTACTTAACAGCACCAAAAGATGAACCTCGGGAACAGTGACTCCACGGCAACCTCCAGGCCGGTAAGTCTGAGACACGTGGAGTCTGCTTCCTCCGAGATCAGCCCGGTGCTGTTGCGCACTTGCCGTGTGCCTCAGCCTGAGCCAACGTCACCGCAGCCCAATGGGAAGGCGGAGGGAGCCCATCCCACGCGGGTGGGAGCGGCAGCTCGTCAAGGTCCCCAGTGAGTGCCACCGGGAGCCCGGATGACGTCAGCGCTGCGGCACCTGCTGCCTCTCTGAGCCTGGCGCCACGTTCTCCGACACCCACGTCTGTGCTCGGGGATCGGGCGTGGCTCGGCCGGGACCCCCGGCTGCTGTGTCTGGCAGGCTGCGGCCATCCTGGGGCCGACGGCTCCCCTGGCTGTGGCGGCCTCAGTTCCCCGCCAGTCACTGACTCAGGCGGCCTGGTGGCCCCCATGGACACCAGGCCCTCGGCTCAGGCCTCTGTGTCATAGTCTGTGGTGAGGATTTAAAAAGGGTTTTTAATCGCAGTAAAATACATGTAGCAAATTCACCTACGGTGGAGCTTCTAATCGAGAGACTGTGTCCCACCCTCTGGCGCCACCAGCAGCGAGGGGGCGGGACCCAGGAGCCGAGGCGGCAGAGACGGGAGGGAGTCCTGGCTCTGTGCTCAGGGGGGCTGCGGCACCAGGGGCTGCGACAGCCCGTGCAGGCAGTGCGGCTCTGCCAGCCGGGAAGGTGGCCCTGGTTCGCCAGTTCCTGAGGTTGGCCCCTCTGAGCCCAGGGAACAAGGCCCGCTCTGTGTGGGCGTTCACTGCAGGTTCCCCCCAGGAACCGGGGGGCCCTGGGCCGGGCCGACCTCACCGCCTGTAGCACCTGCTCTGATTCCCCCAGCTCAGCGGGAATTTCTTTATTTGAAGGAGTTACAGGGGGAGAGAGAGAGAGGCAGGGAGAGAGGTCTTCCATCTGCAGGTTCACTCCCCAAATGGCCATGATGGCAGCGGCTGGGCCAGGCTGCACCAGGAGCTGTGAACATCCTCCAGGTGTCCCACGTGGGTGCAGGCACCAAGCACCTGAGCCGTCCTCTGCTGCTTTCCCAGGCCACAGCAGGGAGCTGGGTTGGATGTGGAGCAGCCGGGACTCGAACCAGCGCTCATAAGGGATGCCAGCAGCACAGGCAGTGGCCTATCCCACTGTGCCACAGTGCCGGCCCAGACTGCAGCCTGCAGTGGCAAATCTCACGCAGGCTTTCACGATTAAGTGGAAGTTTAGTCCCAACGTCACAAGCGCCTGCTCTTGGGAGAGGGGAAACGCAGAGACCCCCACAGAAACACCGCCCCCGGCTGATGTGTGTGCCTCGGAACAGGAAGCCACCCGTCGCGGCCCCTGTGCGGGAGAGTGGGTAGCCGCGTCACCCAGGTGGGGCCGAGCCCACCCCCAGCCCTCTCCTCTCCCTCCCTCCCTCTGTGCTGGAGCCAGGGCTGCACCCAGGGCCCAGGGTTTTGTGAGGTGCGGCGCTGACCCCCACCCAGTCCCCGCAGGGCCTCTTGAAGATGCAAACACGCAGGCCCAGCCCCTCTACCAAGATGACTCAGTGTGGCCTGGCACCCAGAAACCTACACATGCCACCAGCCCTGCCCGGACCCCGTTCCTCCTGGGGTCCTGTGGCCGCATCCAGGGCTGGGTCTGCCCTTCCGTGCTCGCGCCCGTGGGTGCTGGGGGGGGCGATCCCTAGCCGGCCCTGAGCGCATGCGGGGGCAGAAGCAGGAGGCTCTCGGGTGTCACACGTGTGGCCGCCGTCACTAGGGCAGTCCCCATCCAGGGCACGTGCCTGGTCTCACAGGTGAGTAGTGACACAGCGTTTCTCTTATGCGTGTAAAGTAAACACCTCGGGTGGGCAGCAGTGTGGGCGATGGGCAATGCCACAGAGAGGCAAGGGTTGAAGATCGGGGGCCGCGGTCTGAGCCAGGAAGGATCGCCAGGGACACCAGGCACTGCTGAGGAAGCTGGAGGAGACAGTCGGGGTGGAAAGATTCTGAGTGGATGCTGAGGTTCTGCCTGGCCCTACGGGAGGCCGTGCGACCATGCTGCAGAGCCACGACACTGGCCACATCTCGAGTGAACACAGGAGAAAGAGCCACAAATGTCCACAAACTGGCACAACTGACTGTGGGGGCACACACCTGTTCCTATAGGTGAGATCAGCTGTGAGGGCACACACCTGCTCCTATAGGGAGAGATCAGGCTATGGGGGACACACCTGCTCCTATAGGTGAGATATGGCTGTGGGGCACACACCTGCCTCTATAGGGGGAGATATGACTGTGTGGGGGCACACACCTGCTCCTATAGATGAGATCAGGCTGTGGGGGACACACCTGCTCCTATAGGTGAGATATGGCTGTGGGGGCACACACCTGTTCCTATAGGTGAGATCAGCTGTGAGGGCACACACCTGCTCCTATAGGGAGAGATCAGGCTATGGGGGACATACCTGCTCCTATAGGTGAGATATGGCTGTGGGGACACACCTGCCTCTATAGGTGAGATGTGGCTGTGGGGACACACCTGCCTCTATAGGGGGAGATCAGGCTATGGGGGACACACCTGCTCCTATAGGTGAGATATGGCTGTGGGGCACACACCTGCCTCTATAGGAGGAGATATGACTGTGTGGGGGCACACACCTGCTCCTATAGGTGAGATATGGCTGTGGGGCACACACCTGCTCCTACAGGGGGAGATATGGCTGTGGGGACACACCTGCCTCTATAGGTGAGATGTGGCTGTGGGGACACACCTGCCTCTATAGGTGAGATGTGGCTGTGGGGACACACCTGCCTCTATAGGGGGAGATCAGACTGTGGGGGACACACCTGCTCCTATAGGTGAGATATGGCTGTGGGGCACACACCTGCTCCTATAGGTGAGATCAGGCTGTGGGGGCACACACCTGCTCCTATAGGTGAGATATGGCTGTGGGGGACACACCTGCTCCTATAGGGGGAGATCAGGCTGTGGGGGACACACCTGCTCCTATAGGTGAGATATGGCTGTGTGGGGCACACACCTGCCTCTATAGGGGGAGATCAGGCTGTGGGGCACACACCTGCTCCTATAGGTGAGATATGGCTGTGGGGGCACACACCTGCTACTATAGGTGAGATATGGCTGTGGGGACACACCTGCTCCTATAGGTGAGATATGGCTGTGGGGCACACACCTGCTCCTATAGGTGAGATGTGGCTGTGGGGGACACACCTGCTCCTATAGGTGAGATAGGACTGTGTGGGACACACCTGCTCCTATAGGTGAGATCAGGCTGTGGGGGACACACCTGCCTCTATAGGGGGAGATATGACTGTGGGGCACACACCTGCTCCTATAGGGGGAGATCAGGCTGTGAGGGCACACACCTGCTCCTATAGGTGAGATATGGCTGTGGGGGACACACCTGCTCCTATAGGGGGAGATATGGCTGTGGGGTACACACCTGCTCCTTTAGGTGAGATATGGCTGTTGGGGACACACCTGCTCCTATAGGTGAGATATGGCTGTGGGGGACACACCTGCTCCTATAGGTGAGATCAGGCTGTGGGGGCACACACCTGCCTCTATAGGGGGAGATCAGGCTGTGGGGGACACACCTGCTCCTATAGGTGAGATCAGGCTGTGAGGGCACACACCTGCCTCTATAGGGGGAGATCAGGCTGTGGGGGACACACCTGCTCCTATAGGTGAGATATGGCTGTGGGGGACACACCTGCTCCTATAGGTGAGATATGGCTGTGTGGGGCACACCTGCTCCTATAGGTGAGATATGGCTGTGGGGCACACACCTGCTCCTATAGGGGGAGATCAGGCTGTGGGGGACACACCTGCTCCTATAGGTGAGATATGGCTGTGGGGACACACCTGCCTCTATAGGTGAGATGTGGCTGTGGGGACACACCTGCCTCTATAGGGGGAGATCAGGCTGTGGGGCACACACCTGCTCCTATAGGTGAGATATGGCTGTGGGGCACACACCTGCTCCTATAGGGGGAGATATGACTGTGGGGGACACACCTGCTCCTATAGGTGAGATCAGGCTGTGGGGGCACACACCTGCTCCTATAGGTGAGATAGGACTGTGTGGGGCACACACCTGCTCCTACAGGTGAGATATGGCTGTGGGGGGCACACCTGCTCCTATAGGTGAGATCAGGCTGTGGGGGCACACACCTGCTCCTGTAGGTGAGATCAGGCTGTGGGGGCACACACCTGCTCCTATAGGTGAGATAGGACTGTGTGGGGCACACACCTGCTCCTATAGGTGAGATATGGCTGTGGGGCACACACCTGCCTCTATAGGGGGAGATACGACTGTGGGGGACACACCTGCTCCTATAGGTGAGATCAGGCTGTGGGGGCACACACCTGCTCCTATAGGTGAGATAGGACTGTGTGGGGCACACACCTGCTCCTATAGGTGAGATATGGCTGTGGGGGCACACCTGCCTCTATGGGGGAGATATGCCTGTGTGGGGGCACACACCTGCCTCTATAGGGGGATATACGACTGTGGGGGACACACCTGCTCCAATAGGTGAGATCAGGCTGTGGGGGCACATACCTGCTCCTATAGGTGAGATAGGACTGTGTGGGGCACACACCTGCTCCTACAGGTGAGATATGGCTGTGGGGGGCACACACCTGCCTATATAGGGGGAGATACGACTGTGTAGGGCACACCTGCTCCAATAGGTGAGATCAGGCTGTGGGGACACACCTGCTCCGTATCTGGTGAGATCAGGCTGTGGGGGACACACCTGCTCCTGTAGGTGAGATATGGCTGTGGGGGACACACCTGCTCCAATAGGTGAGATCAGGCTGTGGGGACACACCTGCTCCGTATCTGGTGAGATCAGGCTGTGGGGGACACACCTGCTCCTGTAGGTGAGATCAGGCTGTGGGGGCACACCTGCTCCTATAGGTGAGATCAGGCTGTGGGGGACACACCTGCTCCAATAGGTGAGATCAGGCTGTGGGGACACACCTGCTCCGTATCTGGTGAGATCAGGCTGTGGGGGACACACCTGCTCCTGTAGGTGAGATCAGGCTGTGGGGGCACACCTGCTCCTATAGGTGAGATCAGGCTGTGGGGGACACACCTGCTCCAATAGGTGAGATCAGGCTGTGGGGCACACCTGCTCCGTATCTGGTGAGATCAGGCTGTGGGGCACACCTGCTCCGTATCTGGTGAGATCAGGCTGTGGGACACACCTGCTCCTATAGGTGAGATCAGGCTGTGGGACACACCTGCTCCTGTAGGTGAGATCAGGCTGTGGGGCACACCTGCTCCGTATCTGGTGAGATCAGGCTGTGGGGCACACCTGCTCCGTATCTGGTGAGATCAGGCTGTGGGGGACACACCTGCTCCTATAGGTGAGATCAGGCTGTGGGGCACACCTGCTCCGTATCTGGTGAGATCAGGCTGTGGGGGACACACCTGCTCCTATAGGTGAGATCAGGCTGTGGGACACACCTGCTCCTGTAGGTGAGATCAGGCTGTGGGGCACACCTGCTCCGTATCTGGTGAGATCAGGCTGTGGGGGACACACCTGCTCCTATAGGTGAGATATGGCTGTGGGGCACACCTGCTCCGTATCTGGTGAGATCAGGCTGTGGGGGACACACCTGCTCCTATAGGTGAGATCAGGCTGTGGGGCACACCTGCTCCGTATCTGGTGAGATCAGGCTGTGGGGCACACCTGCTCCTATAGGTGAGATCAGGCTGTGGGGCACACCTGCTCCGTATCTGGTGAGATCAGGCTGTGGGGCACACCTGCTCCGTATCTGGTGAGATCGAGACTGCTTTTTGGCAGAAATGCTCTTGAGGTGCAACCGGTGTCCTCGCCTCCCCCACCCCCGGCCTCTCTGCTGCTGGCAGAAACCCTGCTGCCCTGCCCCCCCACTTCCTTCTCCTTCCCGACCCCGTCTGACTCTGTTCTCAGCCCCTTCATTTTTTTTTTTTTTTTTGAAAGATTTATTTGAAAGTAGAGTAACAGAGACAGAGAGAAACAGACAGGCACGAGAAAAAGTTCCTACATCCACTGGTTCACGCCCCCATTGGCCACAATCCCAGGCTGGGCCCAGCTGAAGCCAGGAGCCAGAAGCTTTTTCTGGGTCTCCCATGGGTGCAGGGCCCCAGCACGTGGGCCGTCCTCTGCTGCTTTCCCAGCGCGTTAGCAGGGAGCTGGAGCAGAAGCGGAGCAGCTGGGACTCACACCAGCAGCCCTATGGGATACTGGTGTGGCAGGTGGCGGCTTTATCCGCTGTGCCACAGCACCATTCTCTTAAACACTGTTGCTAATGTAAAATTTTGACCCTGTGCCCAAACGGTAGCATTTGGTCATGCTGGCTGCTAGTGTGGCCTCTAGAAAGTTGGAATTACAGGGCGACTTCCGTTCGCTTCCTGTGGACGGCACCGCGTCGGGAAGCGTGAGTGAGGCCCGCGGCATCGCCCGCCCGCCCCAGGGCCAGCGCGCACAGGTGCGAGCCTCGGTTCCAGCGTGGGTATTTAGGTCAAGTCCCTCACCTCCCGGTTAATATTAGTAGATTCTATTACAGGAAGATTGCTTGGTCCAGCCACACCTTACAGTGAGACAACAGAAACGTATTGGGGTCAGCTACGGATTCGGGCAACGCGCGAGTGTGGGATCTGGGGTGCCACCGCGGCCCGGTGACGGCGCTCCCGGGGTGGCCGTCCCGCACCGCCTCCGGGCCGCCCCTCCCCGTGTGGTCCCTTCTTTAGCTCCAAGCAGTCAGCACCCATCCGCAGGAAGAGAATCAGGTCCCCTGGAGACTGATCAGCTTTCTGTTTACTCAAATCTGAGGCCAGCACTGGGCGTCGAGGGTGTGTCCCCGGCCCTGCGCAGCCCCCGCCCCGTGCCGGCACCGTTCCGGTCTCGGCTGGACCATGTGGCCGAGCTGCAGCTGGCCCTGCCCTCTCTCCTCCTCCTCACCTGCAGCCCCGCTGGTCCCTGGGGTCGCCGTTCTCTGGCAACCTGCAGCTCTGGTGGCACTGCCTGCGAGGCGGGGCTGGGATCACACCCTGGCGCTGCCCCCATGAGCTCCACCTGCCTCTGGGCCTGCCCCGCCCTGCCGCCGTCTCTGGTTGTGTGAGACCTGATGCTGCTTGTCAGCTCCAAGCTCTGGAATGACAGGAGGTGGGTGCCAAGCGTGGTGTGACAACTCCTGCGGCCCTTCCCAGACCCCCGGGCGGAGGGTCTCCGGAGAGTCGGGGTCGTCACCCTTTCTCCCCTGCACGTCAGGGAAGACCTGGAACACAGGACGAACGCTCCTGCCACAAACGGGAGAAGAGGCGCCGTGTTCCGTCTGCACCCGCGGGAGGGGGCCCAGGACCCCCGAGAGCCAGGTCCTCAGCTGCCCCGCTCCCCGGCGTGCACTGCGCAGGGCTCACTCCTGCATGTGTCCAGGCACCCTGGGGCCTGTCCCACCTCACACACGGCCACTGCCGCCTCCAGAGTGGTTATGCCGGCTGCTTGGGGACTGGTGACAGGCAGATAATCCGTGCAGGATAGGGTGCTGTGGGCATGGCCCGGCCCAGCACGGGGTGCGTGCGGGGCCGCATCTCTGGGTGCCTGCGTGGGCTGCGTTGTCCTCGCCCAGACCTTGACCATTAAGTCCCTGTCCAGCAGCTGTGGAGCAGGGGACACACTTGCTTTTGAGTCCGGGTTTCATGTGAGTTCTTTATGCCGAAGTTTTTTTTTTTTTTTTAATGTATTTATTTATTTGAAAGGCAGAGTGATGAGTGGGGGAGGCAGAGAGAGAATCTTCCAGCTGCTGGTTCACTCCCTAAATGGCCGCAAGGGTCCCGGGGCTTGGTGCACCTGCTGGCACGCCCAGGGACGCCAGGACCCTCCTGGATGTGGAGTGTAGGGGTCTCGGGGGTCAGGGTGGGATGAATGGTCACACATGCTTCTCCTATTGTCCAGGGAAAGCCGTTTCAGCCGCCGCCTGGCAACAGCTTTGGAAATGTGTCAGTCTATAGTGAGCAGGCCCCGGCCTGCAGGGCCCTGCCCCCTTGCTGGGGGGGGGGGGCAAAGGAGGCCTCGCCCCCGCCCCCGTGGGGGCCCTGGGGACACTCAGTCCTGCAAGTCCTCACAGTTTGCCCTTGTGCTGAGCTCCAGAACGGTGTGGACCTCAGCGGCCTCCCCGGGGGTGGGGAGGGGGCATGTCACCCAGGCTCTGCGCCCGGCCACCGCCTGAGCCCCCACCCCGTGAGTCCCCGCGCAGCAGCTGTGGCCACTGCGCTGCAGGACACGGGGTCGCCTGGGAGCCCTCCCTGCAGCTCTCAGGACGAGCGGCTCCGGGGGCGGGACGCCCATCCTGCCAGGAAGACCCCCGGGACCTGAAACGCCCCAGGACCCCAGGAGGTACCTGCCTGGCAGTGAAGCTGGCTCTGGGGACCACGGCACCGGCACCGGCACCGCACCGGGAGCACCTGAGCCCCTGCTCTGGAGGGGTCGGGCTGCCTCTGGGCCTGGGCCCCTGCGCCCTGAGGCACATCCTGTGATTGTGTGTTGGGGGGCACCTGCCCAGACGGCAGAGACAGAGCACCTGAGGCCCCTGGCGTGACCCCTGGGCCAGGGCTGGGGGCGGCAGGGGGAGCACAGCGTGGGAGGAGCCGCTGTGGCACGCAGGGCTGAGTCACGCAGCCCTCTGAGGAGCCTGACTTCTGCCTTCACCTGTGCGCTGATGGGCGCAGGCTCACGGCTGCCCCCGGAGCCCGGCCTGCTCGTCCAGGACCTGCGCCGTCCACACAGCCGCCCCGCGCGTGTGACAGCAGCCAGCTCCCCGGGGTCCTGCCCCTCACCAGCCCTGAGGGGGTCGGGAACGAGCCCCCTCCCCCGGCTTGAGGTGCACGTCTTGGAGAAGGGACGTCGCCCCCCGGGGAACTAGTCAGGCGTCAGGGAGGCAGGCTGGGACGTCAGGGCTTTCCGGGGCTGTGCCGGCTCTCCTGTCCAAGGAGCTCACCAGGAGCCGCCGAGAGCCCTGGAAACACAGGCCCCGGATGCCCCAGGTCGCGCAGCTCTTAAGCCAGGAGCTGGGATTCAAACCACGCAGCCTGGCTGGAGCCTGGCTCAGGCCGCTGAAGCCACACCCCAGCCGGCGCTGCGGGGAGGCCCTGCGACCGGGACTGCTGCTTTCCCTGCCTTCCGGCGGGGACTCGCGGCCGGCCTGCGACTCCGACATCCCAGCCGTTCTAGAAGACGTGGAGCCGCGACAGCAGGAAGCCCCACGGGTGCTCCGAGCCCCCTGCTCTCCTCCCCCTACCTGCTGACGTGCACCTGGGGGGCAGCGGGGTGGTTGGACTAGCTGGGACCCTGCGCCCACGTAGGCGACTCAGGCTTGGCCCAACCTGGCTGTAGTTGGGGAAAGAACTCAGGACAGGGGATCTCTCTCTCTCTCTCTCCCTCCCCCCGCCCCATAAATAAACAAGCAGGGTCACCCTAACACCCACTGCACTGGCGCCAAAGCTTTGCTTTTGAGGGGTGTCCCTGGGAGGGCAGTCCCCGCCTCGGCCCTGTGGGATGCACCCCCGAGGGACGTCTTGGCCGTGGAAGTCAGAAGGTGGCAGGACCTTGAGGCCCATGGTCAGCAGGCGCGCGGCAGGGTCAGGGAGCGGCTTGTGGGCGGGGCCTAAGCTTCCTCTCCAGGGGAGGGCGGGGTTAGGAGGCTGGGGAGAAGCTGGCTTTGGCATCACCAGGAGAGTGACCTTCAAACTCCACAGACAAAACCCAGTGCCAATACTGGCTGCCCGCCCCCCGCCTTACGCCTTGACTTCAGGCTCGGCTCTCCCCAGGCGCCGGCTGCCGTGTTGGCCCAGGATGGCCGTCAAGTGTAGGGAGAGGCCGTGCTGGTTCCAAGGCTGGGCCAGCAGCGCTCGCTGCAGCTTGGTGGTTTCTCTTGGGCCCCTGCCTCTGTCAAACAAACCCACGGCATGGCCCGCTCAGGGGAAGATGGGAAACAGCGCCCTGGCCACGTTCGGCCAAACACCGGGCCCCCGCGTGGGACCGCCCAGCCCAGCCGGCCCCGGCAGATCCACTGGCTGCCCCCAGGTTGCTGAGGCAGCCCGGCCACGGTCAGCCTGGCCCAGAGCAGACTCCTAGACGCGGGACAGTCACAGCTGGGCCTTTAAAGCCCCGAGTCCGTTACACGGTGGTGGCGGCCGCTAACGGCACAGAAACGCGGCTGCAGCTGGGATGCCAGAGCCGAGGGCTGCGAATCCGGCAAGGCTGGGTCAGCAGGAATCCCAGCACCGCAGGGCGGCCCCTCTGCCGCCTCCCCCCAGGCCTCGGGGTCCAAGCCTGGCAGCACCTGCTGCTCCGTCCCGCCCGCTTCTGGGGCCTGGCCGTGCTTGTCAGAGCTCCTGTGTGGGAAGCGCAGGGTCGACGACCTTGGCCATGGAGAGGCTCTGGGGACACGGGAGTGCGGGGGGACCTGCCCCCAGGAGCGAGCCCTCCTCCCCTGGCTGCACGAAGTTGGCTCCCTCCGCCGTGCTCCGTGTGGTGATCCGGGGCGAATTCACCCGCCCATCACGTCAGGGAAGCAAGACGCACAGCTCGCCCCTCCCCCAGCCCAGGGCAGCCCATGCCAGGGGGCTGAGCCTGGGTTGGGCTGCTCCATGGTGCATCCAGGTTGCTTTTCCGCGGGTGCCAGGGTACCCAAGACTTAGCGGCCTTGGTTAGGCTGGGCAAGCCCGGGCTGGACTGGCCTAGCTCATGATGGCTGGGGGTTCTCCAGTGTGACCGCGTACACATGCTATTGGCTGCACCTGGGTCCCACGTTTCTGGTCATTGCATTCTCTGTGCCGGCTTTTCCACGCGAGGCCGCAGGATTCCAAGAACAGCAAGGGAGTGAGCCCCAAGCCCGGCGTCTCGCGTGCAGCTCTGCCCCAAGGCTGCGGTCGTCCCGGAGCGAGTGCCAGGGTCGGCCACTGGGGGCTAGGTGCAGAGCCGCCCTCGGACAGCCGCTCGCACTGCTGGTTACACACTGCCCGTGGGCTTCTCAGCTCACCCCGAGCCACTGCAGCCACTGAGCTCAGACGTGGCCGGGCAGAGAAATAGAAGAATGACTGAGTTATAGGCCTGGGAGCAAATCTACACACGGCCTATCCGGCTCTGTGCCGCGGAGACCTGAAGTGACTTGCCCCAGGACAAGGCTCGGACACCCAGGGGTCCCGCTCCTGCGGGCGGAGTCCGGCGGCCCGAGACCCTGGCTGTGGCTCTGTTGATACCAGCGGCTGCCCTGAGCACTCAAGGCCGCCCCCCACCCCGCTCTGGGGGCCGTTTGCCTCCCAGGCTCTGGGGGTGGGGGGGTTCCTGGAGGAGCCTGGGTGAGAACCAGGAACTGGGGTGAGGGTCCACATTGCAGGCCGGCTAGGTCGAGGCAAGGTGCCCAGGATGCACAGGGGCTGTGTGCCGGAGCCCGGCCTGCTGGGGGCCCGGGCAGGGAGCTCTGACCTGGGGGGCACACTGTGGCCGCAGCAGCCGGGCCATCCCTGGGGACTGTGGTGGTGGTGCTGGTGGCTGGGGCAGCAGCAGTAGTCATGGAACACACAGATCCTGGAGGGTCCCACCCACGTCTTCCACAGGACCCCTGACTGAGCTGAGCCGGGGCTTTCACCTGCCGAGCAGCCTCAGTTTAGTGATCTGCAAAATGGGGGCAAGGCCGAGGGCCCAGCTTCCCCTCACCGGCTCCTGCGAGGATGTGGGGAGCAGCCTGCTGGGCACGGCCCTCCCCGGTGCTGCTGGGTGCCCCAGAGCCAGCCGAGGCTCCAGGGTCCAGAGAGTGAAAGCTGTGTGGACGGAGGGCTTCCAGCCGGGCCCCCCAGCCCCTGAGCTGCGCTTCCGCTTCCAGAGAAACGCGGGGGAGGCGCCTGGGGCTCGGAGAGTTCTCCTTCCCCTGGGACCTCCGGTCAATTTCCCAGGAGCTTCAAGTCCTCCAAGCAGACATCCCAGAAGGAGGGGATCCCAGGACAGCTGAGCGGCTGCGTCTCCCGGGAAACGTGTCACGTCTGAGCTCGGGGTGCACCCACGCAGCCCTCGCCCCTGCTCCGCGCCCGGCACGCGCCTCCAGCAGTCCCCGGGGCTCCTGGCTCCAGGGCTCCCTGCAGGTCCCTCCCGATGAGACGGCCTCCGACCTCCCTGGGGTCTCTGCCACTGTGGGCAAGGGCCAGAGCTGGTTCCTGGGCGGGAGCCCGCTCTGCCCACTGCTCCAGGCCCTGGTGGTGAACAAGGGAGAGGCAGGAGGAAGAGTGGCGCCCCGTGGTGGGGGATCGCCACTGGCATCGCAGTCCGGGTCCCCTGTGACCCCGCCGGCCCCCCACCCCTGCCCCGGGGCTGACTCGGCTGCTCTCAGCAAGACTCACATCTGAAGAAGGCCTGGTGGCCACAGCCCCTGTGCGCTGCCCCTCTCCTTGACTTCTTGGTGGCATGGCCTCGGGGACTCTGACTCCAGAGGTGGGAAGCTGGGTCTGAGCCAAGACAACCAGCCACGGGCATCTAGCTGGCCTTGGGCCCTGGCCACGGACCTGGAACTGTGCCTTTTCCGTGGCTCCCGTGGCCGCTGTGGCCTGCTCCAGGCATGGCCTCACTCGTCTGCCTGCTGGCCACTTCGGGTCAGTTCAGCAAACATATGCTGCCTATCTTCTTGGTGCTGGCCACCGTGCAAGGTGTTGGAGACAGCGACAACACTCTCACCTTGCTGCCACACAGCTCCACAGGAGGCACCAAGTGCTCAGGCCCAGCTCGTCCTTGGGACACGGGAGGAGCTCAGACGTATGCTGCGTGAATGACTGAGTGAGTGAGTGCGGTCACGCCATGTGCCTGTGTGAGCAGGGCCTGCGGGCAGGGGCCTGGACAGAGACCTTGGCCCCCCGAGTGCCTCCCCCAGCACACTGGGGCTTCTTGGCAGAGACGTCAGGGTGCAGCCCCAGGGAGAGGTAGACGGGTGGGCACAGGGGCCTGGGCAGAGGGAGTGGAGGGAAGGCCAGGGCCTGGGATCCTGTGCTGGGCAAGGGCTGTGAGCCGCACGGGGTTGCTGGGCCCAGGGTGTGAGGCAGGCAGGGGTGAGACGCTCAGAGGCAGGATCCAGTCTGAGCTGGGGTGTGGGTCTCTCCTGGCTGCAGGAGGAGCCGAGTTTAGAGTTAGTCTGGGTCACAAGAAGTACAACCACAAGGGCACAGACCAGGACCATGCACCACACTGTGAGGACAGAGCCAGGACCTGGGGGCCCTGGACCAGGGACCATGCACCACACTGTGAGGACAGAGCCAGGACCTGAGGGCTCTGGACCAGGGACCATGCACCACACTGCGAGGACAGAGCTAGGACCTGGGGCTATGGACCAGACTGCAAGGACAGAGCTAGGACCTCAGAGACATGGACCAGACTGCGAGGACAGAGCTAGGACCTGGGGCTATGGACCAGACTGCGAGGACAGAGCTAGGACCTGGGGGCCCTGGACCAGACTGCGAGGACAGAGCTAGGAACTCAGATATATGGATCAGGGACCATGAACCAGGGCCACGAGGATGTGGACCAGGCTGTGAGGATGTGGACCAGGCTGTGGGGACGTGGACCAGGCTGTGGGGACGTGGACCAGGGTCATGATCCAGAGCCACGAGGATGTGGACCAGGCCGTGAGGATGTGGACCAGACTGTGAGAATGTGGACCAGGCCGTGAGGATGTAGACCAGGCAATGAGGACGTGGACCAGGGCCATGATCCAGAGCCACGAGGAAGTAGACCAGACTGTGAGAACGTGGACCAGGCTGTGAGGACGTGGACAAGGCTGTGAGGACATGGACCAGGCTGTGAGGACGTGGACAAGGCTGTGAGGACATGGACCAGGCTGTGAGAATGTGGACCAGGCTGTGGGGACGTGGACCAGGCTGTGGGGACGTGGACCAGGCTGTGAGGATGTGGACCAGGCCGTGAAGACATGGACCAGGCTGTGGGGACGTGGGCCAGGCTGTGAGGACGTGGACCAGGCTGTGAGGATGTGGACCAGGCCGTGAGGACGTGGACCAGGCCGTGGGGACGTGGGCCAGGCCGTGAGGACGTGGACTAAGCTGTGGGGACGTGGACCAGGCCATGAGGATGTGGACCAGGCCGTGAGGACGTGGACCAGGCCGTGGGAACGTGGACCAGGCCGTGAGGACGTGGACCAGGCTGTGGGGACATGGACCAGACAGGACTGAGGACTGAGGACGTGGACTCAGCAGGTCTGAGTTTGGCAGGTGTAGAGGCAGGTCTGAGTTTGGCGGGTGTAGACGCAGGCCTGGGTTTGGAGTGTGTAGACACAGACCTGGGTTTGGCAGGTGTAAACAGGCAGCTCAGCAGGGGACAGAGGGTAGAGCTGGACTCTGTGGGGGAGGGAGGAGGGAGATGAAAGGGGGAGAGAGAGGAGGAGGGAGAGGGAGAGGGAGAGGGAGAGGGAGAGGGAGAGGGAGAGGGAGAGGGAGAGGGAGAGGGGAGAGGCTGGTGCTGTGGTGTAGCGAGTAAAGCTGCCTGCAGTGCCGGCATCCCTTATGGGCGCTGGTTTGAGTCCTGGCTGCCCCACTTCTGGTTCAGCTCTCTGCTAAGCCTGGGAAAGCAGTGGAAGATGGCCCAAGTCCTTGGGCCCCTGCACCCTCTTGGGAGACCTGGAAGAAGCTCCAGGTTCCTGGCTTTGGATTGGCTCAGCCATCTGGGGAGTGAACCGGCAGATGAAAGACCTCTCTGCCTGTCTGTAACTCTGCCTTTCAAATAAGCAAATAAATCGAGAGAGAGAGAGAGAGAGGGAGAGAGAGAGAGAGGTCTTCCATCTGCTGGCTCACTCCCCAAATGGCCACAATGGCCAGGGCTGAGCCACGCTGAAGCCAGGAGCCAGGAGCTTCTTCCGCATCTCCCACGGGGGTGCAGGGCCCACACACGTGGAGCAGCCTCCACTGCTTTCCCAGGCGCATTAGCAGGGAGGTGGATGGGAAGCGGAGCAGCTGGGACTTGAACCAGTGCCCATATGGGATGCCGGCTGCAGGCAGTGGCTTAACCAGCCACGCCACAGCGCCGGCCCCTGTGTCACCATCTCAACATACACAAGGCAAGAGAGCAGAACCGGGGGCCCCTCTGTGCCTACTCCTGGCTGCAGCCCCCGGCCCCACCCTAGATGATCGCAAAGCGACTCCAGGGAGCGTCTCACCTCAGCAGGCCGGAGCTCAGCAAATCCCCCAGCGAAGCCTCTCCAGAAAAACCACCCCACGTGAAACTGGACCAAAAAGGAACCACAGGGACTCAGGGCGTCACACAGCCACTGGCGCTCACGTCATCACACAGCCACAGGCACGCACGTCATCACACAGCCACGGACATACACATCGTCACACAGCCACTGGCACACAGGTCGTCACACAGCCACGGGCGCTCACGTCATCATGCAGCCACGGGCACTCACATTGTCACACAGCCACGGGCGCTCACATCATCACACAGCCACGGACATACACATCGTCACACAGCCATGGGCACTCACATTGTCACACAGCCACCAGGGTTCATGTCGTCACACAGCCACAGACATACACGTCGTCACGCAGCCACCGGCACTCACGTCGTCACACAGCCACTGGCACACAGGTCGTCACACAGCCACTGGCACACAGGTCGTCACGCAGCCACTGGCGCTCACGTCATCACACAGCCACTGGCGCTCACGTCATCACACAGCCACTGGCACACAGGTCGTCACGCAGCCACCGGCGCTCACGTCATCACACAGCCACCAGGGTTCACGTCGTCACGCAGCCACCAGGGTTCACGTCGTCACGCAGCCACCGGCGCTCACGTCGTCACGCAGCCACCGGCACGCACATTTCCGTGTCTCCTGGCATTTTCAGTCTGAAGCTGCGGTCAGGATCCCCGACGACGTTTGCACTTGTTTGCTGGATTTCCCTGGGTTTTCTTCCTTAACGCTGATGGCAGGGTCAACGCAGGAAGCCACCCCATCTCTTACTTTCAGGAGCCCTAGGGGTATCATGGGTTTAACTGCCAACTCCCCAAAGTGTAACCTCAACACTGCCCTGCAGACACACGGAAGCGGGGAGCAAGTGAGTGCGGGAAGCAGGCTGGGCGGGGAGACCAGTGTCAGCCTGGGTCCCAGAGCACCCGCGGGGCTTGTGAGCGCCCTGGAGACCTGGGGGGACCCCACTGCCGCCAGCTGCCGGAATCCCCTCCCAATATTTCCCCCCAGGAGCTTCTGTATCACCTGGGAGAGCAGGCGGCAAACAGTGAGTCTGTCTACACTGCACTGTCTACACTGCACTCTGCCCGTACAGCTCACTGAATAGCCGAGGGACGCAGGCTGTGGGGACACAGTGGCCTGCTGGGGGCCTCCCTACAGCGTGCCTGTCACGGCCTCCCGTGTCCATGACGAAGATAACACCGGGAGCGTGGCTCGTGCCTGCCAGGCCAGAGCCCGCCAGGACGAGCAAGACTGGTCTCCTTCCCCCAGGCCACCCCCCGCCCCACCCCTGCACTCACGATGATCGCGCGCACCACACGCTGCCTCGTCCAATTCAGCACCACAGACACAGTACTGGGGCTTACAGGATGTTTCCCCCAGTGCCCACTCCGATGAGAACCCCGAGAACTGACGGGCAAGCACAGGAATCAGTGTTGACAGAGGAGGAAGCTGGAGTCCAGCACTCTCACCCTGAAAATGACCACAGCTGTGGGGGTGGCAGTGTCCCCGTCACCTGAGTGACCACAGAGGGTGGCAGTGTCCCTGTCACCTGAGTGACCACGGAGGGTGGCAGTGTCCCATCACCTGGGTGACCACGGAGGGTGGCAGTGTCCCATCAGGTGAGTGACCACAGAGGGTGGCAGTGTCCCCTCACCTGGGTGACCACAGAGGGGTAACAGTGTCCCCGTCACCTGGGTGACCACAGAGGGTAGCAGTGTCACAGACCAGTGACTTGCACAACTGGACCCCAGGCCCCTCTCTGTGACTGAAGCTCCGTGTTCCTCTTCTCCCCGGTGCCTGGTGGCCCCGGGCCGGCGCCCCGGCTCCCTCGTGTGCCCCGTGCCCTGTGCGCAGCGGCAGGGTTGTTTCAAATTAAGGAGCTGGGAGCCTGAGCTCCTGCACGGGAAATGAGGCTGCCAATGCTCAGAGGAATGGAACTGAGTTGCGTTTTTTAAAAAGTAGAATTTTGGGCCAAGTGGCCTCTTTCTGTCCTGCCCTTCCCTGTGTCCTTCTGGTCTCCACGGGAACGCCACATCCACGCCGCGTGTGTTGATCCATGCTTCCACGGGGCTGGGAAGCCACGGGGTGGAAACTCCTTTCAGAAGGTTGCCGGAAGAGCTGTGCTCGCCGGCCAGAGTCCCCGCCTGCCGCGGAAGCTTCCGGTGGTGCGGCCCAGTGCTGCGCTGGTCCAGCCTCACTGGGCGTTTGCAGCCAGCTCCTCCCCCGTCAGGGCTTTTAAAATATTAGAGTGCAGATCGCATCCCCTTTATCCCCCACGTAATCGCATTTGCGTGGCCTGCATGACGGCACCGGGGGCCACTTTGCTGCGGAGCAGGTGTCGGTCGGTGCGCCCGACCCCAGTGCTGGCCGGGAGGCAGCAGGGACCCACTGCTTTTCCAGACTTTTCCCGGTCTCAGTGTCCTCAGGGTGGACGGTTATTAACCACCGCTGTGTCCAAGGCACGGAGGTGATGGGCGCTGCTGCTTCCAGGGCATGGCCGGTGGGGAGGGGTCCTGTGGCCTGGTGGAGCTGAGGGGGCCCCTTCTCAAGGAGGGAGTTCTGAGGTGGGGGAGAGAGAAAGGGGGAGAGGGAGGGAGGGAGAGGGAGGAGGAGGGAGGGAGAGGGAAAGGGGAGGGAAGGGGAGGGAGAGGGAGGGAGAGAGAAAGGGGAGGGAAGGGGAGGGAGAGGGAGGAGGAGGGAGGGAGAGGGAAAGGGGAGGGAAGGGGAGGGAGAGGGAGGGAGAGGGGAAGGGGAGGGAAGGGGAGGGGGAGGGAGAAAGGGGGAGAAGGAGGGAGGGAGAGGGGAGGGGGAGGGAGAAAGGGGGAGAGGGAGGGAGGGAGGGAGAGGGGAAGGGGAGGGAAGGGGAGGGGGAGGGAGAAAGGGGGAGAGGGAGGGAGGGAGGGAGAGGGGAAGGGGAGGGAAGGGGAGGGGGAGGGAGGGAGAGGGAGGGAGGGAGGGAGGGCGAGGGGGGAAGGGAGGGAGGGAGGGCAAGGGGGGAGAGGGAGGGAAGAGTAGGGAGGGAGGGGGAGAGGGGAGGGAAAGAGAAGAAGAGCGAGGGCGGGAGGGGAAGCGAGGGAGGGAGGGAGAGAGAGGGGGTGGATGGAGGGCTCCTGTCCACGGGTTCACTCCCCAGATGCCCACAATGGGTGGGGGCCGAAGCCGGGGCCCAGGACTCAGCCCAGGCCTCCTGCACGGTGACAGGAGCCGTCAGCACTGCCTCCTGGCAGGGGCTGAGCCCAGGCTCTGCAGTGTGGGACGCAGGCATCCCGGCTGCACCTGCCCCGCCCTGCGGGCCTGCCTGGAGGGCAAATGTGGGCCTGGCGGGGGGCTCACAGGAGCTGGGCCCAGGGGCGGGGCCAGGTGGGGACTCTGGGCGAGGGGACAGGCCGTGCGTGCGTGTGAGCAGTGGTGGGCGGTAGGTGGGACAGGCGAGAATAAGGACGAGGAGGGCTGTGGAGCCCCCTCCAGTGGCGTCTTGGGCAGAGGCGGGAGAAGTAAGGCCAGAAGCTGTCCTTGAGGGGTGGCCAGACGAGGCAGCGCCCACGGCCGGGGCGTGGGACGAGGCTGAGACACTCAGCAGCTGCGGTGGCCAGCTTGCAAATCGGGCTCGGCCAGGGGCGCGGAGGAGAGAAAGCAGCCGGAGAGGCCTGAGGGCCAGGACAGCGACGGCCAGAGCAAGCGGGCCGCGGGCTGCGGAGCTGTCCAGCAGTGCGGGCCCGGGCGGGCAGCCGGGGCTCGGGGAGCAGCGGCTGCCGCGGAGGGCAGGGTGCCCGGGAGTCCGTGCTGGGCAGGGCAGAGTGTGCCTGGGAGGCCAGAGCGGGGCCGGTGTCTGCCGCGTTCCCTGGAGACCGTGTCCACGCCGAGTTCTGCGCCAGCTCTGCTCCCACGACACGCGTGCCCCGTCTCTCCCCATGGCATGCGGCTGACGAAGCTGTCGGCCTGTGAAACATTTAGAAAAGATTTGCTTACTTGTCTATTTGAATGGCAGTGTACGAGAGAGAGAGAGAGAGAGAGAGAGAGAGAGAGAGGAGAGACACAGGGCTGGTTCATCCCCCAAATGGCCGCTACAGCCCGGGCTGGGCCAGGAGTGCCATCCGGGCTCCCGCGTGGGTGCAGGAGCCCAGGCACTCGAGTCGCCTCCTGCTGCCTCCCCAGGTGCATCAGCAGGAAACCGGGTGGAAAGTGGAGAAGCTGGGGCCGAAGCCGGTGTGCTGCCATGGGGTGCCGGTGTCACAAGCGGTGGCTTTGCCCCCTGCACCTCAGTGCCGGCCCCCGCCTGCTGCACGTGCTGTGGCTAAGGCCGGAGGTAGCAGTGTCCAGCACATGCCAGTGTTCGCTGGGCACTGGCCCGGTGCTGGTGGGCTCTGATTCTGCTGCCCATGCGCCAGAGCGAGGGGTCCCAGGGGTGCAAAGCTCTTCCTTCGCTTCCCGTCTTGTCACCCAACAAGGCCCTGCGGGCGCTGTCGGAGAGACACAGAGGGGCGGCCTGGCTGCGGAACACAGGTCACCGCTGGCCGCCCTGCCCGGGAAGGCTGGGGGCAGCGGCTGTGCGGTCTCAGCTGGGGGACACCTTCACTTCCCTGGTGTCGTGTCCCTGTCTGGACCGTCCGCCTGCCTGGGACGTGGGACTGCGGTCTGGGGTGATAGCGACACGAGGAACAGCCTCATGTGCTGGGGGAGGTTGGGCAAATGGGGTCTCGGACCTGGCTTGTGGATTCGTCACTTTCCGTAGAGAATCCCACTGCCCATGGCTGGTCCCTGGTGGGAGTGAGGAGCCGCCTCAGGATCCCCAGCGGCCCCGGAGTCACCTGCGGGGCTGGGCCCCACCCCCTGCGAGTCTGCAGGTCTGGGGGCGGGGCCTGGGCTTGGCCAGTCCTGCAGGATCCCCAGTGATGCCGAGGCTGCCCACTTGGAGGACCTGAGCACCCTGTGGGCGGAGGCGGGCGGCGGGAAGGTGCGTGCCGGTGAGCGGCCCGAGGAGAACCTGGACAGGAGAACGGGCTGGCGTGCGGATCGGGCAGAACAAAGGGGAAAGTCTCGCTTCGCCACACAGGCAAGCCGGGAAGTTGCTAGGTGATGGATGGGGAGCGAGGGGAGCGCCCAGGGTGGGAGCCAGGTGAGAGGCAGAGTTGGGCTCGCGCTCCGGCAGGCAGAGGAGGCGGTGGAAATGTCTCATTAGGCAGCGGGGTGGGAGAGGGGAAGGGCTGCGGGGGGGGTGAGGGTCTGGAGGAGGCTGGGAGAACGGGGCTGGCCCGGCACGGCACGGGAGAGCCGGGAGGGAGGAGGGGTGGCATTTGGCCGCGTCACCTGCCCCGGGGCTCCATCACATCCCATCACACCCGGCAGGACAGGGACAGCCCCCTCCCCCGGGAAGGAGATCCGGCTCGCTGGGCTCCTGCGCTCGCTGCTGTCTGGGGCCGGACCCCCACGCTCCCTGCTCCTTGTGCCTGCAGCGGCAGCAGCTTCCAAAGCCGACCCCCAACCTGGACTTCCAGCTCTCTGGGGGCCTGAAAGAGTTAATCCAGACCTTGGCGGGAGCAGCAGGGCGCCCGGGCTGCTGCAAGGGAAGCTCCAGGCCAGGAGGCAGGTGCAGGAGGGGGCGGCCAGGCCAGAGCTGCTGGGGCGCCGAGGAGCTGAGCGTGACCGCGCAGCCGCCCGCCCGCCGGCCGCAGGCTGCCTTGGCGTTCACTGGATGTGACAGGCTCTAGAGAGGAGCTTTGTGCGAGGCCGCGGGCTGCCGGGCTGTGCATGCATGCGTGTGGATGCGTGTGGATGTGTGCGCGCCCGTGTGTCCCTGCACACTGCCCGTCCTCGCCAAGGCTGGGCAGCTGAAGGAAGGGCCTCCCCTTTCCCCTGACCACCGGCTGGCGGGGACCTGCAGGCCATGAGGACCGGCCCACGACGGTGAGTGCTGCTCGGCTGCCCTCTCCCCGCCCATGTCCGTGTCCCATGTCCCGTGCTTGCCATCACCTGCCCTGCACGCACCCCCGCCCACCCCCGCGCTCTGCCTTCTCTCTGCTTCTCCCAATTCTCAGACCTTTGCTCTCCCTGACGCCTCTCTTTGCACCGTGCCCCGTCCAGTCTGGTGCAGTCACACCCTGGAACCTCCTGGGCTCTGGGTTCCCCCAGTTCTGCCCCTGTTGGGGGGGTCTGCGGTTCCCTGAGGCCCCTACGTGACGGAATCCAGGGCTGGGGACCCGAGGGGCGATTTGAGCTGTGCTGGGTCTGGAAGAGGCGTGCGAGTGACAGCTCCCGAAGGGTGTGGGCGCCGTGGGGTGGTGGACGGGGACCCCTGCCCCAAATGGCCTTGGCTGTGGCGAGGACCCTGCTCTCAGGGTGGGGGGTCTTCGGTGCCCGACTCCTGGGTCCCTGGGACGGCCCTTCCGCGAGCTGACGGATCCCTAAGTTCTTGTCGGTCCTGGTCGTCTTCTTGGAGGAGTTGTGTGCCGGCGCAGCCCAGGGCCTCCCCCGAGTCAGGAGTCTGAACACAGAGCCTGTGTTTGGGGCCAGAGTCAGTTTCCCCGGGTGGGTGCAGAGGGGCCCTCGGGAGCCTGACTCAGGTCAGGGGGCCTCGGCGCCTCCTCCCCCGCTCAGGCAGCCCCCACAGCCTCCCTGGGCTGCCCCTACCATCTCTGCACGTGCACGGTGGGGACAGTGCCCGGCAAGCCCCTCGGTGTCCCCCAGCCTCCCTGTCCTACCTGGGCAGGTGCCCTTGGAGGGAGCCAATCAGGGCGTGTGGCAAGGCCCCACCCCCAGCCCCTGAGAGGGAGCGGTGATTTGTGGCCGGCCAGCCCTGGCCTCCCCTGGGGCGCGCGTCCCACTTTCCGCTGACGGCCAGCAGCAGAAAGCTGCCCACCACCGTGCGTGTCCATCCTTGGTTGGGCGCCCTTGCCGAGGGCGGCAGAGGCAGGGCTGGGGCGCGTGGGGCTGTGCTGGGCGGGTGTCAGTCACGCGAGGTGGCCCCTCACGGCAGCTTCCTCGGTTTTAGGTGAGAGGCGCGGTGCTGGTCCTGGTTCCGGCCCGGGCCCGAAGCGGATGTCTGCATGGCTGCCTTGCTGATGCCCCGCAGGTACCTGTCCCTGGCGCGCCCCACGGGCCTGGGCCTGCACTGGAGGGTGCCGAGTGGACGGCGAAGCTGCGGCCCTGTGGGTGGGAGCTGCCTCTGCTGCAGCCCTGCCAGCCTGCGGGGGTCCGGGTGACTCTGGGGCGGCAGGGGGCTGTGCGCGAGCTCGGGGCTTGGGGCGGGATCCCAGCGAGAGAGCAGGCCGGGCAGCGGGTCTGGTCTCCTTGTTAACGCTGGGCCTTGCTCTCCTTATTCTGCACCTGAGAAGGACCGCGCTCGGGCTCAGCTGGGAAGACAGAGACCCCGGCGAAGGCTGCGCACATCACTGGGGCCCTGCGCACGGCGTCTGGGGCTCTGCAGGCCTTTGGAGGCCGCGCCACTGCTCCCGGGGCCGTGGCCGGCTGTCTCCTTGCTGAGCAGGGCCTCCGGCGAAGTGGCCGTCCACACTGCCCTTGAGGCCGAGGGCTCGTGGGCCGCGCTGCGGGGGCTCCTGTGAGCTGCCAGGCGAGCATCGTGGTGCCCGTGGTCCTAGGGGAGCTGCGTGGCTCGGCCTGGCGGGGCGGGGGCAGGGGCCAGGCGCGCGGCCCCCAGGGAGCAGACAGTGGCGGGTCGCAAGGGAAACCCCCGTGCTGGTGAGAAAGCGCTGGAGCAGGGCTCCTCTGTGCTCAGCCCCAGGTCTGTGGGAAGGAGGAAGCGGCGAGGCCAGAGGAGCCCTCGTCACCGGGACGGCAGCCATGGAGCCCGTTCCACACGGTCGGTGCCCACGCGCCATCCTGTTCGCGGGGGAGAGAGCTCAAGTCCTGCTCTATCCACCAACCCCTACCCCCGTGTTGCCTGCTTTTTTATAAAAGATTTATTTACTTGAAAGGCAGAGTCCCAGAGAAAGAGAGAGAGAGAGAAAGGGGGATCTTCCATGTGCTGCTTCACTCCCCAAATGGCTGCACAGCCAGGCTGGGCTGGGCTGAAGCTAGGAGCCAAGAACGCCATGGGGTCCCCCAGGTGGGTGCAGGGGCCGAGCACCTGGGCCACCACCTCTGCCTCCCAGGTGCGTCAGCAGGGAGCTGGGTTGGAAGTGGAGCAGCCGGGCCTTGATCTCAGGCATCCTGAGTGACGGCTTAACCCTACTGCCCCACGCGCCCGCCCCTCCCCCACCTGTGACCTCAGCTCCAGGAGTGGCCATGGCCGAAGGTCAGGAGTCAGCAAAGCTCATGTGTCGAGGGCCAGGGATTCGATGTTCTCATCCCGGTGGTTCAGAAGTCTGTGGCTGAAGGTGTAGACCTTGGCTGCTGCTGTGTGCCAATAAAGCTTTATTTATACAAACGGCACCCGCAGGGAGCAGAATGCCAGGCCCTGGCTGAGCGAGGCACACGGGGCTGACAGTGGCAGTGGGGAAGAGACGGCAATACCGTCATCGCGCGGGTGTTCGGGAACTAGAGAACCTGAGAGAGAAATGAACAGGAGCTGTGGGCACTGGGCTTGCCTGGGGGCCTGGCTGTCCGTGCATCTGCCCGGCTGTAGGACGAGCGGGGACCTGGCAGGATGTGGCTGCCTGGGAGTCCTGATCTCTGCAGAGGCTCTGCAGGGCCAGGCCCCCTGCCCCCTACCCCGCTGGGTCTGGGGGCCACAGGCCACGGTGCGTGAAGTCCAGCCTCCTGCACAGAATCCTAATTTAGAAACTCCCGGGCTGCCCGGCGCTGTTCCCGTAGTCAGCTGGGTGGGAGGCCGGCTTCTCCAGGGGCCCCCTCTGTGAGGCTGTGGGCCGGGGCTGCGTGGGGGGCGGCAGCTGTGCCCACCGCAGCCCCTGACCTTCTGCCCACGCTGTCTGCAGGAGCAAAGGGATGCGCACGCGCCTGGGGTGCCTGTCGCACAAGTCGGACTCCTGCAGCGACTTCACGGCCATCCTTCCCGACAAACCCAGTCGCGCTCTCAAGTGAGTGGCGTCCCCCGCTCCACTGCCTGGCCGGCCCTGCCCACGGCAGCCCCCTGCACCCTGGGTGGGAGTGGAGGGGAGTTTGTCTTCCTCTTGGTGCATCGCTGACTGATCCCAGCTCGGGTCCCCTCTGCGCCCCAGACGGCCGGGCTGTGGGTGGGAGGGACACTCCTTGCCTCTGCTTGTCAATCTGAGCTCTCGATTTGGAAGTAAACTCTAAAAATACGCCTGGATCCAGGTAACCCAGGAGCAGCTCTCCCTGTGCACGCGCTGCCTCGCGTGACCCCCTGCAGAGACGCGAGGTGATGGGCGGGAGCCAGGACGGGTTTCTCTGCACTGCCCCTGACCGTGTCCGGCCCGGCCGTGTCCTCTCCTCCCCCAGTGCCTGGCTGGCTCGCGCCCCGCTGCCCCCTGCTCTCCGGAGCAGACCGCGGAGATGGGGGAGGGAACCATGGCAGGCCCGCTCACGGCTGTTTCTTCTGCCCAGGAGACTGTCCACGGAAGAGGCGGCGAGGTGGGCGGACTCGTTCGACGTGCTCCTGGCACACAAGTGTAAGTGACCTTCCCCGCCGGCCTTGGTCCCTGCGGCGCGAGGCGGAGACAACAGGGTGGAAGCCAGGCGCTGGCCTCCTTCCCCTCTCCTGGGCTCTGGGAGGTCCCCGGAGCCTCGTGGTCGCAGCCATGCCAGAGAGCCAAGCTCAGAGTGCGGGTCCGGGCTGGGGGCCTGCGGCTCCAGCTGCGTATTACCTGTGAAACTGTGAGGCCCGTTGCCCCCTGTGGCTCTGGCCTTGATGGGGTCTCCGGCCGGGCCGTCGTCCTGGGAGTTCCTGCGCACAGCTGTGCCCCTCCCCCAGCCCCTGCTGCCCTCTGGTCCCCCTTGAGGCAGAGGTCGTGCGTGTGCAGTGTGGGGAGGCGCCCTCAGCTCTGGCCTCTCTCTCCTCGTGGGCGAGCCCACATTCCTGGGGCTCTGACACCCCAGGGCGTTACACACAGTGGAGGGGGCACAGAGCAGGGCAAGGAGGAACCAGGGAGCCTCGGCCGCCTGCAGCCGCCCCCAAGCCGGGCGTCCCGGCTGCCAGAGCTGGGCCTGCTGAACTGCGCAGTACAGTCTGCAACACGCAGGCTGAGGGCGTGGGTCGGAGTCTGACCTGCTCCGGATTTTATTTTTTTAAATATTTTGTTATTTATCTGAAAGGCGGAGTGATAAAGGGGGGGAGAGAGAGAGAGAGAGAGAGAGACATTCCCCCAATGGCCGCAACGGCCAAGGCTGTGCCAGGATGAAGCCAGGAGCCAGGAGCTCCCACGGGGGCTCCCGCGTGGGGCCAGGGCCGGAGCCCCTGGCCGCCCCCTGCTGCTCTCCGAGGTGCCTCAGCTGGGAGCTGGAGCAAAAGCAGAGACAAACCCGCGCTCCAACACGGGATGCTGGCGTGGCAGGAGGTGACTTAACCCGCCACACCACAGTGCCAGCCCCGTGCTCTTGATTTTTAAAAAAAGATTTATTTGTTTATTTTAAGGTAGAGTTATAGAAAGGCAGAGGCGGGGGGTGGGGGGTCTTCCATCAGCTGGTTCACTCCCCAGGTGGCTGCAACGGCCAGAGCTGGGCCGACCCAAAGCCAGGAGCCAGGAGCTTCCTCTGGGTCTCCCACGTGGGTGCAGGGGCCCAAGGACTTGGGTCACCTTCATCTAATTCCCAGGGCATAGCAGAGAGCTGGATTGGAAGTGGAGCAGCCGGGACTCGAACCGGCGCCCATATGGGATGTCTGCACTGCAGGTCTGCCACAGCGCCGGCCCTGGCCCCGTGCTCTTGATCTTAACCTTGCAGGGTCAACATGCAGTTGAGGGGCCTTGGCAGAGGCCCTTGGTCTCTGCAGGTGTCTTTAGAAGTCGTTGGCTCTCAGCTTCGCCCAGCGTCCCCTCCGATTCTGCCCCTTCCCAGTAAGCGATGGACAAATGCTTGCAGGTAGATTTCACAGTGAGACGTGGGGGCCAGGCCGGGGCACACGGCAGCGGTGGCCTCCATGGCTCACCCCGCGGCAGGAGGGCAGCCACGTGGACACCGCACACGGTGTGCATGGCGCAGGCCAAGCAGAGAGCTGTGCCAGGCGTTTGCCACGGTGGCGGCAAGTGTGGGACTCGGGACCTGCCTCGTGCAGCTGCGCCGTGCCTTGGGCTGAACGAGCGTCGTCAAGTCCTCGCCTCCTTCCCTGGCTGGGTTCGACTCGGGGTCATTTGGTTTCTCTTCCGGCCGGCGCCTGACTCACCTAGTCAAGTCCCTGGGGCCGCTGGCCCCCGAGTGAGCACCCGGAGCCCTCCATGGGGCGGCTTCTGAGGGTCTGCGTGTGCTTAGGGACAGGTGCTTTTCTCTACCCAGTGCCAGGCGAGTGCCCCTGGAGCCCGGTAGGAACTGCCGGTGCTGGCTGTGCCGTGTGGCCATGTGGCCGTGGTGGCCCGGCTCCACCTGGAGGAGTTGTGGCGCAGGTAGTGGCAGGGTCTGGAGGTCTGAGGGCAACTCTCAGATCCGAGCTCGCCTGGTCCCGCTCTGCCCCGCTGTGGGATTCCGGAAGCTTCTCTGAGGCAGGGTCTGTGAGGGTCAGGGGACACCAGGTGCTCTGAGCCCCTGCATCCCGCCGCAGGTCCCGCCGCCCTTCCCAGGCCCGCGCCGTGGGGGTGGGGGAGCCAACACTGGTGAGAGGAAGGGGCCCCTTCCCTAGTCGCTGGCGTACCCGGGCCCTGGAGACCCCGTCTGTGGCCCTGCAGCCATCCAGCTCTGGGGCGGCCTGGGGCTCAGGGCGCAGGACGGCCTTCCGAGGGACCCCACGTGAGCTGAGGAGACCTTGCGGTGCCCTGGGAGGTCCAGGGCCGTGGCCGGAGTGCCCACCCCCGCCCTGTGACGCCCTATGCTGCCGCCTCCCCCGCCCCCGTGCTCCATCTTGCACAGCTTGCACACCTGTGTCCCGACCTCAGTCTACACAGCATCCCACCGCAGCTGTGTCCCGACCTCAGTCTACACAGCATCCCACCGCAGCTGTGTCCCGACCTCAGTCTACACAGCATCCCACCACAGCTGTGTCCCTACCTCAGTCTACACAGCACCCCACGCCCTCTGCTCGGCCCCGGGCCTGGAGCAGGCTACAATCTACAGACAGGGCCAGCGTCTGCAGGCTCGGGAGGCTGGCATGGGGAGGGGCCTCGTCCTGCAGGGTCCCCGTCCCCGTGAGCGGTCCAGGCTGTCCGGGAGCAGGTGGGGTCCAGTCTGGCTCTGCTCCTGGGCGGCGGCGTGGCCTTCAGGGGGCCCCGACTCTTAGTCGTTTCCCTCTCCAACTTTGAAGGGGCTGCTGCAGGACTCGCCGGGGGCCGGGTCCAGTCCGGCCTCCTGTTCCGGGGCGCAGTCTGCAGCCAGCTCGGGGCACCCCGGGCGGCGTCTGACGCAGCGCTGCCTGCAGGGTTACATAAATCTGCCTGGGAGCTGAAGCGGCTCCCGCGGCCGGGACAGGGACCGAGTGATCCCGGCTCCTCCTGGGCTCGGAGCTCAGGCTGCTTCGGGAACCTTTGGAAAGCAGCTGTTTGGAGCAGTTGTGTTTACAGCCCTATTTGCTCACCAACGCCACGCCAAGAGGGGAAGCACCCACGAGGTCTGAGAAGTAACCACTTGCCAAAGGACTTGAAGTCGCTGAGGACTCGTTGGCAGGGAAGGGCTTCTGACGCGTCTCTGTGGCGCTTTCTCCTGCTCGTCAGTAGCGCTGGGCTTGGTGTCTGCGTGCGCTCTTCTGGAGCTTGTCCCTGACGGGGTGTGCAGGCGAGCGAGTACACGCACACACCTGCATGTGTGTGTGCAGCTGTGTTTGCTCATGCATGTGCCAATGTGTGTGCGTGCATGAGTGCACACGTGTGCAACTCCGTGTTCACTTGTGTGCATGAGCATGGGCATCGCACAGACCATGCGGTGGGTATGTGCTGTGGTTCATGCATGTGTGCCGGTGTGCGTTTGCTCATGTGTATGTCCATGCATGTGTATGTGTGCAGGTTTGTGCATGTGCATATGTGTGAGGGTGTATGTTTGCCCCTATGTGCATGTGTGCCGGTGTGGGTTTGCTCATGTGTGAGGATATGTGTGCGAGTATTGTGCTCATGCACGTGTGTGCCAATGTGCGTGTGCATGCGTTTGCTGGCATGTGCTTTCTGCACCACGGCCATTGCCGGGTGCGGAAGACGTCCCAGGGTGCAGGTCTTCCCCTGGGCCGTGTGACCAGCTCCTGGCAGCTCCTGGCAGCGCTGGCACTGCTGAGCATGAATCCATGTGCCCCCCCCACCCCCGCTTCTTCTTTTCGACACTCTGGGGTTTTTTTTTTTTTTTTAAGATTTATTTATTTGAAAGTCAGAGTTACACAGAGAGAAGAGAGGCAAAGAGAGAGAGAGAGAGAGAGAGGTCCTCCATCTGCTGGTTCACTCCCAGACTGGCCGCAGCGGCCTGAGCTGTGCTGATCCAAAGCCAGGAGCCAGGAGCCTCTTCCAGGTTCCCCATGTGGATGCAGGGGCCGAAGGACTTGGGCCATCTTCTACTGCCTTCCCAGGCCACAGCAGAGAGCTGGATCGGAAGTGGAGCAGCCGGATCTCGAACCGGTGCCCCGTATGGGATGCTGGCACTGCAGGCCAGGGCGCCAACCCACTGCACCTCAGCGCGGCCCCCACACTCTGGTTTTGAGGTGCAGGTGCAGGCAGGGTCCCTGTCCCTGTCCTGTCTCACTGGACCCCGCGCCTGGGTGGCTGAGCCCCGCCCTGGAACTCATCTTGAACTTAACCTTGTTTGCCGTTCACGGGGAGCACTGGGGGTCCCCGCTGGCCTGTGGGACGGGATGTGGGAAGCTCGCCTGCATTTGCAGACATGATGTTTCTTCCTCTCCCTCTGAGAAAAGGAGGCCGACAGAGGAGCTCTTAGTTTTTAAAAATTGTTCCCCTCTGAGAAAGAGAAAAACAGTGACCTGGGCTGGCCACACACCCGCCCAGCAGCCCTGCAGACACCAGTGACCAGCTCAGGAAATCCCTCCAGTGGTTCTAGAACGTGCCGTCCGTCCACTGCATGCGGCCAACCCTGGAACGCGGCGTTCCGCGGGGTGACGGGAGGCGGGGCGCTGCTCTGGGAGCGCGAGGGCTGAGTGCGTGTGGGTCCTTCCCGACTGCGGGCGCCGGCACCCTGGGGCGGGGGGCACAGTGAGGGGCCTGCCTGCATGAAACGTGCTGGCCCCTGCCACAGCTCCTGCCGCCTGCAGGTAGCGCCCCCTGGAGGAGGTGGTGAGGTTTTGGATGTGGGTGGCAGGGAGCCCTCTGCCTCCCGGCAGTCCCCGGGGCTGTTGTGACTTTGAGTGGCGCCAGGCAGGTGTACAGACAATGCAGGAATTCGTTACGTAGCCATGGAAAGCTTGCTGGGAGATCTGCACGGGCGGGTGGACAGTGCCTGGCACCCGGCACCCGTGGCCTCCACCACCACGCTCAGTTTGCCCGTCTGCAAGCCGGCGGTGAGCACTCGGTGGGCCTGTGGTCTGCGGCAGCTGACGTGGCGACGTGTGTCTGGGACAGCTGTGTATGACATTGCTGTGACAGCACAGAGACCTCTATGAAAACGGGCATCCGTGTCCTGTGACCCCTGAGGCAGCTCAAGGCTGGAGGTTGGAAGTCGGAGGTCAGATAGCATTAGGACCAGGTGAGGGTCTTGTTCAGTGCCTGGGCTTCCGCCTCCCTGCCCTGCCCCTCTGGGGAGCTGTCTCAGGAGCCTGGGGGTGTGTCTGATCCGCTCCTGGTTGGTCCCTGCAGTGCCGCTCCTCCAACCCAGCAGGGGAGCTGTCCTTGGACACGGCTGCGGTGCCGGTGTGCGGAGCTCTGTGAGGGCCGGCCTGCCCTGGCTCCCAGTGGCCAGTGGCTGCCCTCACAGCCTCCCCTGCTGTCCTGGCTGCAGCTTCTCCCTGCAGAACAGGGAAGGGCGTTGGAGCCAGGTTCCTCTCCCCCTCCTGGCCTTGCATCCTGGCTGGGCACTGCTGCTCCCTTGTGCTCAGCGTGGGGCTGGATGGAAGGGTCTCCCAGCCGCCCCCAGCCCCGAGAATGCCCCCCAGGCACCCACCCGCTGCTGTGCCCGTGCTTGCCAGCGGAGCAGAGCCCACAGCTCGACAGCGTCACCCACAGGGTGGCCGGTGCCCGCCTGCCTCCTGCCGCCGTCCTGACACAGCCCTCCGTGGCTGCTCTCCCCTCCTGCCTCACGGGCGATGCGGGGCAAGCGCTGACCGCCCCATCACCGACTTCCAGCCAGAGCTTGGTCCTGGGCTGGGGCTGTGCAGACCTGGCCTCGCTTGTCCTGGGCCCGCCCGGGAGCCCACCCTTCGCCGTCTCTCCGCCCACAGAGAGCTTGGCTCTCTGTTCTCCCATGACCTTGGCCTTTCCCAAGCCTGGGGATGGGGCTACACTCGTGCCCACCTGGGCACTGGCCGCCCAGATTCCTGGACCACAGAGCTCGCTCAGCGCCCTGCCCCCGCCCCGCTGCTCCCGGTGACCCAGTTTCTCTCTTATATAAGCGCCATGGAGGGCGGAGCGAGCCGACTGCCAGCGGCTGGGCCACGGGCGGACACTGTGGACGCTCTGGAGGCACCACGTGTGCGGCGAGTTCAGGACACAGGCCAACTCCCTGCTCCTCACGTGACTGATGCCCCCAGAACTGGACTCCTTAGGGGGTCAGGCAGTGAGGGGTGGCAGCCCCTGTTCCCTTCCACTGCCCTGAGGGCACCAGGTAGCTCCATCCTAGGGGGGCAAGGCCTTTGTGACGCCGACCCTGGCCCAGCGCTCTGCAAGTGGGAGGACACCGCATGCCCACGTGTGTGCTCCATGTGTGTGAGGTCACCGCATCCCACACGTGTGCACTGCATGTGTGAGGTCATGGCATCCCCACACGTGTGCTCCACATGTGTGAGGTCACTGTGTCCTTGCATGTGTGCACTGCATGTGTGAGGTCACTGTATCTCCACACGTGTGTTCTGCATGTGTGAGGTCACCGCATCCCACACGTGTGCACTGCATGTGTGAGGTCATGGCATCCCCGCACGTGTGCTCCACATGTGTGAGGTCACTACAGCCACACATGTGTGCTCCATGTGTGAGGTCACTATATCCCCATGCATATGCTCCCTGTGTGAAGTCACCGCATCCCCACATGTGTACACTGTATGTGTGAGGCCACTGCATCCCCCTGTGTGTGCTCCACATGTGTGAGGTCACACATCCCCCCGCATGTACATTGTATGTGTGAGGCCACTGCATCCCCCTGTGTGTGCTCCACGTGTGTGAGGTCACACATCCCCACACGTGCTCCACATGTGTGAGGTCACTACAGCCACACATGTGTGCTCCATGTGTGAGGTCACTATATCCCCATGCATATGCTCCCTGTGTGAAGTCACCGCATCCCCACATGTGTACACTGTATGTGTGAGGTCACTGCATCCCCCTGTGTGTGCTCCACGTGTGTGAGGTCACACATCCCCCCGCATGTACATTGTATGTGTGAGGTCATGCATCCCCTCGCGTGTGCTCCACATGGTGAGGCCACCGCATCCCGTGCCCCCGTGGAGGAGCTGTGAGCATCTGCCCAGCACAGACACTGAGGCGTGGGGAGGACAACAGCTGGCCAAGCCCACACTCACCAGCCTCACCCCAGCCGGGGAAGCAGCTCCCTCCAGCTGCCCGCACCCCTCCATGAGGTGGAGGAGGGGGCGGCGGCGGGGGTGGGGGGGTGCGGTGCCTGAGGGGAGCAAGCAGCCCTGCTTATGGGCAGGCGGGAGGGGCAGGGAGCCCCTGCTGGGGGGAGGGGTGGCATCCAGAGGCTGCCGGCGGCGGTCTGAACACAGAACCTGCAGGCAGGAGGGGGGGCCCGCGCTCCAGCCCCTTCCTCCCCCCCGCTTGCGTTGTCCCATGCCCGGAGTCTGGGCCGGGGAGGAAGGACTGGGAAGGGGTGGGTGAGCAGAGGGGCGGCGAGAGCAGGTGCAGTCTGCAGGGGCCTCTGCGTGCTGTGTGCACGCGTGAGCCTTTGTCTCTCCCTGCTGATGTCAGGACCGGACCCGCCCAGGAAGGCCCACCCCCCACCGCCTCTGAGGCCCTGCCCAGCTTCCCAGAGGTGTCTGGTCAGCTCCGTGGCCATGGCCCTGTGTGCAGCTGGCCAAGAACCAGCCCACTTGGGAGGCCCTGTGGAGTCTTGGGCCCTTTCAGGCTGGAAGCGCAGGGGTGCGTGGGCCGCCCAGGGGCAGCCGGCGGCCTCAGCCCCCCACAAGCATCCCAGGCCCTTGAACCTCGAGCAGTGTCTGCCCGGCTGCAGCCCCCGCCCCTGCTCCTGGACCTGGGCTTCTTGTCCAGGAAGGGGTGATCAGAGGGCGGGCACCGTCTCCCGGGAGGGACAGTGGCTGCGCCAGACCCCTGCCGACCGTCACTGACCTGTGGCCATGCCCTGCGTCCCACGGGGGGAATGCCATGTTCTCTGAGAGGGCGGGTGTCCAGCCCGTGAGCCACGGGTGCCAACCCAGGCAGTCGCCCCCGCACGGCTCCCGTGTCACAGGCGGAGAGGTGGGGGCTGACCCCAGGCGGGGGATATCAGAGCCCTGCCTTCCTGTGGAGTGGCTGTCTGGGCCAGGAGTCGGCCCGGACATTGTGACGGTGATGAGGGCACCAGGGACTCAGAGCAGGTGCTGCCCGGCCAGGGTGGACAGCGAGGAGACTTGGGCGTCCGTGCGGTCTGAATTACACCGTGGGCACGGGCCTGGCTCTGGTCAGAACTCCTGGGTGGGCCACAGCCAAGCTATCCCCACCCCCAGGCCTGGGAGCCTCAGGCCCGGCCCCCTTGCTCTCCCACTGCTCTGCTCTCCCAGCCGTGTTCTGCTTCCTCTCCCGACACATGGGTCAGTGCACACAGAGCGGAGACCAGGCACTGCCCTGGAACGGCTGGCTTTGCCCGCGTCCATGTGTCCCCTACCTCTCTAACTTCCTCTCCTGTGTGCTGTGAAGGCCAAGAGCTTACCGCTGAGGCACCCCTCTGCCTGGGGCCGGGCCCAGAACAGGCGCTGCCAGGCGCCTGCCTCGGTCTGCTGCTTCCCTACCACGGCCCTGAGCCCTGGCTCTTCCCAGGTGCAGCTCAGTGCCCGGGGTCTGAGGTCCCAGGGGCAGCTCAGTGCCCGGGGTCTGAGGTCCCAGGTGCAGCTCAGTGCCCGGGGTCTGAGGGTCCCAGGTGCAGCTCAGTGCCCGGGGTCTGAGGTCCCAGGTGCAGCTCAGTGCCCGGGGTCTGAGGTCCCAGGTGCAGCTCAGTGCCCGGGGTCTGAGGGTCCCAGGTGCAGCTCAGTGCCCGGGGTCTGAGGTCCCAGGTGCAGCTCAGTGCCCGGGGTCTGAGGTCCCAGGTGCAGCTCAGTGCCCAGGGTCTGAGGTCCCAGGTACAGGCTCGGTGCCTGGGGTCTAAGGGTCCCAGGTGCAGCTCAGTGCCCAGGGTCTGAGGTCCCAGAGGCAGCTCAGTGCCCAGGGTCTGAGGTCCCAGATGCAGGTTAGTGCCCAGGGTCTGAGGGCTCCTCCTTCCCAGGCACCTGCAGGGACCCCTCTCCGCCTCAGGCTCACTGCCCTGTAATCTCTACCTGCCCGTCTCTCTGCTTTTGTTCTTGGTCCCTCTTGGCTTGTTCTCCCTTCTCCCACTTCGTCTGGCTCCCAGTGCACACTGCCTGGGGAAGACCCGGCTCACGGAGCCACTGGGGACTCCTGCACTGCCCTTGGCAGCCGGGCCACAGGCAGTGGACTTGGCTCCTGCCTCTCTGAGCTTTGGTTCCCTCTTGCAGCAGACGAGAGTGACCTGCGGGTCAGCGTGGTTCACTTCCCAAATGGCCACAGCGGCCAGGGCTGTGCCAGGAGGAAGCCAGGAGCCAGGAGCTTCCTCCAGGTTCCCACGTGGGTGCAGGGGCCCAAGGACCTGGGGCATCTTATACTGCTTTCCCAGGCCACAGCAGAGAGCTGGATGGGAAGAGGAGCAGCCGGGACTTGAACTTGAGCACTCACAGGTGCCATCCCCCAGCGGGACTGGAGGAGCCTGGCCTGTGAGTGTGGCCGTGAGTGTGGCTGTGTGTGTGGCCGTGAGTGTGGCTGTGTGTGTGGACCTGTGGGTGTGGCTGTGGGTGTGGTGGTGAGTGTGGCTGGGTTCCCGGCTCACCTGCCCACCCGGCACTGGAATCCAGAGCCGCTGAGGCTTGGTCTCTCTGGAGCAGGTCAGAGACCTGCGTGGTCGCCAGGACCAGGCGGGACCAGGGCGGCTCTGCCTCGTTCCAGCGTCTCCCACCTTCCCGACGAAAGCTATGGCTGTCACTTGCTACGGCAGAGTGCATTCAGTCCAAATCCGCGATTACAGTTTTAAAATCGCAGCATTGCCGACGTGCCCGGGGCATCAGTGCCAGCCCCTGTCCCTGCCGTGTGCTGACGGGAGGCCCCATGTGGCGACGTCACTGATGAATCAAACATGCGCGGGGCCTCCCCCGCGGAATCATCCGGGGAAAAGGGAGATTAATCTCAGTTCACACCTGTGATCGGGCAGGCACACAGGCGCTCTGGAGCCTGGAAGGCCGTGGCGGCTGGCGCTGGGGCGCTCGCCCTGTGCTGCCCAGTGAGCGACGCGGGTCAGGGCCCGGACAGCTCACGTGCGACCTGGGCCTGAGGAGCTGGGCAGTTCTCATGGCCTCCGCTGTCCCTGTGGCTCCCACGTGTTTCCCGCGAGGTCCTGCAGAGGGCCCCGTGCCTGCCTGGCTCCCGCTCCCGTGCTGACCGCGGCTTCTCCCTGATTCTCTTCCCGCAGATGGAGTGGCCGCCTTCCGCGCCTTCCTCAAGACGGAGTTCAGCGAGGAGAACCTGGAGTTCTGGCTGGCCTGCGAGGACTTCAAGAAGACGCGGTCGGCGGCCAAGCTGGCCTCCAGGGCCCACAGGATCTTCGAGGAGTTTGTGGACGTGCAGGCCCCACGGGAGGTGCGTTGGCCGCGGCGCCCGCCCCTCAGGCCTGTGCGGGCCCTGGCATGCGTGCCTCTCCCGGGGCGGCCCTGCGGGAAGGGGAAGGGCCGAAGCCCAGCCTTGCTGCAGCCCAAGGGCCGCGGGGATTTTGCCAGGGTGGGTGGGGTTGAGCCTGTGCTCCACCGGACCCGGGGCGTCCTCCAGGCTCGCGTCCAGGCTCCACCACTACCTGGCGGAGTCTCTTAAGCTCACGGAGCGTCGTCACCCAGCGTAACCCGGCGCGGCCTCGGCCACCGCGGGCACCGTCGGCGAGGCTCATTAGTGAGTCCTTGCAGGTACTTGTGCCGCTCGGTCGTCATCGCTAACTGATGATTTACGGCTGTGTCGCTCTGGCCTTGACGCAGATGCTCCCTGAGAGAGCTCACAGGCCCTGAGAGGGCTCGCAGGCCCCGGCCCTTCAGGGAGACCCTGGCTCACCGGGCGGCTGCGACCCGGGGCCCTGGCCGAGCCGGCTGTGACAGACACGCGTGCTGGCCGCTCTGCGCGGGGCGTTTGTGTCTCTGCGGCTGGGGGAAGCCCTGGGCTTTCTGGCGGGAGGCTTCAGTGTGCCTGGGCTGCCGCCACCATCCCCAGCGGCGTAGGCCAACCTCGAGCGTCTGCTTCCCTTCCAAGTCCCTGCTGCCAGACTGATGCCGGGCGCGTCTGGCTCCAGAAGTCCCCGGGGGCTGGGTGGGGCCGCCTCGCTGCGGGGCGGGGGTGGGGTGGCATGCCGGCCGCGACCTCGCCCTCTGTGCACCCTGCAGGTGAACATCGACTTCCAGACCCGAGAGGCCACGAGGAAAAACATGCAGGAGCCCTCGCTCACCTGCTTTGACCAAGCCCAGGGCAAGGTGCGCAGCCTCATGGAGAAGGACTCCTACCCCCGGTTCCTGAGGTCCCAGCTGTACTTGGACTTGCTGTCCCAGAGCCAGAGGAGGCTCAGCTAGACCGCAGCAGGAAGCCTCGGCTCCCCCTGGAGCCCACAGCGCCGAGCTCCCTCCCCAGCCCCCTCTGTGCTGGCTTGGCTCGCCCCTGCCCTGGGTCACCGCCCCTGCCAGGTGGAGCTGCCCTGCTGTTTCGCAGGTGCGTCTCCCACAGCCTCCCCCTCTTCCCACCCTGCTCACTTAGGCTCCTGAGGAACTGGGCCTGCCCAGGGAGGGGCCCCACGGCCTGGACAGAGGCCCCCCGGGAGCCCCAGCTTCTCCCACTGTGGCGGCCGGTGGCCTGGGCAGACCACCTCCAGGGAGCCGGCTCTCTCCTGAGCGGCCCAGGGCCGAGGTCTTCGCCCAGGACCACACGAGACTCCCCTCCTCGGCGTCCCCGTGAGGGTCTTGGGAGGCGTCCTTTGTGACCTCTGACCTATACAGCTGCCCTTGTCAAGACACGGCTTGGACAATCCCATCCCGTCCCCGGGCTGTACCGGGAGCCTTTCCCGTGGCACCTGCAGACTGGCAAAGCTGCCTGGGGTCTCCCAGGACACGGCGGTGAGGGCCAGGGCCCAGTAGCTCCCAGGGGCCCAAGGCTCCCCCGTCTGTCCACTCCTCATACAGCGGCTGGACCCCCTCCGCTTTGCTCCCGGGAGCGCACTGGGGAAGGCCCCTTTTGACCTCCGGCCTTCGGGACGTGTGGCCGAGGCGCCCGTGAGCCACCCTGGAAGGACGCTCTTCCCGGAGGATGGCTGAGTACACAGGGGCCGCCCCAGGAGCTCAGGAGATGCTGATGGTGGCACAGGGAGTGGAGACCAGGCGTGGAGGACGAGCCGGGACCAAGCCAGTCTCCGGGGGACTGAGTCGCAGAGGACATGGTGGTGGCACCCAGGAGCCCTCGGGCAACGCCTCCAGCCGGGCAGAAAGGATCCGTGGCTGGGCGCCAGCCCTGGGCTGCAGTGAAGCCCTCCCGCCACAGGTGGCGCCGGTGTGCCACTTCCTTCCTTGGCCTCAGCTGGACAAGGCCACGGAGGCCCCCAGTGCCACGGTGTTAGGGTCACGGTCAGCTGGCGTGAGGGCTGGCGAGTGGGCGTGCACTGAGGTGTGGTTGCCCCCTCCCTGCTGCCCCCGCCCTGCAGCCCCAGGGGGCCTCCCGGTTGCACAGGTAAGGACCGGCCTTGGCTGAGCTGAGTGGCTGGAAGTGATTAAATTCTGACAGGGTGTGTTACACATTGTTCACATGCAAATGGGCGGCTGCACTGCCTGTGAGGCCCACGTGGACCGGACTGCAGACTCAGGCCCGGGGCCATCCCCAGGAGGAGTGTCTGAACTTGGGGCTCAGCGCTCCGCCGGTGACTGGGCGGCCTCCCTGTGCCCAGCGCCTCCCTCACTCCACGAGGCATGTGCGCGTGTGCGCGCGTGTCGGCGTGCCGAGGAGCGTGGTGGCTCCTCTCAGGGCCTCCCAAGGAGCATGTGGGACAGTGGCCAGCATCAGGACTTCCTGGGGTGTGGGGCTCCCCACTGCCACGCCCCACTCCCCCCCAGCTGCCTCGCCCTGCTCCACCCCCACCCCCCAAGCTGCCTCGCCCTGCCCCACTCCTCCCCACGGCCTCACCCCACTCCCCCCACTGCTGCTTCACTCTGCTCTACCCCTACCCCCCAGCTGCTTCTCCCTGCTCCACCCCCTACCCACCCCATCTGCCTCACCCTGCTCCACCCCCTACCCCCCCAGCTGCCTCGCCCTGCGCCACCTCTACCCCCCCAGCTGCCTCGCCCTGCGCCACCCCTACCCACTCCAGCTGCCCTCGCCCTGCTTCCCGCAGAAGGCCCAGGGGTCTTGGATGCCCACTTCTGGACGCTGCGGTCTGTGGTCCAGCCCAGAGCGGTGTCCACAGCATCTAGTGCAATACGCAGCGTGCCCACGTCCCGGGCCCCAGGCCCTGTCCCCCACATCAGCACCCAGGCTACCTCCATCAGCGTCTTCCTCCGCTCGACCGCTGAGCTTGGCTGTGGACTGCTTCCCGGATGCCGCGTTTGCTCGGCCCCTGGGGCCTGTGTGGGGCTGAGCGAGCTCGGGCAGCGCCCTGGGCACGGCTGTGACCCAAGACCTCAGGGCCCACCCCGCAGAGCTGCCCTCGGCCTGCAGGCCCCTGGGGCACGAGGACCCGCTGGGTGGCTGTTTCAGGAGAGCCCGTTGCCCGTTCAGGCCCCGGACCCTAACCCAGAGACACTGAGGGCCAGAGCTGGGTGGGCCCAGGAACGCGGATCTCTCCTGGGCTTCCGGTGGGCAGGGGGCTTTGAACAAACGATCTGAAATGGAGCTCAGGACCTCGGCTGACCCTGGAGTCCCCTGGCAGGTCACAGCGAGCGTCCAGGTGCCACAGGTGGACCAGACTGGGGGCCTGGAGGGTGAGGGACACAGCTGGGGCTGGCGTGTCACCGGCCGGGGCTCAGACAGGGACTGGATTCCCTGGGACTCCCGGAAGCTGCCGCTTAGAGCAAACCAAAGCCCGGAAGTGGCATCCCTCGGACTGTGGGCGCCGTGTGAACCCGAGGCGGCCCAGTCACGCTGGGCCATGGAGGACAGGGTGGGAAGGTGAGACCTGGGCTCACGCGGCAGCTGCGCCTCCGTGTGCACGGGATCAGGGGGCGGCACCAGGACTGCGCCGGCCCTGTCTGCGGCAGGCAGAGGAGCCACGGTGTCCTCCCCAAGGCCATCCCGCCCGTGCCGCACAGCTGCACCCCCCGGAGCAGGAGCAGGAAGAGGGGCCAGGCCGCTCCGGCACACACAGCCCCCGCCACGTGCCACGGAGCATGAGCCTCTGCAGGAGGGAGCCACCTCTCAGGACTGCCCACGCTGCTGCGACCCGGACGGCGGACGGTGGACATGGAGTGGGGTCACCGGCCTCCGGGGTGGGGTGCAGCTTCCGCTCTTGCCCTCACTCCTGCCCCGGGTCGCCTAGGACTTGTCTTCCCAAAGCTCACACAGATGTCCCAGTGCCCCGAGCCCTCCTGCTCCCCAGCATGGCAGAGGGGGCCGGTGGCGCCCGGCTGAGCCGCGGCCCGCACCCCGCTGCCTCCTTCCGACCAGGCTGTGAATACAATAAACGGAGCTGGAGCCGGAGCCGGCCCTGGCCCTCTGCCCACACTTCTGGCCGCCTGACTCTTCACGGACACGTGGGCTCCTCGCCGCGGCTGCACGGGGCCGGCCGCCAGCAAGGCAGGGCTGTGGGTGGCTTCGGGTTATGAGAGCGGCTTGGAAGCCGTGAAGAGCGCCTCACCCCAGGTGCGTTTTTATTAGCGCCGCCTACGGCCTGAGCGCCGGGGAGAGATGACTCGGATGACTCGTCCCCGTGCGCGGCGGGTCCCCGTGCTCCGCGGCAGGCACCGGGAAGCGCACAGGCGGGCGGGGCCCCTGTCTGTCGGCTGGGCTGCTGGTGACAAAGGCTGGATCCTCTCCCGGTTTAGGACGCTCCCAGGCAGGCAGGCCAGACTTTGAAGAGTCCTTCGGGTTCAATGAAAGGGCCTTTTGTTATGCAAATGACCGCCCCTGTTCCCGGGCTGCTGGTGTGGGGATGGGGCGTGCGCAGTGCACACCCGGCCTCCAGGGGAGGGGGCAGCCGGCTTCTCTCTTCTGCCCTTGCTCAAGGAGACGGGAAGGGGAGAGGGTGGGACTTCTTGTGGCTGCTGGGCGGAGCCTGGGGCTCCTGGAGGCTTGTGGGGGGCGGGGCCTGGTCCACCTGGTTCCTTGGAGACCTCTCTCAGGAACACACCCCCACAGCTGTCCGATCCCCGCCTGCCTGGCATCTGCTGTCCGCCCTGTAGGTCAGGCCTCAGCCAGCCCACTGCCCTCACTTCTGGTCGGCCAGGCTGGCAGCAGGTCCTGGTGCACGTGGCGAGCTCCCCATGGACCCACGGGGCCCAGTGGGCTCACGGCCCTCCCCAAGCCTTCCAAGGCCCCAGGCCCCGGTCTCCCCTCTGTGGGACGCCATCAGGGCCCTCCCTGGGGTGTTCGCCTGCCGTGGGACCTGGTTGGGTGTCTGGGGCCCCCCAGGCTCTGCCTCGTGTCCACGCCTGGACACGCAGCACGCGTGGGAACAGGAGCTGTCGTGTCAGCCCAGTGAGGCCGTGGCTGAGGGCAGGGCCGGGCACTAGGGTACACTGCCGGCATGGGTGGGCCCTGGAGAGCGCTGGTCGCAGGGCGGGTTTGTGAGTCCACAGGGCAGGGGGCTCCTGCAGCTCCTCCTGCCAAAGGCACGGACCTGCGCGCACCCCCCATTGCGCCCCTCCAGACACTGCACCTGGGGTTAGGGTTTCCACACGTGCACGGGGCAGGGACGCCATCCAGTCCGTTTCAGGGTCTATCCTGCTCCCTGCACAGCTGTGTGACGCAGCCCTGGGTGCTGCCCCCACCCGTGCCTGCTCGCCCCAGCCATGAGACAGAAGAACCCAGGTCACTGTTAGGAAACTGGCGCAGTTTTATCTATGGCGCGATCTACACCCTGATGTACATCCTAGGCCCTGGCTCCCCCCGCCTCCCGCCCCGTGAAAGCCAGGTGGCCACATGGCCCAACCCCCATCCTAATGGGATTCGCTGCTCCTGCTTCCCTGCCCGCCCTCCGGCAAAGTTTTAAAAGGACCTGTTCCTGAACACGTGGCTCTCTGGGCTCCTCTCCTCCTTTCCTCTCCTCTGTCTCTGTCTCTGTCTCTGTCTCTCTCTCTTATACTCTCCTCTCCCTTTTTCCTCCTTGCCCCTTCCCTCCGGTCTGCTGGTTTCCCCAGTAAACGCTTTCCCTTACTCCGGTGTTTGGTGTGTTTTGTGATGGCCTAGCAGAAATACATAACAACACCCCCACACTTTCCTGATCACTTGGGCTTGACCTTTGACCCGGGTCGCCCCAGCACACTCTGGTGTGACCCCCAGCTGTATGTCTCACAAGCCGTAGGAGCCAAGGGGAGTCAGTGTAACCGTTTCTGTCCTCGTCTGTGACAGCGCAGGCGGCCGCGTGCTCATCCCGGGGCGCAGGTCCCGGGGTGCCTGCCTCATCCTGGGTCTCCTGACCACGTGTTCACACCGGAAGTTCCCAGGATGGATCAGGACCACAGTGATGAGAGGCAAGAAACGAAAGACGGGCCTCACAGGCAGAGCCCTCGGCTCCCCGGCCTTGCGTGCAGGTGCGGGCGTGAGGAGTACGTGTACCTCACGGGCAATGCCAAGGATGAGTGTGCACTCACGGGCGGCCAAGCAGAGAAGTGAGTGTGTCTCACACAGGCCATGTGAGGAGTGAGTGTGCGCTCACACAGGCCACACTGAGGAGTGAGTGTGTCTCACACAGGCCACACTCAGGAGTGAGTGTGTCTCACACAGGCCACACTGAGGAGTGAGTGTGTCTCACACAGGCCACACTCAGGAGTGAGTGTGTCTCACACAGGCCACACTGAGGAGTGAGTGTGCATTCACACAGGCCATGTGAGGAGTGAGTGTGCATTCACACAGGCCATGTGAGGAGTGAGTGTGTCTCACACAGGCCACACTGAGGAGTGAGTGTGTCTCACACAGGCCACACTGAGGAGTGAGTGTGTCTCACACAGGCCACACTCAGGAGTGAGTGTGTCTCACACAGGCCACACTGAGGAGTGAGTGTGCACTCACACAGGCCACACTGAGGAGTGAGTGTGCATTCACACAGGCCACACTGAGGAGTGAGTGTGCATTCACACAGGCCATGTGAGGAGTGTGTGCTCACACAGGCCACACTGAGGAGTGAGTGTGCATTCACACAGGCCACACTGAGGAGTGAGTGTGCATTCACACAGGCCATGTGAGGAGTGAGTGTGTCTCACACAGGCCACACTGAGGAGTGAGTGTGCATTCACACAGGCCATGTGAGGAGTGAGTGTGTCTCACAGAGGCCACACTGAGGAGTGTGCACTCACACAGGCCACACTGAGGAGTGAGTGTGTCTCACACAGGCCACACTGAGGAGTGAGTGCGCGCTCACACAGGCCACACTGAGGAGTGAGCGTGCATTCACACAGGCCATGTGAGGAGTGAGTGTGTCTCACACAGGCCACACTGAGGAGTGTGCACTCACACAGGCCACGCTGCATGGCTTGCCTGCCATCAGGCCTGTCATCAGTCAGCTGCTGTCCGGCTCGGCCCCTGCCACCACCCTGCAGGCCACATTGAGTCAGCGTGGCGCTCCGTGGCCGTGGCGGCTCTGGCAGCAGACGTGGGCGTCTCTCTGTTCCAGGGCTGGCTCCCAAGGCCTGTTTCCTGTGAGTCCCCCGGGCCCGCAGACCCGCTCCTCGGGGGCCCTTCCTGTCCTGCAGGGTCGCCGCTTCCTGGTCTGGGCCGCCTGCAGCCTCCCCTGATCTCAGCCCCTCTGTAGAAAGCCCAGCCCCATTTCCAGGGTCCTGGGGCTTGGGTGACGCCCTTGGTGTCTGTCTACCAAGGAGGGGGCTGAGCGCAGAGAGGTTGTCCTGCAGGAGTGGGGGAGGGGCCAGGGAATGCTGTTTGGATGCCTGGCCTGGCTGAAGGGGGGCAGGGCAGTGAGGGGAAGGAGCTGGGGGTCTTGCGGGGACAGAGCGCCCTGCTCAGGAGAGGGCAGAGCCTCCACCCAGGCGCACCCCGAGGCCAGACGTGGTGCCTGGTGTGGCAGAGGGGCTGCTCTCAGCTGGCGGCAGCGAGCCGGCTCGGCCCCTCCCCCCACAAGCTCCTTGGTGGATGGGGCAGCTGCTGGCCACCTGCTCACCAGCCGGCTAAGCCCTTTTGTCGGCAGGAGCAGGCATCTGGCGAGAAGAAAAGGCTGGAGAGACCGTGGTGGGGTGGCCTGGGCCTTTAGCTGCCCGTGTCCATGCAGTGGCCCAGGCGCCTGTCCCACCCCCCACCCCCAAGCTCCCACGCACAGGCCCCCTCTGCTGGCTGGGAGCTATCCCGGCGGCACCTGGCTGCCAGCCAGGCCGGCTCACAGGGGCTTGGGGGGCTTCCAGGGCTTCCAGGGAGGAGGAGCGCGAGGCCCAGCCCCGGAGCTGTGCTAGGCCTTGCAGGCTCCTGGGTCACCCGCCGCTCCTCCGAGGATGCTGAGGTCCGTGCGCCCGCCTGCCCCAGGGCCCACACCGGCCACCTCGTCGGGTGAGGCGGGGTCCGGTCTCATGCCCTGCTCTCCCTCCTCGGCCTTTCCCCTGGACTGCTGGCAAGCGTCAGGTCTGGTTCTCCTTGGGTTGTGGCGCCCACGGTCGGCCCCTGGCCGTCCCAGCTGACCCTCGGTCAGTAGTGCCTCAGCACCAGGTGGCTTTCCCTTCGGACACTCCCTGTCCCCAGGAGCCTTCAGCGAGCTGCACCGAGGCCCAAGGCCCTGGAGAAGGGAGAGACCCTGCGGGGACCCGCAGCCCTCGGTGCAGGGTTTCCAGGCGCAGGACTGCGGGCAGTGAAAGCTGGCCTGCCACGGTCTCTTGGCCTGGCGATCCTGCGTCTGATTGAACGCCGTCTGCCCATCCCTGACATCGTCTGTGGCTTGTTCTCCCTGCTGTTGCACAGACTGGGGCGTGGCCTTGCCGGGGGACCCCTGGATGGCACCAGGGCTGGTTTTGCCCCGCTGGTGTGGCCCTGGGGTGGGGTCAGAAGGCGGCCCTGCAGGTGGAGCCTGGCAGGCTTCATGGGCAGGAGGGAGGGTGCCGGGAGGACCAGCCAGGCTGGGGACGACTGAGCAGGCCTCCCTGGACCAGCACAGAGAGGCCGTGAGCACAGGAACCTGTGTCCGGCTGAGGCCAGGCCTGCAGGTGCACTGCTCCGCCCCACAGCCAAGCCCTGCCCCCTTCACAGCATCCTGGGTTCAGGTCCTGGCCTGGGTGTTCCCTGGCTGCGCAGTCTTGGGCAGTCTCAGGATCCATTCTGTGCCTCAACTTCCCCTTCTGTAAGTAGTCTCAGCGATCCCACTCCTAGGTAAGACCTAGGACCACCCGGTCAGGTGCTCAGGACTGTTGTGCCATTTGAAGGAGGGGCCGAGCCGCACAGTGGCCTGCACCGCAGCAAGACCAGGTGACAACCCAGGACGTCCTCGCAGGTCCCCACCCGGGCACGACCAATGCCGGGGTCGCCCGGGGAGCAGCACGGGGGTCACGCGCAGGATCTGCTGGGCTGATCACTGACAGGTGCAGCTGGTCAGTGGGTAACCAGGCAGGGCGGACCCCCGAGGCGGCATTGGCCAATGTGAAGACGATCTAGCTTTGTGCCCTGAGGCCCGAAGAGCAAGAGGCCAGGAGCGGTACTGGGCAGTGAGCAGTGTGCGGCTTGCTGGGCCTGTCACTCAGGAGAGGGGTCTGGGCCTGACACTCAGGAGAGGGGATCTGGGCCTGTCACTCAGGAGAGAGGTCGGGGCCCAGTCACTCAGGAGAGGGGTCTTGGCCCTGTCACTCAGGAGAGAGGGCTGGGACTGTCACTCAGGGGAGGGGGCTGGGCCCTGTCACTCAGGGGAAGGAGGCTGGGACTGTCACTCAGGGGAAGGGGTCTGGGCCCTGTCACTCAGGAGAGGGGGTCTGAGCCCTGTCACTCAGGAGAGGGGGCTGGGCCTGTCACTCAGGGGAGGGGTCTGGGCCTGACACTCAGGAGAGGGGGCTGGGCCTGTCACTCAGGGGAGGGGTCTGGGCCCTGTCACTCAGGAGAGGGGTCTGGGCTGTCAGTCAGGGGAGGGGGTCTGGGCTGTCAGTCAGGGGAGGGGGTCTGGGCTGTCAGTCAGGGGAGGGGGTCTGGGCCCTGTCACTTGTGATAGGGGTCTGGCCCTGTCACTCAGGAGAGGGGTCTGGGCCCTGTCACTCAGGGGAGGGGTCTGGGCCTGACACTCAGGGGAGGGGATCTGGGCCTGTCACTCAGGAGAGAGGTCGGGGCCCAGTCACTCAGGAGAGGGGTCTTGGCCCTGTCACTCAGGAGAGAGGGCTGGGACTGTCACTCAGGGGAGGGGGCTGGGCCCTGTCACTCAGGGGAAGGAGGCTGGGACTGTCACTCAGGGGAGGGGTCTGGGCCCTGTCACTCAGGGGAGGGGTCTGGCCCTGTCACTCAGGAGAGGGGTCTGGGCCTGTCACTCAGGGGAAGGGGTCTGGGCCCTGTCACTCAGGGGAAGGAGGCTGGGACTGTCACTCAGGGGAGGGGTCTGGGCCCTGTCACTCAGGGGAGGGGTCTGGCCCTGTCACTCAGGAGAGGGGTCTGGGCCTGTCACTCAGGGGAAGGGGTCTGGGCCCTGTCACTCAGGAGAGGGGGTCTGAGCCCTGTCACTCAGGAGAGGGGGCTGGGCCTGTCACTCAGGGGAGGGGTCTGGGCCTGACACTCAGGAGAGGGGGCTGGGCCCTGTCACTCAGAGAGGGGGCTGGGCCTGTCACTCAGGGGAGGGGTCTGGGCCCTGTCACTCAGGAGAGGGGTTCTGGTCCTGTCACTCAGGGGTGGGGTCTGGGCCCTGTCACTCAGGAGAGGGGTCTGGGCTGTCAGTCAGGGGAGGGGGTCTGGGCTGTCAGTCAGGGGAGGGGGTCTGGGCCCTGTCACTTGTGATAGGGGTCTGGCCCTGTCACTCAGGGGTGGGGTCTGGGCCCTGTCACTCAGGAGAGGGGTCTGGCCCTGTCACTCAGGAGAGGGGTCTGGGCCTGTCACTCAGGGGAGGGGTCTGGGCCTGTCACTCAGGGGAGGGGTCTGAGCCCTGTCACTCAGGAGAGGGGTCTGGGCCCTATCACTCAGGGGAGGGGTCTGGGCCTGTCACTCAGGGTAGGGGTCTGGTCCTGTCACTCAGGAGAGGGGTCTGGGCCCTATCACTCAGGGGAGGGGTCTGGCCCTGTCACTCAGGGGAGGGGTCTGGTCCTGTCACTCAGGAGAGGGCGTCTGGGCCATGTCACTCAGGAGTAGATCTGGGCCCTGTCACTCAGGAGAGGGGTCTTGCCCTGTCACTCAGGGGAGGGGTCTGGGCCCTGTCACTCAGGGGAGGGGTCTGGCCCTGTCACTCAGGGGAGGGGTCTGGGCCCTGTCACTCAGGGGAGGGGTCTGGGCCCTGTCACTCAGGAGAGGGGGTCTGGGCCTGTCACTCAGGGGTGGGGTCTGGGCCTGTCACTCAGGAGAGGGGTCTGGGCCCTGTCACTCAGGAGAGGGGTCTGGCCCTGTCACTCAGGAGAGGGGTCTGGGCCCTGTCACTCAGGGGTGGGGTCTGGGCCCTGTCACTCAGGGGAGGGGTCTGGGCCCTGTCACTTGTGATAGGGGTCTGGCCCTTCCACTTAGGAGAGGGGTCTGGGCCCTGTCACTCAGGGGAGAGGGGTCTGGGCCTGACACTCAGGGGTGGGGTCTGGGCCCTGTCACTCAGGAGAGGGGTCTGAGCCCTGTCACTCAGGAGAGGGGTCTGGGCCCTGTCACTCAGGGGAGAGGGGTCTGGGCCTGTCACTCAGGGGTGGGGTCTGGGTCCTGTCACTCAGGTCAACCTGGCTCCAGCACTGGACAGATGAACACAGATCAGGCTGTGATGCAGATGGAGAGAGCATTCTGGAACATTCTAGGAGGGCACTGCAGGAGGGGGCCGGGACTGCCCCTACAGGGCTCCTGTGGTCTCAAAGTTCACGACCTCAGCTGGGACCTGGACTTGTAGTCCTGGGTTCCGACCGTGACCGTGCCTGTCCCCGCCTGTGGAGGAGTGGGGTTGCCGTGCTCGCCTGTACAAGGCGGCTTGGAGCACACACAGGTGCCCACACACGCCGGCCACCCTGGACACAAGGCGGCCGTGAGAACAGGGCACCCGGCTCTCTCCAGAGCTCTCCTTGAGAGCAAGCCCCTGCCCTCTTCCCATCAGAAGGGAAAAGACGCCGGCGGTGGACAGCAAAGGCTGCACCGGCCCTCTGGGTGCCCATCCTGGCAGAGCCCTTCCTGTTGCCATGGCGACAGGCTCTGCCTTCCCCTGGTGCCCTCCCCCACCCCACGCAGCCTGCTCCCGAGCCTGCAGGAGCCTGGCAGCCTTGTGCTCCCCCTCCAGCCAGGACCCAGCCTTCTCTCCCACCCCCAGCCCCTGGGGAGCCGGGCCAGGAGCCCACCACAGCCCAGGGACGCCCTGAGCTCTCCAGGAGGGACTCACCACGTGTCCCCACGCCAGGGCCTGGGGCCGCATCTCCTTCACTCCTGTGCCCCATGAGCTCCAGCATTAATGAAAGAGGGGCTTGCCCAGGACGCTGGGACCCCCTGGAGGCCCTGGGGACCTGGCGACCGAGCCAGAGCTGAAATGCTGGGTGCCGCCCGTGGCGCCCCCGTGTCAGTCTCTGTCCTCACCAGAGGCTTTCAGGACCCAGGCTTTGGGACCCTCCCCAGGTCCCAAAGCCCTGCGGGGTCTGGATGTGCTCCCCGGGGCCGGGGGCCGGTTCTGTGTGGTCAGAACGCAGCGGCTCTGCTCAGCAGGCTGGGTGCAGTGGGGGCCCCACTGTGGGTACCTGGGCCACCCCTGGAAGCTGCCGTCCCCAAGAAAGTGGACCAGGGCCGTGGGCTCAGCACGCTTGTCTTCAGACGGCGAGAACCAGGACAGAGTCCCCCCACGGTGGCCTTGAACAGCCATCACGGCTCCCAGTGCTGGGGGGCGGGCACAGAAGGATCCCGCGTACCGGGCGCTGCCCTGGGCCCTTCACACGTGAACTAGGACTTCAACCCCAGAGATGACCCCGTGAGTCAGGCGAGGGGCCCGAGACCCACAGCTGCTCGCGGCTCTCCCTCCCTCATTATCCGCCAGCGTGGCTTCCACACACGTGACCAGGAGTGTTCGTTTTTAAACATATTTCCTCACATACTTGGTTCTGAATACAATCACTGCAGGGCACGCGCTTGCAAATCACGCGCGTGGCACAGCGGCGGCAGCACCGGCGCCGCCCCCCGCTGCTCTGCGGAACCGCGTGCCACTCCGGGACGCCTTCACCTGCCATTGCCCCATGGCGCTTTCAAATGAGGGCTTCGTGTATTTGAAAGCAGAGAGAGAGAGAGAGTTAGTTTTCCCGTGTGTTGGTCACTCCCAAATGTCCAGGCCGAAGCCAGGAGCCCGGAACTCCCCTGGTCTCCGTGTGGATGCGGGGGCCCAAGCGCTTGGGCCGTCCTCCGTCGTCCGCTGCCTTCCCAGGCCGTCAGCAGGGTGCTGGGCTGGACTGGCACTCGGCACTTGGCACTCTGCGGTGTCTGGCTAGAAAAGGAAGAGCCAGAGAGCGAGTGAGCAAGCGGGTCCTTCGTCCCCTTTCCTGTCCCGTCCAGGCCCCACAGGCCAGCCCCTGGGGAGGCACCAGGGGCGAGGGTCTCCCAACTGCCCAGGTATGCCCGATCCACGCAGGTCCTCATGCTGCCGCGAGGGGGTGGGCAGGTAACTGGGGGAGGGGACCCACGCGGGCTCTGGATGCTTGAGGGACAGGCGTCAGAGCAGAGCCTACAGGGAAGGGAGGGAACAAGGCCACCTGGGGCGCATGGGGTGGGGGGAGAGTGAGGGCCACTGGGACGCTTGGTGGGGGGGCCAGGGCCATCAGAGCAGATGGGGGGAGCCAGGGCTACCGGGGCGCGTGTGGCCCCTCACAGAAGTCACTGCAGGCGCACAGAGGTCATTAACCAGCACCACCTCGTGGGCAGATGGGGGCAGTGCCCAGGGCACGGTGCCATCCTGGACGTGGTACTCAGGTGGCACACAGGCTGTGGCTCTGGGCAGGCCGCAGCGGGAGCCGGGCAGGGGGTCCAGGCCCAGCCCCAGGCAGCACCCCCACTGGGCAGAGAGGAGCCAGGGAGGGCACCCGGGAGGCTGGGGATGTGGGACCCTGCAGCCACACGGCCAGTGAGGCAGGCGCGGCCGTCACACAGCTCAGCGCGTGGCCCTGCTGGCGCCGGTCTCCGCGAGACGTCATGCACGGCCACCTGCAGCCGTTTCCAGGCCAGCTGCCGCTGGGCCTCTGCAGGGCCTCCTGCGCCCGCCCACCCTGCCTGCTGCACTCCCACGTGTCCCGGCTTCCTCCCCGCGGGGCGGGGGGGCGGGGGGGGGGGGCGCCACACAGCCTGGCTGCCTGGCTGCTGAGCTGGGAGCCCCTGCCGCCCCACCCCCGCCCTGCCCCGCCTGCCGCTGACAGCCCAGACTCCCAGAGGGCTCTGAGCAGGAAGGCACAGGCAGAGGGCGGGCCCTGACCCCAGCAGTGGGACCAGTGTGCCCGGGCTTGTGGCTCCCAGGTGAGCCCAGGGTGTGCCCTCCCGGGTCCAGCGTCGCTGCTGCCCTGGCTGGAGACTGGGAGGCGTTGGGGCCAGGTCCCTGCCTCCCGCGTGGCCAGCAGCATCTGTGGGACCCCGTGCTGGCTTCTTGCCTGTGCACAGAGGCACAAGCTTGGGGGCAGCACCTGCCTGGGCACCGTGGGACCAGGAGGCCATCCAGACCCTGGGGGTCTCAGGCAGGTCTCCTGCTTGGGGGGCAGTGTTGGGACCAGATGGCCCCTTGGTCGCCCTGGGTCAGTGAGATGGCGGGGGTGGGGCATGAGTGTCTGTGGATGGCACAGGGGAGGCCTAGGGCCCTGCGTACCATGCTCAGGGGATTCAGGAGCCTGGAGGCAGGTGCACTCAGGGTGTGGAGGGGGTGACCCATATCCCACAGCTGGGCAGACAAGCCCACAGAGCAGCAGGTGCTGCGCCCATGAGCAGCCACACCAGAGACAGCGCTCTGTCCACCTGCAGGCGGTCCAGGAGGGTGGGGCATCCCCGAGGCTCTGGGGGCTGAGGGTCTGGCTCCCCTCCAGGGGTGGGCCAGGGGCTCCCTGAGCCAATGGGGAGAGATCCTGCAGCGCGGCCAGCCCAGACGTTAGCCGAGGGCCTTAGGGGAGGAAGGGCTCTCTGCAGAGCCACAGCTGGAGCTGCGTGCGCACTGCCCTGGGTCATCCGTGCCAGGCTGGACACAGCAGTTTTCACGTCCTCCCCTGTCCTGATAGACAAAGCCCCATGGGAACGCTCGGGTGGGGTTGGAGGGCAGAGGAGGCACAGGTGGTGTGGCTGGGCACTGTGGGAGTCCAGGCCTCAGCCCGCAGCGCTGTCCCGTGATCCCTGCTGCGGGAATGGCAGGAGGAGGCGAGATCGGGTTGGTCCCAGGTGGGCCTGCTGGGTTCACAGCCCTGCCGCAGGCTTCCAGGTCACTGCTGGGGCAGACACGGATTTGGGGTGCACTCGAATTTCAGGAAGCCTCTGCCTGCAGAGGAGGCGCAGCACGCGGAGGTGGCCTTGGGCATGGGGTCCTTCCCCTCCGCTCTGCAGCTGGGGACCTGGGGCTTGTGGCCCCTCAGCTTCTGCGCGTCCAGGGCGCTGCAGGCAGCAGCCGCCCAGCACCACAAGGGGGAGAGAAACCCGTGCTGCTTCCGCGGCTTGTGGACAGGACGGGGCCAGGCTGAGCCAGGAGCCTGGGGCTCCAGCCTGGTCTCCCACGGGAGCAGCAGGGGCCCGACTACTGGGGCCATGGGCATCAGCAGGGGTCAAACCGGAAGCAGAGCGGCCGCGACCTGAACCAGCGCTGGACGCCTTGATCTGCTGTGCCAACCTGCCAGCGGCTGCTGTCCGCAGTCCTCCTGCGGCTGACTCAACCTGGGCTATCCATGCTCCGGCGCTGGCACCAGGGGCAGGCTGGGCATGGAGAGCGCCACCACGCCTGCACTGCACACTCAGGGCGGGCCCTGGGGCCTGCGGCACCAGAGCTGCAGGCTGTGTGGGCAGGGCGGTGCTGAGACCCTCGCTGCCACACGTGCATCCACACCAGCCCAACAGGAGCCTGGGCCGGCAGGAGGGACGCCCCCAAGGCCCCTGAGCCCCCTGCCCCTTGGTCCTCTGCCCGCTGCCAGGGGCAGTGACCCTGTGCTCACCACAGCCCTGGGATCAGGGTGCTGCGTCTGCATCTTGGGGACCCAGCGGGCCAGGAGTGGGGAGAGGGGAGGCCTCCCAGCTGCTCTGGCCGCCACACCACGCCCACCTGCCCTGACCCAGATTAGCGCGTGGGCCCTGGCACCCGCTCCCTAGGGATCCAACCCTGAGCCCGGGAGGAGCTGCCGTCTGGGAGCTTCGGCTTCCCGGTCAGCACACGCCCCACACCCGCACTTCCCTGCGTAGGTGCCAAGCGCCCAGCACATGCAGACCCCACTAGCTGTGCCTTCCCCAGGCCGCCGTGGGAAAGAGGTGCCGCGCCCGGCCCGGCTCTCTGATTGGCTGGCGGCTCTTGACCAGCTCCGCGATTGGCCGGTGGTGTCAGCCCCGCCTTCGCCGAGGGCACAAAAGCCGCAGCGCTCAGGGCCAGAAGTAGCCGGGTGTACCTGTTGGCCCTGCAAAGCTCGCACCCTCCCTGGTGACAGCCATGTGCCGCACCCTGAGCGCGTTCCCCGCCTCCTGCCTGGAGAGGTGAGGGGGCCTGTGGGGCCACGGGAGGTGGGGGCGGGCCAGCTCTCCGGCCTGTGGGCTTTGGACTGAGGTAGGGCGGAGGCCGCCGGCCGTGCACACAAAGGGAGCCTTCTCCGAGGCCCGAGAACCCGGATCCCTGGCAGTGCGGAGCAGGAGGCGGCAGGGGGCGCTGCTGCAGACTGGAGGGCCGGCGCTGCGAGCCCCGGTGTTGGCCGAGCGCATGGGGAGCCCCTGCGAGCTCTGGGTTTATCTTGCAGAGCCAAAGAGTTCAAGGCGCGCCTGGGCGACTTCCTTCAGGGACCGGAGCTGAGCCCCCCTGCGGGCAGCGACCCCAGGAAGCCCAGCAGAGAGAGGTAGGGGCTGCAGGACCGGCTGCGGGGGTGGGGGTGGGAGGCTGCAGGGCCCCAAGCCCCTGGCGGTGACTGCAGCCAGGGCACGTGGGCCTGGCAGTGGCTCAGCCTCCAGGGCGCCTGTGCACCTGGCCGGGGAGCCCTCCCCTCCTGGGTGTCGGCTGCGCCAGGCGCTGGGCTCTGGGCATGTGGGAGTCAGGGAGCGGCGGCCTGGACACAGGACGGAGGCTGGAACTGCCCGTGGGACGGACCCCTGCGTGTGGGACTGCCGCCTGCCGCCGAGCGCCTTGTCCTGAGTGCTGGGGTTTGTGTGGGCTTGGCCGTGCCCTTGTTTTCCTGAAAATGTGACACGGTGGCTGTTTGCAGCGGGAAGCCCTCGGAAGACACGCTGGGCTGGAGGGAGTCGTTCGACCTGCTGCTGGGCAGTAGAAGTGAGTGGGGCCACGGCCCCGGGCGCCCGGCGCTGACCCCCGGGGAACACAAAGGCAGGGCCGGGGGGTGGGGGGTGACGTCCTAAGAATGGAGCCTCTGCCTGCAGCTGCTGTCTTTCCCGCTGACCCTCCCCCTCCTCCCCTAACCCCAGAGGGAGTGGCCGCCTTCCGCGCCTTCCTCAAGACGGAGTTCAGTGAGGAGAACCTGGAGTTCTGGCTGGCCTGCGAGGACTTCAAGAAGACACGGTCGGCGGCCAAGCTGGCCTCCAGGGCCCGCAGGATCTTCGAGGAGTTCATTTGCACAGAGGCCCCGCGAGAGGTCAGCGCCCCGCAGGGCCCCTGCTCCCTCCCCACTGAGAGCCAGGCTCAGAGGCGAAGGCCAGGCTCTGAGCCAGCCCTGGGTGCTGTGCCCACGGCCGGCCTCTGTGCACCCCTAGGACACCTGCTTGGGGGCTCCACCCACCGCCCGGGGAGTTGGCCAGCTGTTGTCCCACGCCTTCCCTGGCCCCAGGTCAGCCGTCCCTCCGTGGGTTTGACAAAGTCCGTGGCGCCACCTGGTGGACAGACATGGTGACCCTTGGCTCTGCATCTGCGTTTCGTGTCTGAGCACCTCTGGTCCGGGGCTCCAGTTACACCCAGGACACCGCAGTGGTCACAGGGCCACAGCGAGAGGCCCTCCCTGCACAGTGATGCCCGGAGCCGTTGAACAGATGCCCACGGGACTGACCTGGCTCCTCCGGGGGGAGTGTCCAGCGGCCTGTCCTGGAGGAGGCCGGCCTCTCCCCTCGTGAGGGATCAGGAGCGGCTGTCAGACACGGCAACTGCGAGGGGCAGGCACGGAGGCCAGAGTGCCGCGGGCCGAGAGCAGGGGGGGAGGGTGGGCAGGTGGGTGGGGGCGGTGGGCAGTGGACAGGGGACAGGTGGGCAGGGGACAGGTGGCAGATGGGCAGGTGGCAGTGGGCTGGTAGACAGGTGGTTGGTGGACAGGTGGGCAAGTGACAGATGGACAGGTGACAGGTGGGCGGTGGGCGGGTGGCAGTGGGCAGTGGGCAGGTGACAGGTGGCACCGTGGCTGTCCCTCTGGGTCACGGGGAGGGCAGCAGCGGTGCCCTCAGCCTGGTTGGGTCCTGGCAGGCTGGGGGGGAGCATGGCAGCACTGGGGGCTTGTCCAGGGCTGCGCAGGCAGGGGACAGAGCGGGCTTCTCCCTCCCGACGTCCTGTGTGCACCTGTGAATTGAGAACAGGGACGCCCCTGGAGCGGGGCCGGGCCCTGGGCTGAGAAGCGGCTGGCAAGGACCCAGGAGCCCGTCCTGTCCCCCCGCTCACCGTGCCTGCCCTGACCCAGGTGAACCTCGACCATGAGACGCGGGAGCTGACCAAGAGGAACCTGGAGGGCGCCACGGCCGCCTGTTTCGATGTGGCGCAGGGCAAGGCGCGGACACTGATGGAGAAAGACTCCTACCCGCGCTTCCTGCAGTCGCCCGCCTACCGGGACCTGGCCACCGGAGCCCCACCCCGGCCTTCACACACCTGAGCCCGGGCAGCCCCCTCCCCGGGCTGCCCTCTCCCCCGCGCGGGTTCTGCAAAGCAGTGTGCAGCCATGGCAAAGGTCGGAGAGGTCACGGCTACTGGAGCCCCCTCCTCCGATACACGGACCCCACCCCGTGCACAGAGCCCCGGGCATGAAGGAGGCTGTGGGCGGGGCTCTGGGGGAGCGGCTGGGAAACACAGGGTGCCCTGGGCTGCCCAGTCCTCGCCCAGTGCAGGGAAGGGGCCCTGCAGGCGGCACGCCCTCACCTGCCCTCACCGGCCTGTGGCCACCCAGGGCCTCTGCTTGGACCGCGTGTCCAGCCCCACAGGCTCCTCCAGGCCAGCGAGCAGTGTGGCCCTGACCCAGGCTGAGGACCTGACGGCCCAGAGCTCGGCCTGTGAGCCCACGGGACGGTGGTCAGCTGCTCTCGGTGGTCTCTGCGGGTGGCCTTGGGCTGTGGTGCAGCGGGGCCCTTCCCCGTGAGTGGGGCTCCTGAGGACCCCGTGGGAGCCCGTGGAAGCAGCCAGCCCTACCCACAGGCCGGCAGGAGAGTGGGGGGAGGGGCGTCCCTGGATGTCCCGGAACCCAGCACAGGGAGGAAGAGGTGCGGGTGTTGGGGAGCCGAGGGCAGGCCCGCGGCCACCTGGGATGGGACGCAGATGCTGGGACGCAGTGGCACCTCGGCCTCCCCAAGCTGATCCCTGCCCAGGAGCCCAGGCCTGGGAGCCCCTTGGTGCCCCCGGAAGTAGCCCTGTGAGTGCAGCTCGGTGCCGGCTTTGTGCCGGCGCTCAGTGTCTGTGTTGGTGGCAGCGTCTCCGTGGTCGTGGGCGCTGGGCACCCGTGTTGGTGGCAGCGCTTCTTGGCCACTGTGGCTATGGCCTCTGCCTCTGTCCACTGGAGAACCTCGCAGGGTGCGGCTGACCCCCCGTCCCTGCCTGTGCCTCTGAGCGCGAGGGGACTCGGAGCTGGCCAGCTCTCTGCTCACTGGCTGGCCCCAGCCGGAGCTGGTTGCCGTGGTGGGAGTGCTGTGGACACCCCGGTTTCCGTGCTTCTGTGTGCGTGTTCCTGTCACACAAACAATAAAATCCATTGTGCAGCGCGTGGGTGTGGCGCCGTGGGCAGAATGGAGCGGAGGGCTTGGGTCCCAGCAAGGCCGCAGGACTGTGACTTGGTTCACGTGGGCTGGGCTGCTGTGTGCAGGCTTGGACTCGGCCTGTGTGACATCACGTCCACGTTGCTCTCTGCCCACCGGGCGGGGAGCCAGCGCTGGGGGGGGGTGGCAGGTGTCAACTCCCCACCCCCGCCCCACCCATGCTGCCAGCCCCTCTCCTCCGTCTCTGGTGCCTGCCACCTACACACGTGTCCCTGTGTTGAAACAGCTGCCAGCACGAGCTGGGCACATGCGGAGCTCTGCTGCCCCTGCCGTTAGCCTGCATGGACCCCAGCACCACACCCTAAGCCTGGACAGGGGGTTCTGCGTGGGACCCTGGACAGAAGGCGGCTCACGGGAGGGGCAGGACCCTCTCCCATTCCCGCCACCTCCTACTGGGTGCCTACTGAGCGCATGCCCTGTGCCCACCCAAAGCTGAAGCCAGCGTCTGCGCCACCAGTCACGGTGGCCTCAGTTCATGGCTGGGGAGCCCGGGCCCAGCTCTGCTTCCTGGAGGCGGCGGCGCCCCCAGGACGCACAAGGCTCTCGGACGCGGCTCCTGCCCCCAGCGCATACTGGGCGCCCTGAAGGTGGGCTTTACGGGCACGTGGCAGGTGGGGAGAATGGACCACTGACCAGTCCAGCATGAGTTGTTTCGGGGGGAGGGGTCTCAGTGACTCACCCAGGCCCACGCAGCCACAGCCTGCAGCCGGGGTCTCAGGACCAGGGCTCTGCCCCCGCCCCACCCAGGGCCACTCTCCCCCACTCCCTCCCCCGCCCTTCAAACACCTGCCATGGCGTCCCAGGTCCAGGTCTCCCAGGGGAGCCTGCCCAGGGAACCCGACCCCAGCGTGGTCTCTACCGCAGGCCCTGCCCGGCTCCCAGCAGCAGCTCCGTGGAGCAGATGCTGCCTCCCTTTGTCCCTGCAGAGCCAGGGCTGGGCCCCGTGAGGTGCACTGCCGATGGCTTCCGCTGCCGATCCCACACGGCTTGAAATGTCTCAGAATTTGTGGCAGAGTTTGGTCGAGTTGTGTCCATTAAGAGTGTGAATATTAAAACGAACGATGCCCAGGCTGGCCTGTGCGGTCTACACCCGGGACAGGGCCAGGGACTCACAGGAGGCTCGCCCAATGCTGATTGCACACCGGAGCCCTAGGGAGCTGAGTCCTTTCCCATCCTCTGCTGCCCCCCTGTGGCCAGCCTTGGCCACGCAGTCTTGGCTTTGGTGCTGTCTGAATTCTTTCTTTGGGATATCTCCCCACGGCTGCGCAGCATCGCGTGGAAGCCAGAATCGTGGCAGCTGCTGGCACAGCCGTGGGGCCAGGAGCTGCTGGTCCCGCACCCCTCGTCCCTTCTCTGGATTCGCTGAAGTATCCGTTTCCACTCGGTTTATTCGGAAAGTTTCTGGCCTTCAAATACAGGTGCTCTTGTCAGGTGGGAAGTCAGATATGAGCTTACGTGCGTGTGACAGGCCTAAAGAGAAGACGTCTATGTCCAGCATAAGCATCTGCATCTCAGAGTCATCCTGACAGTGTTTCAGGGGCAGCCGGGTATTTGCATCCTGCCCTGCCCCCTTCCACCTGACAACCTGCCAGGTGGAGGTCCCTGCCCCTTCTGCCTGACAAATCTCCCACAGTCTCCCAGGTGCAGCCCAGGATCTGCATCTCAAACACCCTGCTCCGGATGGATCCCGGTTCTCTAGGGGGTCCTGCTCACCCTTCCTCTGAACCCAGGACGGCACCAGCTAGGCTTCCTCCTGTCTGATACCTTCAAGGGAAAACTCAGATAGGAGCTTCTTAATATTTACAGCCATAAAATCCTTTGTTTCAGGAGGAAATGTGTGAAGACAAAGACCCATCCCCTTAAACCCCCCCCCTCCCCGGCCTCAACCGGATGGCTGGCGCGCTCAGCCCTCGGCCTCTCTGCTGAGCCGCCCGCCTGCCTGGCTGGGTGTAATCTCTCCACTCAACCGTGTAACCTCGCTCCTTCCCCTGTCCGAGCGACCGCACTCTCTCTCAGGTCCTGTCTGGAGAGGTGCCCATCTGTTCCTGTGGATGTCCCTTCCCTAATAAACCTTGTTACTTTACTTTCCACTACTCTGTCTCACGCCTGAATTCTTCCTTGGGAGAAGACAAGAACCCTCCATTTCTGCGGTCACACTCGCAGGTGCAGAGGGGAGGCGCCCCGGTGAGTCTGTGTCCCCGAGCCCCCTGTGTGGCACTCCCCAGCCGGCTCTGGGCAGGGGGAGAGCACGACAGACGCTGAGCCCTGCGGCCCACTGCAGGGCCCGGCAGGGGGCTCCCTCCTGGAGGGTGAGTGCGTCTTCTGCAGCCCGCAGGGAGGCCTTGGTCTCGCCCGCTCCAGTGCCTCCACCCGGCAGGGCTCAGGGTGCTCGGTGGCAGGTGCTCTGCTGTGGCGGCTGCCCGTGTGGGACAGGCCCCGGCAAGGACGTCACAGCCCCCACGGAGCTCCCGGGGGGGGGCTGCCATCCACACCCCAGCCACAGCCCTGGAACCCAGGGCCCGGGAGGGCCAGCGAGTCGCCCAGGTGCAAGGCCAGCAGGGAGCCCTCTCAGCTGGCCACACCGCTGGCCACGGAGCTGCCCAGGCCGCCGCTGCGCTCCGCAGGACCCCCCCTCTTCTCACTGCTGCTGGATGCAGCCCACCTGTCCTTGAGCCCAGATCAACCCCTGCGGTCTCCGCACAGCTCACCTGGCCTTGAGTCTCTCTGTCCCCTGCCCAGGACTCCCGCCCACTCCTGGCCCCGTGTGTGGACGCGTCCCCAGTAGAGGAGCAGGCCTGGCCCCATGTGTGGAGGTGTCCTGGGGAGGGCAGCAGGCCTGGCCCCTGTGTGCATGGGCCCAGGGAGGGCAGCAGGCCTGGCCCCTGTGTGCATGGGCCCAGGGAGGGCAGCAGGCCTGGCCCCGTGTGTGTGGACACGTCCCCAGGTAGAGGAGCAGGCCTGGCCCCGATGTGTGGACGCGTCCCCAGTAGAGGAGCAGGCCTGGCCCCGTGTGTGTGGACACGTCCCCAGTAGAGGAGCAGGCCTGGCCCCTGTGTGCATGGGCCCAGGGAGGGCAGCAGGCCTGGCCCCTGTGTGCATGGGCCCAGGGAGGGCAGCAGGCCTGGCCCCTGTGTGCATGGGCCCAGGGAGGGCAGCAGGCCTGGCCCCTGTGTGCATGGGCCCAGGCTGGGCAGCAGGCCTGGCCCCTGTGTGCATGGGCCCAGGGAGGGCAGCAGGCCTGGCCCCTGTGTGCATGGGCCCAGGGAGGGCAGCAGGCCTGGCCCCTGTGTGCATGGGCCCAGGGAGGGCAGCAGGCCTGGCCCCTGTGTGCATGGGCCCAGGGAGGGCAGCAGGCCTGGCCCCTGTGTGCATGGGCCCAGGGAGGGCAGCAGGCCTGGCCCCTGTGTGCATGGGCCCAGGGAGGGCAGCAGGCCTGGCCCCTGTGTGCATGGGCCCAGGGAGGGCAGCAGGCCTGGCCCCTGTGTGCATGGGCCCAGGGAGGGCAGCAGGCCTGGCCCCGTGTGTGTGGACACGTCCCCAGGTAGAGGAGCAGGCCTGGCCCCGTGTGTGTGGACGCGTCCCCAGTAGAGGAGCAGGCCTGGCCCCGTGTGTGTGGACACGTCCCCAGTAGAGGAGCAGGCCTGGCCCCTGTGTGCATGGGCCCAGGGAGGGCAGCAGGCCTGGCCCCTGTGTGCATGGGCCCAGGGAGGGCAGCAGGCCTGGCCCCTGTGTGCATGGGCCCAGGGAGGGCAGCAGGCCTGGCCCCTGTGTGCATGGGCCCAGGGAGGGCAGCAGGCCTGGCCCCTGTGTGCATGGGCCCAGGGAGGGCAGCAGGCCTGGCCCCTGTGTGCATGGGCCCAGGGAGGGCAGCAGGCCTGGCCCCTGTGTGCATGGGCCCAGGGAGGGCAGCAGGCCTGGCCCCTGTGTGCATGGGCCCAGGGAGGGCAGCAGGCCTGGCCCCTGTGTGCATGGGCCCAGGGAGGGCAGCAGGCCTGGCCCCTGTGTGCATGGGCCCAGGGAGGGCAGCAGGCCTGGCCCCTGTGTGCATGGGCCCAGGGAGGGCAGCAGGCCTGGCCCCTGTGTGCATGGGCCCAGGGAGGGCAGCAGGCCTGGCCCCTGTGTGCATGGGCCCAGGGAGGGCAGCAGGCCTGGCCCCTGTGTGCATGGGCCCAGGGAGGGCAGCAGGCCTGGCCCGTGTGTACATGGGCCCAGGCTGGGCAGCAGGCCTGGCCCCTGTGTGCATGGGCCCAGGGAGGGCAGCAGGCCTGGCCCCTGTGTGCATGGGCCCAGGGAGGGCAGCAGGCCTGGCCCCTGTGTGCATGGGCCCAGGCTGGGCAGCAGGCCTGGCCCCTGTGTGCATGGGCCCAGGGAGGGCAGCAGGCCTGGCCCCTGTGTGCATGGGCCCAGGGAGGGCAGCAGGCCTGGCCCCTGTGTGCATGGGCCCAGGCTGGGCAGCAGACCTGGCCCCTGTGTACATGGGCCCAGGCTGGGCAGCAGGCCTGGCCCCTGTGTGCATGGGCCCAGGGAGGGCAGCAGGCCTGGCCCCTGTGTGCATGGGCCCAGGGAGGGCAGCAGGCCTGGCCCCTGTGTGCATGGGCCCAGGGAGGGCAGCAGGCCTGGCCCCTGTGTGCATGGGCCCAGGCTGGGCAGCAGGCCTGGCCCCTGTGTGCATGGGCCCAGGGAGGGCAGCAGGCCTGGCCCCTGTGTGCATGGGCCCAGGGAGGGCAGCAGGCCTGGCCCCTGTGTGCATGGGCCCAGGGAGGGCAGCAGGCCTGGCCCCTGTGTGCATGGGCCCAGGGAGGGCAGCAGGCCTGGCCCCTGTGTGCATGGGCCCAGGGAGGGCAGCAGGCCTGGCCCCTGTGTGCAAGGGCCCAGGGAGGGC